>NW_024429223.1:2562500-2905071 GCF_017639785.1 Mesocricetus auratus
TTATATAAGGTGAACAGGGAGGTGTGGATAGTGGCTTTGAAAGTTTGAGGCCAGCCTGGGTCATCTGGGAAGATACTGTTGTTTCATGTTTCACAAAGGTCTTGTTTAGAGACTTGAGAGATACAAGCTAGCCTTCCAATATGTATAATGGCCACTATGGAGACCTCCTATGTGGTGTCCCAAGGATAGCACGCCACATGCCTTGTTCTCCTGAGTCATTGGATATCTAAGGGACACAAAAGCATCCACAGGAAGAGTTGCTGGGGAAGCAGGGACTGAGTTCAGAGCCCAGTGCTGTGGTGGAGGCCAGGCGTGTTCTCATGCACAGGGACCCGTGTACTGTGGTGTTGTAATCTGTGTTCCATTGCTGTGACCAAACCCCCCAGACTTGGTGCTGTATGTGGGAGACAAGTTAACTTGGTTCATGGCAGGAGTCTTGACAGTCCCAAATAGAGCAGCCATATCTAGGCACTGCTTGCACTGTGTGAACTCATGGTGCATTGTTGGGAGGTGAGGGGAGGTGGTGAAAGTCAGTCCTAGAGCAGGGGCTCCACCTAGTTTACAGGCACCGCCACAACTGCCTGTCAGCCCTGCCCCACTGGGGACCAAGGCCCAAGGTGTCCTAGCTGAGTTGAAACCACAGCTGTCTGTCCCTCTGATATGGTGCTTGATGAATCTGAGCATCAGATCTCATAGCCGGGTGACAGGGTGCACACCAGCCAGTCAGAGCAGAGCATTGGGAGACCCTGGTTCTCAAAGTGGCCATGCTAATGGGAAATGGTGTCCTGCCACATACAGAGATGCTCCAGTGACAGATAAACCAGGTAGATGATAAGTTCTAGTTTCAGGGGACACAGAGTGGTCAGTAGAGCTGCAGAGTCCACTGTGGGAGCCTGAGGCAGGTGAGTCCCAGGATAGCTGTCTGGGATCGCTTTGCTCAGAAGATGGAAACTGTGTGTGGGGGAGGGGAAGTCTCCAGTTGCTAGCTTGGGCTGCTCCATTGTCCTCCATGTGTCACGGCAGTGGACAGATGCACAGCTGGTGGGAGCAGCAGCAGATGGTACCCTAGGTGAGTAGGCCTCACACTAGCATAGACCCAGAACCCTGTGGTTATGAAGGAGGACCTTCTTGCACTTAACAGTGCTGTGGCTCTTGGCCCTGGTGAGGCTCTTGTATCTAAAGACACCACAGCTAAGCGGACATATTCTGGGAACCAGGGCATGATGTTTCCATCCTCTGGAGTGAACCCTTCTGTCCATCCTCAGACACTGCTCTAATCTCTTTCTGTGATCCTTCCTTTCCCTGCCACGTCCCCTGTCAGATGCTAAAGCTACCACACATCCAGTCACTTGCCTGCTGACCAATCAGCTGTCAGTCCCCTGCCTCATCCTTTGCTGCCCTGTCTGCTGCCTGCTTCTCCATCACTGTCCTTAAATTTAGGCAATAAGAAGTCGATTCAACAGAACCTGTCATGAACAAAAACTTTCAGTCCCAGGAGAGAAACTGGGAGTCTTTTCCAGACCAGTGAATGACCTGACACCCTACTTCCATAGCAGGGATACTGCAGCCTATACAGCCACCTCCCAGCACCTGCTATGCTAGGCCACTGGGAGAAGTGGGGGACTGCTTCCCCTCTGGCCTGGGTCGAATAGGTTGAATAGTCAAGTAGAATTGTGTGATAGCATACTACCCACATACCACCACCAAAAAAATCCACAGGCACCCCACATACACACCACACGTACACATCACAGAAACAAACACACCATACACACAAAGGACACATCCACATACTAATTACATACTACAAACACGTAACACTAATACACAACGAGCCCACATATATTGTACACACACACACACACACACACACCACTCCCTTCTTAGGGTGTTTATGAACTAACCTGGGCTAGATCCTGTCTTTAAAAAACTCAGAAATATCAAAAGGGGGTCAAGTTAAGCTGGACTGAGAACACATTTAATCCCAGCACTCAGGAGGCAGAGTCACATGGACCTCTGTAATTGAAGGTCAGCCTGGTCTACACAGAGATGCAGCAGCAGAGGCAGGGCAATGTCTGGATGGGATATCTCAAAAGAAAACAACAGCAACAAGGAAAAGGTAAAGTTGAAGAGTGACTACAACATCAGGAACACTTCAGGGTACAAAGGGGTTCAGGGAAGCCATGAAGTAAGTGAGAGATGGGTGAGGGATAGAAACAGTCAGAGCAGGAACCACAGTAAATATGATGTGGTCTATCCTAGACATTGACTACGAGGGACACTTTTCAGTAAACATTGAGTTCCCTGCCAATCAGGGTGACCAAGGCCTCACTCTGGAGGTCTACTTGAGGGAACTTTTGCCTGGCTGGCAAGTCATCATCTCCTTGATGATATGACATGTGACCTTAAGCAGAGCACTAAGAAGGGGACCAGGCTGAGCCAGGGACTTTGTTGACTGGGATCTGTTAAGAGAAGCTTTTGCTTTGCTAGCCGCTTTGGTTTATCCCCACCAGCCGCCTGGCCTCTACCGCATTGTAGCCCCCAAATAAACACACAAGATGCTGTATTCATTATGAAGCTGTTGGCCTTGCTTGTCTCTTACTGGCTAGCTCTGCTTTAAGTAATTACCCCATAATTGTTAATCTAAGTATGTCTCTTACCGGAGAGGTTTCCGGGCTTCCTACCCCAATGGCATTACATCTCGACTCTCTTGTGTTTCTCCTTCCCAGAATCTTCCTGGACTCCTAGCCCCACCTATCTAGATTCCTATTGGCCAGCAGTAATTTATTAACATATACACAGGACTTCCCCAACATCTCCTCTTTTCTGTTTAAACAAAAAGGTCTTAACTTTAACATAGTCAAATTGTATATGACAGAACAGTTATCAAGTAAGAACACAGTTACAACATTTTGTCTATTAACATTTAGCAAGATCTAAAGAAAATATCATCCATCCCATCCTTGTGAGTCCAAAGTCCTATATGTAGCTTATCTTTTATCACTAAGGAAAACAATAATTATAACTATCTGTCTTCAACTCCATCAAAGACCACAGAAGGATAATATGTAAACACTAGGATTGACAGAGACATCTTGCTACCTGGACAGTCACCCAAAGTTCCTCTGTAACGTTGGGGCATCCATCTTCAGCCCATAGGCCACAATGTATCCAGAAGATTTCTCAGCAAAGCAGGAAATTTCAAAACTCTCCATCTGCATTGGCAGTCTGTCAGTCATTTTTCTTTGTCCTGCAGAAAGTCTGGTAGACTCTTCCATGAAGCAGGAACCCTGTAAGACTGAGTTCAGCAGTCACTTTCCTGTGGGTCCTGCATGTCCAGATTATAGAACAACAGTCAAACAGTCTAGCCAAGAATATTTTCTTGCCCAAATGGCTAATCTTGCCATGTTGAAAGCAAACTCCATAACGAGTTTCTTCGATGCCCATCTTCCTCTCAGACGTAATTGGTGCTGCCAGGAGCAGACATTTCTCATTGTCAAGAAAAACCCTAAACCATTTTAAATGCCATTTTCTGAAGGTCTTTGAAAGGTTTGAAGACTATCTATCTCAAATATATTTTTGTATATCTAGAAAACCTAACTTACCTAACTATACATTCTATTATAAGTAACTATCTATAGTCTGTATTCAATTATGTATTATGTTTTAAAAGAACAGTATGAGCACAATACTTAGTCAAGAGGAGAAATATAAGCATCACAAAATTGACCTTGATTTTGTCTCAATAAATGAAAAACAATACCCATACCATAATTCCCATTTTTACCATTAAAAAGGATTGGCTGTGATCACTAGCCAATTATAAACAATCCCATTAAAATGAAAACAAAGATTTATAAACAAGATGGGAATTAGGACGTCTCTCATTCCAAACTGCTTCCTGCTGGAAGGGGGTGCTCTTCATACCATGGGGATCATGACAAAACTCAGAAACCTGTATAAGTCCGTATTTTCGGGGTCTGTAAAGCTGCATCATCTTAGCTGTCTCAATAGTTGGAACACCTGGTCCACTGCTTCCGGGGGTCTTGGTTCGTCAAACCACAAAAGCCTGGAAGGAATCCTCAGCTTTTCATTTTCTGTACAAACATAAGTAAAATCTCCTTTTCCAAGTAACATATCCTTATACTTAAATTTTGAAGTCAAGGCATTTTCAAAAGATAAAAGTTAGATTAATTTAGCAGCATTTATAATCAAGTGTACTTTAGTAGCGGTTCCTTCTTGAGCAAGCAAAAAACTGAAAAACACAATAGTGTACAGTATCCAGACTCTCTGTGTAATTTCCATCTTTACGTGGCATATTTATTTATCTATTATTACTTTATTTATTTTATTTTTTCTGAGACAGGGTTTCTCTTTGGAAATTTGCCTGCCTCTGCCTCTGGAGTAAATCCTACCGGTGTGCGCCACCACAACGCCGGCTTTTTTATTTATTTACCACTTTGTCGTTTCATTTTCTCTCTCAATCTCACGTATATTTTTAAACACATGGTAAACCTTTAGAGGTTTGTTCATCCAAGTCTGACTTTACTGTAAATCTTTATGTTTTTCTGGCCACGTGTCTTATCTGTAAAACCGCGGCTGTTTTAAACTGCCGGTTTTTCATCAAGATGGCGGGCTTAAGCGTGATTCCAGCTTACCGCCTCAGTCCATGCTGACCTCCAGCAAAAGCTGCCACTTCCAGCTGTACGTACACAGCTTTCAATCGTTAGCAGAGTCTCTTAAAACAACCTTGTTGGCTTTTTTTTCTTTTTATGCCAAGTCAGGAAGACTCCGGTAAGCGAGCCACGTGAATCTCGGCTTGTCACTAGCAAAACTGAGCCCACCTGAGAAAAATGCTGCTACCAAAAATCTGTGCTTCTCTCCGTTCTTCTGTTTCTAAAATTCCTTTAAAGCTTTTGTTATATTGTGTGGAAATTCATGATCCCACTCCTGATCACCATTTTGTTAAGAGAAGCTTTTTCTTTGCTAGCCGCTTTGGTTTATCCCCACCAGCCACCTGGGCTCTACCGCATTGTAGCCCCCAAATAAACACACAAGATGCTGTATTCATTATGAAGCTGTTGGCCTTGCTTGTCTCTTACTGGCTAGCTCTGCTTTAAGTAATTACCCCATAATTGTTAATCTAAATATGTCTCTTACCGGAGAGGTTTCCGGGCTTCCTACCCCAATGGCGTTACATCTCGACTCTCTTGTGTTTCTCCTTCCCAGAATCCTCCTGGACTCCTAGCCCCACCTATCTAGATTCCTATTGGCCAGCAGTAATTTATTAACATATACACAGGACTTCCACAACAGGGATCTTCTCCTATTGCCCAAATACACAGCTAGCATGACACCACCCCAGGGAGTATCACTCAGTTTTCTGGGAGGAGCTTGGCAGGGCTCAGACACAGACTCTCCCTGCCCACTCAGCAGCCCAGGGCACGTACAACTGCCACCATTACCATGAGCTTGCTGGTGCTCTCGTGTTGCTTGGGGCTGCCCTGCTCCTGACCTCAAAGGGAGGTTGGTACAAGGCTGTGGGTGTTGTGGATTAGGGGTTCTCCAGGGCTCTCACAGCTTCATTTCCATGGAAGGACTCATGTGCTCTGATGCTAAGGTTCAAGGGAAAATCACCTATACTTTGTGTTCCAGACTGTGGTATTTGCCCGACTATTAAAGAGGATCTTGAGGTTTCTCTTGGCCCATCTGTGGATGCCTATGTCAACTTTCTGAAGAAATACAAGCATGACAATGCCACACTGGAAAATGCTGAAAATCTGAAGAACTGTGCTGATAACAAGTTGACAGAGGAAGACAAGGAGAGTGTACGCAATTTGCTGGTGAGTTCTCTTGTGTCTGCCCAGGAGTCTGTCTGCTGCCCTGCTCACCCCAGGTTGGCAATGTAGTCTGTATTCCTCCCCATCACTGCAATGCCTCTGTGCATCTACAAAGAGTCCTCTCCCTGGTTATGGTACCAGGAGAATGGTTCAAGTAGGGACACTTAGGAGGCCTGAGCTAGGACTGGCTGTTCATCTCAGCCGAGCCAGACTGGACCCTGCAGTATCCCTGCCCCCACAATAACACTTGGCCTCCATCAGCCTTTCTGACCAAGCCTTCGGAGTTCAGCCACATGAAAACAGAGCCTGGCACCCTTCTCCAGCCTGGGTCTTTTATCCTAACTGGTCAAGTCTACCACTGAACCCTCAAAACACTCAATTTTGTTCTTATCCACAGGATCTCCAAGGCCACTATGTAGATTCCAGGGTGGGGCATGTAATTGAATCCACTGTTTTCACTAGAAGTAGTAGGATCAGACACCAGGTTAGCATCATGTATCTGAGGGTCTTCATGTGACAGTAATCAGGTCACTTGTGGGACCATAGCTGCCTGAGGCTCACCTGGAGCCATTCCAGGTCCTGCCCAGTTGCTTGTGGATTCTGTCCGGATGTGCCCATGGTGTCCTGAAGGCAGGTGGCTCTTTCCATCAGGATGGATTGGAGGCTGTTTACAAGGTTTGGCCTGAAGTGATTTGAGGGAAACAGGGAGGAAAGTTTGCTCCCTGGACCTGGTCAGAACCAGGATCTATGGCAGACGGGTACAATTCCCTCCCAGCTGGTGTCCTATGTATGATCTGTAATGTTCTCTTCACCTCTCATGCCTCACTGACTTTCTCTTTCCAGGAAAAAATAGATGCTGACAATTACTGTTTTTGAATCCATCTTTGCCGGAAGACTTAACTGCTCACCTGCATAGATGGAGTAAGTCCTACCCCTACCCTCCTGGTGTCTAAGACCAGGATTCCAACAATAAAAGCCTTGCAATCCACAGGGGAGCCTGGACTGTGGGGATTTGAGATGGGGCATTGTTTGGAAAGAGAATGTGGAGGACAACCATGGACATTGAACTATCACTGCTCAATTGCAGCACTGCCAAATTGTCCCAGCAGCATGCATTAGTGAATGCCAAGAGACCACAGTCACCAGAGTTAGAGTGTCTGTGGGTCAAACTCCATAGGGCATGTACATGATCTCCCCGATTGAACTCCCCAGGAGCAAGGAGCAGTGACAGGACTGAGAGGCTGTGTGTGCTGAGGATGTCACATCCTCTGCATAGAAAAATCTGTGCTTTCTGCCCCCTGCTGGGAACATGACCCAGTTGTGTGCAGTACTGATGTCACAGGGCTCTTCTTGTCCTCTGTGTCCTTGTCATAGATGGGTCTGGACAAGAACCTGTCTCCTGCAACATTATACTCCCTTTTCCACCTTTCTAGTGATATGGTAAAATGAGTGTGACTCCCAAATCCTGGGTTCAAAGGCTTGAGGTCCCATGCTTGGATCAGGAGAGTGAGCCACCACCAACCAGCTCTGATTCTCTTTCACAGTGGTTCAATATCATGTAGCCCAGAGTGGCCTTGAACTCCTGATCTTCCTGCTTCCTCCTCTCAAGTGCTGGTGTTAAAGGTGTG
Source organism: Mesocricetus auratus (assembly GCF_017639785.1). Taxonomy (NCBI): domain Eukaryota; kingdom Metazoa; phylum Chordata; class Mammalia; order Rodentia; family Cricetidae; genus Mesocricetus; species Mesocricetus auratus. Next base: position 2,569,969 of record NW_024429223.1, read on the forward strand.
TGTCACCAAGGCCTGGCTTCTATGCTTAAAAAGCCCCTGATATGAGACAAGCTTGATTTCTTAGAGCACAAAGAAAATTTTACATTTCACTGTTTTTGTTCTAAAATAGAAAAGCTTATATCTAATATAAGAAAAACTATATAGAACAAGTGCACTAACTATATACAATGTATCAAGGAAGTACATTCATCAACAATGTCTAGTCTGCAAATACTTGACAAATTCAGATAGAATATTCTGTTTTCTATCCTATCTTGGTGGTTCCAAAAGGTTGTACGTAATTCACCTTCTATTGCATCTTGCATTACCAAAAATATCTTTGTATGTCTCTCAACCTCATACACTTTACATATTGTAGGGGAGAGCCCATTTAGATACAGGCCACAGCCCTTTGTAGCATGGTCCATATCTTGGGTACCTGAGCTCTCTCCTATGCCATTAACTTATTGAATGCCTTCACTGAATCTACTACTAGGAAAACTATAAGAATAAAGTCTTCAATTCTATCAGAGTCCCAAGAAAGAAATAATATTATCTGACTAAGCAGAGTGTGCAAGCAAGGGACTTCCAAAAAATGTGACAAATGACATTCAAACCTGGCTGCCTGGACAGTCACGCAAGGTTCCTCAGTAGTGTTGGGGCATCTTTCTTCTGACTACCGGCCTGGCATATATGACAGACTTCTGTTAATCAGTATATTCTAACGGGCTTTCCTCCCTGATCTTGGCAAAATTTGTAAGTGACGCTGCTTGTCCAATTTGGCTGCATACTGTCAGCAGTCAAGACAAGAGCAATTTCTTGCCCAGTGGCTAACATTTGCCACAAATAAAGTAAACTCAATGTGGAGTTTCTTCATTGACCATGATCTTTGAAGAAGATTGGTCCTGCCAGGATCAGACATGTCTCATTGTCCTGACAAAACCCTGCTATTAAAATATTTTAAAAGCCATCATCTGCTAATGGTGATCAAGAGTGGGATGATGAATTTCCACGTAGAACGACAAAAGATTTAAGGGAATTTTAGAAACAAAAGTACGGAGAATACCATGGCTTCTGGGAAGCAGCATTTTTCTCAGGTGTGCTCTATTTTGCTATAGACAAGACTCACAGGGCTTGCTTAAGGGAATCTTCCTGATTCAGCATAAAAAACAAAGTTCTTTTAAAAGGCTGTACTAACAATTTAAAGGTGTGTACATACAGCTGGAATTGGCAGTGACCACATCTCTAGACCGGCAGGTTTTGCTGGATCTCAGCATGGACTGGGACAGGGAGCTGGAATCATGCTTATACCCTCCATCTTTCAAAAACTGCAGTTTAAAACAGCTGCGGTTTTAACAGATAAGACACGTGGCCAGAAAAACATAAAGACCTACAGTAAAGTCAGACTTGGATGAAGAAAAACCTCTAAAGGTTTACAGTGTGTTTAATAATATACGTACGATTGAGAGAGAAAAAGAAACTGCACAGTGGTAAATACATAGAGAAGACAGCTGTGTTGGCGCAAGCTGTTAGGATTTGCTGCAGAGGTAGAGTCAGGCAGATATCCAGAGAGAAACCCTGTCTCAGAGAAAAATAAATCAAAGTAAAAGAAACAGAATAATAATAGATAAATAAATAAGACACATAAAGACGGAAAACACAGAGAGAGTCTGGATACTGCATGCTATGTGTTTTTCAGTTATTGATTGCTCAGGAAGGAACAACTGGTAAAGTACACTTGATTATAAATGCTGCTGAATTGATTCAACTGATATCTTTTGAAAATCCCTTTACTTAAAAATTTAAGTATAAAATATGTTACTTGGGAAAGGAGATTTTGTTATTTTTCTACAGAAAATGAAAAGCTGAGGATTCCTTCCAGTCTTCTGTGGTTTGATGAACCAAGACCCCCGGAAACAGTGGCCCAAGTGATTCACCATCTAAACAGCTAAGATGATGGAGCCTTAGAAACCCTGAAACTAAGGACTTATACAGGTTTCTGAGTTTTGTCATGATCCCCATGGTATGAACCACACACCCTTGAGCATGAAGCAGTTTGCAATGAGCGACGTCCTAATTCCCATCTGGTTTATAAATACTTGTTTGCATTTAAATGGGTTGTTTATAATTAGTTAATGATCACAACCAATCTCTTTTTAATGGTAAAAAGGGGAATTATGGTGTGGGTATGGTTTTTCATTTATTGACAAATTCAAGGTCAATTTTGTGATATGTATATTTTTCCTCTTGATTAAGTATTGTGCTTATACTGATCCTTTAAAACAATGTGAATAATTAAATACAGATTATAGATAGTTACTTATAATAGTCAGAACTTATATTTAGGTACGTTAGGTTTTCTAGATATACAGAAATACATTTGAGATAGATAGGCAGTCTTAAAACCTTTCAAGGATCTTCAGGAAATGACATTTAAAATGGTTTAAGGTTTTTCTTGACAGTGAGAAATGTCTGCTCCTCACAGCACCAATTATGACTGAGAGGAAGATGGGCATCAAAGAAACTCGTTATGGAGTTTGCTTTCAACATGGCAAGATTGGCCATTTGGGCAAGAAACTGCTCTTGCCTAGACTGCTTGACTGTTGCTGTAGAAACTGGACAACCAGGATCTACAGTAAAGTGACTGCTGAACTCAAACAGTCTTTCAGCATTCCTGATTCATGGAAGAGTCTCCAAGACTTTCTGCAGGACACATAAAAATGACTGACAGACTGCTGATTCAGACGGACAGTTTGAAAATTCCTGGTTTGCTGAGAAGACTTCCAGACATATCGTGGTCTAATGGCTGAAGATGGATGCCCTCACATTACAGAGAAACTTCAGGTGATTGTCCAGGCAGCAAGATGTTTCTGTCAATCCTATTGTTTGTATGTTATCCTTCTGTGGTCTTTGATAGAGTTGAAGGAAGATAGTTATAATTATAGTTTTCCCTAGTTATGATAAATGATAAGCTAAATATAGGACTTTGGCTCACAAGAGAGGGATAAATGATGTTTTCTTTAATCTTGCTAAATTTGATAGACAAAATATTGTAATTGTGTTGTTACTTGATAACTGTTCTTTTATATATAAATTGAGTATGTTAAAGTTAAGACCTTTTTTTTGTTTAGACAGAAAAGAGGAAATGATGGGGGAAGTGCTGTGTATATGTCAAAATAAAGCATTGTTGGCCAATAGGGAACCAAGCTAAGTGGGACTAGGAATCCAGGAGGATTCTTTGTAGGTGAAACACAGGAGAAACACAGATAGTCAAGATGTAATGCCATGGGGTAGCGAGCCCGGAAACCTCTCCTGTAAGAGAAATACTTAGATTAGCAGTTATGGGATAAATACTTACCTCAGAGCTAGCCAGTAAGAAACAAGCAAGGCCAACAGCTTCATAATTAGTACAGCCTTCTGTGTGTTTATTTGGGACTGATGCGGCTCTGAAACCAGGCTGGCGGGAAGGTTTCCCTTTACACATGTCTCATAATCATGAAAACCCTGCTATTAAAACATTTTAAATGCCATCATCTGCAGATCTCTGAAGTGTTTATGACCAACTGTATACCTCAAATATATCTGTTTGACTTAAAAACATACCTTCCCCGAACAATTAGAAATCCAGTGCCATTGTAAAAAATCATAGTGCTCTGGATGGTTTTGGAGGGATGGATCAAAACCTTCAGGTGTAGACAGAAAATGTATATTTTGGCAGACTTCTTTCTTTTTTATTTACATTAGAAACAAGCTTGCTTCACATGTCAATATCAGCACCCTCTCCCTTCCCCCTCCCCCAATCTCACCACAGGCCACTCAGCCCCCACCCAATCCCTACTCTGATCCCCAGGGAGGGTAATGGCCTCCTTGGAGGATCTCTAGAGACTATCATTTCATTTAGGGCAGGGAAGAGGCCCTCCCCAAAGAGTCCAGGTTGACAGAGCAACCCTCATTGTGGCATGTGAACACAAAGTCCATTTGTATGCCCCACAGATTACCTAGGCCTCCTCACACCCACATTTATGGTGGCTGAATCAGTCCCATGCTGGCTTTCCCTCCCTCAGTGTGTGATCCAATAGCTCCACCTTGTTCAGGTCAGCTTATTCTGTAGGTTAAACCAGCTCAGTCTTGACCCCTTTGCTCATCAGTCCTACCTCTCTGTCGATGGATTCTAGGACTTCAGTTCAGTGTTAAGCAGTGCATGTATGCCTCTGCTTCCTTCAGTTGCTATATGAAGGTTATGTTTCTCAGAATCTCTGGCAGTGGGATTGTATGATGGCACTTCCCTGATCCATGTCTAAAATCCATGTATGAGTGAGTACATACCATGTTGCTCCTTTTGTGACTTGATTTACTGTAAATTGCTTTTATTATGTTCAGCTATCTTCCTTTTATCCCTAATCTCTCCATGCTCTTTAACATGAAGGGATGTTGGATGTTGTCAAAGGTTTTTTCAACATCTAGTGAGATGATCATGTGGTATTTCCTTTGTAGTTTGTTTATATGGTAGATTAAGTAGATAGATTTTCATATGTTGAACCACCCAAAAGAATGTCTTAAATCTAACGAATCCTTAACACAAAATATCCAGGAAATATGGGACACTGTGAGAAGACCAAATCTAAGTACAATAGTTATAGAAGAAGGGGAAGAAGTCCAGCTCAATGGTAAAGAATTCGTAGTCAACCAAATCACAGAAGAAAACTTTCCCAACCTGAAGGAGGGAAGCATATGAAACTATATAAAGCTTACCAAACACCAAATAGACTGGACCAAAAAACAAAGTCCTCTCGGGACATAATAATCAAAACACCAAACATTCAGAATAAAGAGCGAATACTAAAAGCAGCAAAGGAAAAATGCCAAGTAACATATAAAGGCAAACCTATCAGAATTATACCTGATATCTCCGTGGAAACTATGAAAGCCAGAAGGTCCTGGATATATGTTCTACAAACAATAAGAGACCACAGATTCTAGCCCAGACTACTATTCCCACCAAAACTCTCAATCACTATAGATGGAGAAAACAAGATATTCCATGACAAATCCAGATTTATGCAATACGTATCCACAAATCCAACCCTACAGAAAGTTCTAGAAGGAAAACCTGTACCCAAGGAAGTTAATTACACTCAAAATAACAAGGGCAATAGATAATCTAACTTTACCAGATATCAGAAATAGGAGAAAGACTTAGGCATAAAACCACCAAGAGAAACGGACCCAAAGTAAACAAGAATCAACAATCAATGGCCATTAATATCCCTGAATATCAATGGTCTTAACTCACCTATGAAAAGGCACAGGCTAACCGAATGGATCAAAGACAGAATTCATCTTTCTGGTGCACACAATAAACACAAGTCAATTTAAAACAGATGCTACCTCAAGGTTAAGGTTGGGAAAAGACTTTCCAACCAAATGGACTTAAGAAGCACGCCAGTGTAGCTATCATAATATCTAACAAAGCAGACTTCAATATAAAATTAATCAAAAGGAATGAAGAAGGCCATTTCATATTTATCATGGGAAATATCCTTCAGGAAGAAGTCTCAATACTGAACATATATGCAACAAATATAAGGCACCCACGTTCCTAAAAGAAACATAACTGTTACTCAAATCACACCTTAAACCCCACACACTTAGAGTGGGAGACTTCACCACCCCACTCTCAACATCAGACAGGTCTTCCAGACAGAAACTTAACAAAGAAACAATGGAACTAACAGAAGTTATCACCCAATTGGTTTTAACAGACATTTATAGAACATTCCACCCAAACAAAAAAGAATATACATTCTTCTCAGCACTACAAGGATCCTCCTCTAAAACCGACCATGTACTGGGCAGTAAAGCAATCCTCAACAGATACAAAAAATAGGAATAACACCCTGTATCCTGTCAGACCATCACAGCTTAAAATTAGAATTTAACCTCAACAAAAATTGCAGAAACCTCACAAACTTATGGAAATTAGACAATGCTCAATTGCATCACCCCTGGGTAAAGTAAGAAATAAAAAACTTCCTAGGATTCAATGAGAACGAAGGGGCAACACACCCAAACATTTTGGATACTTTGAAAGCAGTTCTAAGAGAAAAATTAATAGTACTAAGTGTCCACATAAAGAAACTGGAGAATTGCCACACTAGAGAATTAACAGAACCCTTGAAAGCTCTAGAACTAAAAGAAGCAAACTCACCCAGGAGGAGTAGATGGCAAGAAATAATCAAATTGAGGGCTGAAATCAATAAAGTAGAAACAAAGAAAATAATACAAAGAATCAATGAAACAAAGAGTTGATTCTTTGAGAAAATCAACAAGATAGACGAACCTTTATCAAACCTGACTAAAAGACAGAGAGAGAACATGCTAATTAACAAAATCAGAAATGAAAAAGGGGACATAACAACAGACAGTGGGGAAATCCAAAGAATCATCAGGTCATACTTTGAACATCTGTACTCCACTAAATTGGAAAAATGTAAAGGAAATGGATGATTTTCTGTATAGATATCACTTACCAAAGTTAAATCAAGAAGAGATAAACAATTTAAACAGATATATATCCCCTAAAGAAATAGAAGCAAACATAAAAAGTCATACACTCAAGAAAAGTCCAGGGCCCGATGGTTCCAGTGCGGAATTCTACCAAAAACTCAAGGAAGAGCTAATACCAATACTCTTCAAATTGATCCACACAGCAGAAGCAGAAGGATCACTGCCAAGTTCTTTTTACGAGTCTACAATTACAATAGTAGCCAAACCACACAAAGACACAACCAAGATAGGGAATTACAGACCAATCTCCCTCATGAGCATTGACGTAAAAATACTCAATAAAATACTGACAAATCTGATTCAAGAACACATCAGAAAAATCATACACCATGATCAAGTAGGCTTCATCCCAGGAATGCAGGGATGGTACAACATAGGAAAATCCATTAAGATAATCCACCATATAAACAATCTGAAAAAGAAAAACCACATTATAATCTCACTAGATGCTGAAAAAGTCTTTAACAACATCCAACACCCCTTTAAGATAAAGGTCTTGGAGAGGTCAGGGATAACAGGAACATACCTAAATATAGTAAATTCTATATACAGCAAACCAACAGCTAACATCAAATTAAATGGAGAGAAACTACAGAGGATTCCTCTAAAATCAGGAATAAGACCAGGATGTCCACTCTTTCCATATCTCTTCGATAATGTACTTGAATTTCTTGCTAGAGCAATAAGACAACAAATGGAGACCAAGGGGATACGAATTGGAAAGGAAGAAGTAAACTTTCACTATTTGCAGATGATGTGATAGTCTGTGTAAGCGACCCAAAGAACTCCACCAGGAAACTCCTACAGCTGATAAACACCTTCTGCAAAGTGGTAGGATACAAAATTAACTCAAAAAAATCAGTAGCCCTACTGTATATATACAATAAATGGGACAAGAAACAAATCAGAAAAATATCACACTTTCCTATAGTCACAGATACCATGGAATATGTGCGGAAACTCTAATCAAAGTGTGAACGACCTGTATAACAAGAACTTTGAGTTTAAAAAAGAAATCAGAGGCTGATGACTTTCCTGTGTGGGCGGGTCTTCTGAAGCTGGGCTCCTGGGTTTGGGGCCTGGAACGGCTGATGTTTTTCCTGAAGGTGGTGTCACTGAGGTTTGGGACCTGGATGCGCGGATGTCTTTCCTGAAGCTGGGCTCGCCAAGGTTTGGGGCTTCGAAGGGCTAATGTCTTTCCTGTGTGGCTGGGTCTTCTGGATGCCAGAAGCGGCCCTGAAAGATTGAGGGGATGAGTGTTGGGTGGGGGATCCGGCCCACTACTGGTGGGAATGCCGACTAATGCAGCCAATTTGGAGGTCAGTATTGAGATTCCTCAGAAAAATGGAAATCAGTCTACCACAAGATCCAGCAATTCCACTCTTAGGCATATACCCAAAAGATGGACCCTCATACAATATGGACATCTGCTCAAATACGTTCATAGCAGCATTATTTGTAATTGCCAGAACCTGGAAGCAACTTAGATGCCCCTCAACTGAAGAGTGGATAGAGAAAATGTGGTACATTTACACAATGGAGTACTATTCAGCAGAAAAAATATGGAATCTTGAAATTTGCAGGCAAATGGATGGCAATAGAAGACACCATCCTGAGTGAGGTAACCCAGTCACAAAAAAGACAAGCATGCTATGTACTCACTCATATATGGATTTTAAACATGGAGGAGGGCATTGCCAGACCACAACCCGACTGCCAGAGAGTCTGCGGTGCAAGGAGGACCCTAAGCAAACTATGCATGTTATCCCGGAGAAGGTTAGGGGATGTGATCTCCTAATTGGACTGGGTGGGAGAAGGGGAGGGCAGAAGTATGTGGCAGAAAGACAGAGAGAAAGAGGACGGGAGATGAGGACATGGCAGAGCAGGATGTTTGAGCCTGGGTAAGAATAGAGGAGAAAAAAGTTGGGAGATAACAGAAAAGAGGGAGCCAGTATAAGTTGAAGGAGTGATCTGACACTAGTGACATCTTCACAGATCTACAAGAATAACACCAACTGCCCTTAAGTCTACCTTAAATGCACTCCCATGATAATGAGAATGAGGCTACCTTAGAAGCCATCCTAGAACTCTCATCCAATGGCTGATGTAGGCAGAGGCGGACACCCACAGCTGTGAACTGAATTGTACTCCTGGAACCCAGTTGCAAAGAAGAGTGATGACCAAAGGAATCAAGAATGGATTGGAAAACCCACAGAGGCAGCTGACCTAAACAAGGGCGAACACATGGATCCCAGACTGATAACTGAGGGGCCAGCATGGGACTGATCCAGACACCATCCCAGTGAACTTGGGTGGCAGAGAGGAGGCCTTGGTAATCTGTGGGACTTGGGAGAGTGGAGCAGTAGTTATTCCTGGCATACAGAAGAACTCTGGGAACCCATACCACGTGGAGGGATGCTCTCTCAGCCTGGAAACATGAGGAAGAACCTGGGCCCTTCTCAGGATGATATGATAGGCCATGAAAATCCCTCATGGAGGCTCTTGCCCTCTCTGGGGAGCAGAGGGGGGAGGAGTGGGGGTGATGGGTTGGGAGAATTGCGAGTAGGGGAGAATGGGTGGAAGAGGAAACTGAAAGTGACATGCATAAAAAGTTAAACAAAATATATGGAAAAAAAGAGTTCAAGAGGGAGAGGATTGGGTTGGTTAATGACCAATGCGTAAGTGATGGTTAGGTTTGGTTGAGTTTGCACAAGCTTTTTGGGTCATGGTGTTCCTGTCTTCTACCTTTGTGGATTCTCTTCTGAGTACCCCCCAGAAGGCCCCTTTGTTAGGCCTATAAGCCAATTACATAAATCTTTAGATGTTAGTAAGTACAGGTTTGGCTCCAAAAGATCAAAGAACCTAAGGCACTCCCAACAGTTCAGTGCAGAAAAAAACTCTGCTGTGTACCGCCTCATGTGCTATCCATGGATAAACACATTACAGTTTGCCACATCTACATCCAACCCTGGGCTTAGTTAATAAAAATCGAGGGCAGCAAATCCAGAACATTGGCATCTAAGTGTGCTTCTGGAATGCTCTGATCACTCTAACAGTGATAAGTGAGGGTATACAGATAGTCTCAGGCCTTCCCTGGTTGTTTCTCTGTAGATGCTCGGCAACAGCAGGTATTGAAATGTTGCTGGATTACCAGGTCTACACGGGCTAGAAAGTGGAGATTGAAAAGAGATGGTCATCCATATAGTGACCTGGGATGCAAAGTCAGTCTTTATTGTTCATGATACGCTGTGGCCTACAAAGCAGGCCCCTCTCTCAGAGACAGTAAGACCAGTGTGCATTGGCCAAACCTTCTGGTATTTTCTGAGGACAGGAAATCAACATATTTGTGCTTTTCATCATTCTATTTATAGGAATCCGCTTCACTTATCAAAGTTATATTGAAGTAGAATTGATGTGCACTATGCTGTGCGTAATTAGAATGCAAACTGTGATAGCTGTTATATAATGTACAAACCCAGGAACTCTTCATGGCAGTCATAAGAACGAACATCTTCGTTACTTGTAATATTCCCAACTCCCACTTTGTAGTCTCTTCTGTATTAACTTCCCATCCCAGTGTTCACTGACTTATGTTTACTGTAGATACCTTTTCCTCCTTCAGTAGTTCATGGAAAGAGAACATGTCTTTGCTTCCTTACAAGCATAATTTTTTTCTGTAGATCATGAGTGCCTGACTATTGTGTTATGGGGTAAAATTTCCCCTGCATCTTTACTGCATAGTTTCTTCAGGGGTTAAAAGATATTTGTCTCCCATATTTGGGACCCATCCAAATAAAGCTGCTATGAGCAATCACCTGGTAGACTCTCCTGTGTGGTACTGTCCAGGCATCAAATGCCTGGATGTCTCTTTTCCACCCATGAGATTTTCCCTTCTAGGTGTAAGTGAATGGCCCTGAAAGATTGACACTGCAACAGTACTTACATATCCCAATACAAGAAGCACACACAATGTCTCACAGCCCCTTGAGAGACCGGTATTGAGCAGGAGGCCTCACCCTTTGATTGGGGATGCCACAGGCAGAGGAAACACTTCTAGGTGTTCCTGGATTGTATAATCCCATCAAGGTTCATAATTTAGTCATGTCTGAACCTGAGGTTTTGGTTTGGTAAAACACTGGCTTTGGTGCTCAAAGTTGAACCCAGTCTGTACTCACAGTAGTCTCTGGTTTGGACATGAGAGCTGTGGTCCTGGTGAGGCCCTTTAGTCTTTCTAAGGACTGGGCAGCCATCCATAGGAAGTATTACAAACTGTCTCATCAGGAAACAGATGAGCATTGCCCTCTTTGGTCATAGTCTGCTTGCAGGTTTATCTGACACACTGTGTCCCATCTGGATGTCTTTGCTCCCTGCAGCTAGACCTTCAGTTCCTCAGCGTGCTCACCAACACTCGTCCAGCTCAGTCTTCTTCTCAATCTTTGCCACTCTCCTTAGTTGTGCTATCATTTGTTTCTCCCTGTGAACTAACGTTACATATTTTTGTTTTTACCGATTGACATTCTTCCCCTTTTTAGTGGTCTGCTTGTTTTTTGTGTGAGTCCATGAGAGACCTTACATGCACAAGCCACAGTGTGCACATGGAGATCAAATACAAGCTCAGGTGTCCCTCCTCACCTACCTTGTCTAACACAGGTCTTTCTGATCGCCTGACACTGGATTCTAGAGAGACATATGGATATTCACCTGTCTCCTCTCATCTCTGCAGAGGAGCACTAGAATTATGGATGCCTTCTGCCATGACTGGCTTTGCATGGGTTCTGGGATTCTAACTGAGGTCCCCAGAAATGCAAAGAAGCATTTCATCCCTTGAACCTTCTTCCCAGACACTTTGTTTTATTTAATAGACAGGAGCATCTACTCCTATCTTGTCTCTACTAAGGTTTCTTGTTTATTATTAGACTTTGTTTTTGTTGTTGTGGCAGGCTCTTTCTCTGTAACCCTGGTAGTCCTGGTACTTGCCATGTAGACGAGGCTATACAAAAGGGTGCCTGTCACTAGAAGACAAATAGTATCTGATAGAAACACCCAAGACATGTTCAGAGTCACTCCACTGTTATGGACTGACGTCTAAGGAACCAGCTGCCCTGTGACATATGAAGTGAGCAGCTGTGCACCTCATTTCTGCCCTGCCAGCCCCTGAACTCGCTGGCTTCTCACTTGCTATTTACCCTAAGACAGCTCCTGTCTCACGGTCTCACAAAGCTGCAGTCAGACTGGCATGGTGGTGATAAGTGCCTTTAATTCCTGCACTCTGGAGGCAGAGACAGGTGGACCTGTGTGAGATCTTGGCCAGCCTGGGCTACAGAACAACAACAAAAGACATGCAGTGGCTTTCCCATGATCACCTGGCCAGTCAGTGCCAGTTTCCCTGCTCTGAGTGCCCACACATGCCACTTCTGTCACTGTCACCCACATCCTCTGAAGATGTCACATGTCACCTGCACAGCACACAGACATGGAGACCAGAGCAGAGCTGCAGGTGTTTATTAGAATGAGCTTAACAGACAGAGCAAGGAGGGGACAGGTTTATGGATTCCAGCTTCAGGAAAGAGAGACGACAGGGCTGCAAACTGGCACACACATCAGCCAACATTGCTAAGAGAGTATAATATAAGTGCATATGCTCTAATTATTTTAAATCATCTTTGGTAAAGTGTTGCCTGCATTCATGGCTGAAGGTGATGTCTTGCTTGAAAAGAAAAGCACAGAGATGGTCAGAGGAGGTCACAGGCTAGGTGCAGAGCCTCACCAGAGATGCTCAGTCACACACAATGAGGCTACTTCTTGCCCATTGGTAAGGAAACTCCGTGAAGTGACACAGATCTTCACAACAGACTCTGCCCAAGGAAGCTGCAACTCATCCACAGCTATCAGAAGTAAATCTGAAATGCCACCCTAGCCAGGCATGGATGAAGGGGAGAATGTGCTGGAAGGGATGATAGGGGCTATAGTGGAGAGGACACAAGATGGCTGTGTATTAGTTTTGATGGCATTCCATACCTGAGGACATCTGTTCCCCATATTTGGCATATTACCATGCTAGCAATACATCCTCTGTATGACTGAGTTAGAAGAAAATCTTTTCGGAGAGAGCTGTCATTTTCAGGTCCAATCACTCAAACTAAAGCACAAACATCTTGAAGAATGCCCTATTCAAAAATATATGTGTCTATAATCCAGCTTTGCCTAAAGATGAGACAACAGGGAAACACGGAGCAGGTTTGGTGGGCAGCTGCAGGCACTCCCTGGGTGTGGGTTGGCATCCCCAGGGTTCTGGCCTGGTCCTGAGAATGCAAGGGGAAGGAGGGCTCCATCTGAGACGGGGGAGTAGAGTCAAGTGAGGATCCAGAAAAGACGACACTGGCCAGTAGACAGAATTCAGACATCTTAGAGTAGAGCTGAGAGTTCCCTACCTGTGCATCAGCGAGAGTGAAGATCTCCTGTGTCCCTGCCTGCCTTATAGTGTGGGAGAACACCTATCTACAGTGTAGGAGTGCTTGTGGGAACTTGCTTAGAACAGGCATGCTGCAATGACATGTACGAGGGTGGACAGGGGTTGCAGTTCTCAGTTCTTCATCCCCTGACACACATGATCACGTGTATATAGCACTGCACCATGTGTGTATGGGGGTATGGTGGTAGGAAGTTACCACAACTCTCATATCCAGGACTTTGGTTTTTGCTCCTCCTTCAATGTAGCATTCCTGGATTTTACGAAAAGCCCCCCTTTACTTGGAAGTTGGTTTAAACTTGCCAAGTGTGGTGTTAAATTCTTCCTTGTTTCCAAAGACCACTGCATCAAAGACTTTGTAGAAAGGAAGTCATGTTTCTTTTGCAGAAACAGAAAACCATCATTAAGGGAAGTCAGTGCTACAGAAGCAGACATTCAGGGTTTCCTGCCACATCTACTAATATCTTAAATTACTTTCCACACAGTTGTATTCTCCTGAGATGTCTGCCTGCCAGATACAGCACACAGTTTCCACAGACACACACGCTCAATAGATAAATGAGTGTGCCAGCCTGCATATCTGAAATTCACATAAGTCTCACACATGACCCACCTTCAACTGTGCATGAAAATGAGAGAGAGTCAATACCACCACACCTCCCCTGCCCCACCCACTCACCCCAAATGTCTCAGTCCAGAGCAGTAAGTCAAGGGAATTCGATAGGACTTTGGCATTTTCAAAGACTTGAATATAAATGCAGCCACACTGAATCTCTTAGAGGAGAAACTGGGAAGTACCCTTGAATGAATTGGTATGGGAGACCACTTCCTGAACATAACAGCAGTATCCCAGACACTGAGGTCAACAATTAATAAATGGGACCTCCTGAAACTGAGGAGCTTCTGCAGGGCAAAGGACACAGTCAACAAGACAAAACGACCGGCCACAGAATGGGAAAAGATATTCATAAACCCCACATCTGACAGAGGGCCGATCTCAAAAACTTTCAAAGAATTCAAGAAGCAAGACTCCAGAACACCAAAGGATCCAATTAAATAATGAGTACAGAAGTACATAGGGAATTGTCAACAGAGGAGTCCAAAATGGCCAAGAGACCCTTGAGAAAGTGTTCAACATCATTAGCCATTAGGGAAATGCAAATCAAAACAACTCTGAGATACCATCTCACTTCCATCAGAATGGCTAAAATCAAAAACACTAATGACAGATTATGCTGGAGAAAGGGGATGTGGAGAAAGGGGAACACAACTCCACTGCTGGTGGAAATGCCAACTCATACAGCCACTTTGGAGATCAGTATGGAAATTCCTCAGAAAAATGGAAATCAGTCTACCACAAGATCCAGCATTTCCACTCTAGGGCATATACCCAAAAGATGTACCCTAATACAATATGGACATCTGCTCAACTACATTCATAGCAGCATTATTTGTAATTACCATAACCTGGAATCAACCCAGATGACCCTCAACTGAAGACTGTATAGAGAAAATGTGGCACATTTACACAACGGAGTACTACTAAGTTGAAAAAATATGGAATCTTGAAATTTGCAGGCAAATGGATGGCACTAGAAGACACCACCCTGAGTGAGGTAACCCAGTCACAAAAGGACAAGCATGCTATGTACTCACTCATAATTGGATTTTAGACATGGAGGAGGGCATTGCCAGTCCACAACCCCACTGCCAGAGAGTCTGGTGTGCAAGGAGGACCCTAAGAGAAATATGCATGGTAGTCCGCATGAGGGTTAGAGGATGCGATCTCCTAATTGGACAAGGGGCAGAGGGGGATTGTAGAAGCAGATGGGAGAAAGAGAGGGAGAAAGAGTAGGGGAGATGAGGACATGGGAGAGCAGGAAGTTGGAGCCAGGGTAAGAATAGAGAAGAAAAGGATGAGAGATACCCTAAAAGAGGGAGCCAGTATAAGTTGGAGGAGAGATCTGGCACTCGTGAGATCTTCCCAGATCTACAAGAATGACACCAACTGCCATTAATGCTACCTTAAATGTCCTCCCACGATAATGAGAATGATGGCTACCTTATATGCCATCCTAGAACTCTCATCCAATGGCTGGCTGATGGAGGCAGAGGCAGACACCCACAGCTATGAACCGAATTGTATTCCTGGAACCCAGTTGCAAAGAAGAGTGATGACCAAAGGAACCAAGATTGTATTGGCAAACCCACAGAGGCAGCTGACCTAAACAAGGTGGAACACACGGACCCCAGACTGATTACTGAGGGGCCAGCATGGGACTGATTCAGACACCCTCCCACCAAACCTGGGTGGCAGAGAGGAGGCCTTGGCAATCTGTGGGACCTCAGATAGTGGAGCAGTATTTATTCCTGGCATACAGAAGAAATCTGGGAACCCATATCACGTGGAGGGATGCACTGTCCGCCTGTACAAATGAGGAAGAACCTGGGCCCTTCCCGGGATGATGTGATAGACCCTGACATCCTTCATGGAGTCCCATGTCCTCCCTGGGGAGCAGGGGTGGGTGAATTTGGGGATGATGGTTTGAGAGGATTGGGAATAGGGTAGAAGGGTTAGAAGAGGGAAATGAAAGTGCCATGCGTAAAATGTAAATAAAAAATGTTTGGAAAAAAATCATTACACCTTAGAAAGTGCAGGTTTGTCTCCAAAAGATTAAGGAACCTAATGCACTTCCAACATATCAGTGCAGAAAAAAACCCTGCTGTGTACAGCCTCATGTGCTATCCATGGAGGACAGCAGGCATGGATAAACACATTACAGTTTACCACATCTACATCCAACCCTGGGTTGAGTTAATAAAAGTCGAGGGCAGCAAATCCAGAATGTAGGCATCTAAGTGTGCTTCTGGAATGCTCTGATTACTCTAGAAGTGACAGGTGAGGGTATACAGATAGTCTCATGCCTTCCCTCGTTGTTTCTCTGTAGATACTTGGCAACAGCAGGTATTGAAATGTTGCTGGATAACCAGGGTTACACAGACCAGAAAGTAGAGATTGGAAAGAGATACTCATCCATTTGGTGATCTGGGACGCAAAGTCAGTCTTTATTGTTCATGATGTGCTTTGTCATATGAAGCAGATCTCTTTATCACAGACGGTAAGACCAGTGTGCATTGGCCAAATTTCCTGGTATTTTCAGCAGACAAGAAATCAACATTTGTGCTTTTCACCATTCCATTTATACGAATCCACTTCACTTATTAAAGTTGTATAGGAGTAGAATTGATATGCACTAGGCTGTGCATAATTAGAGTGCAATCTGTGATAGCTTTTATATAATGTACAAACCCGGAACTCTTCACGGCAGTCATGATAATGAACTACTTGTTACTTATAATATTCCCTCCTCCCCCTTAATAGTCACTGCTGTCTTAACTTCCAATCCCAGTGTTCACTGATTTATATTTACTGTAGACTCCTTTTCCTTCTTCAGAAGTTCCTGGAAAGAAAATAAGTGTCTTTGCTTCCATACAAACATGAATTTTCTCCTATAGAATATGAGTGCCTGACTGTTGTGTTATGGGGCAATTTTTCTCCTGCAACTTTACTCCATAGTTTGTTCACGGGTTAAAAGACAATTGTCTCCCCTATTTGGGACCAATCCAAGTAAAGGTGCTATGAACAATCACCTGTTAGACTCTCCTGTGGGGTATTGGCCAGGAATCAAAGGCCCGGATGTCTCTTTTCCACCCATGAGATTTTCCATCTAAAAGTAACTGATGGCCCAGAAAGATTGACACTGCAGCAGTACTTACATATGCCATTACAAGAAGCACACACAATATATCACAGCCTTATTAGAGACCGGTATTGAGCAGGAGGCCTCACCCTTTGATTGGGGATTCCACAGGCAGAGGAAACACTTTTAGGAGTTCCTGGTTTGTATAATTCCAACAATTTTCAGAATTTAGTCATGCCTGATCCTGAGGTTTTTGTTTGGTAAAACACTGCCTTTCTTGATCAAAGTTGAAGATAGTCTATGCACTCAGGAGTGTCTGGTTCGGACATGAGAGCTGTTGTCCTGGTGAGACACTTTAGTCTTTCAATGGGCTAGCCAGCCTTCCTTAGTATGCATTACAAACTGTCACATCAGGAGATGGAGCGATGGCTCAGAAGTGAAGAGCACTGAATGTTCTTCCAGAGGTCCTGAGTTCAATTCCCAGCAACCATGTGCTGGGTTTCAACCATCTGTAATGAGCCCTCTCCTGGCTTGCAGACATACATAGAGTTAGGATGTTGTATTCGTAATAAATAAATAAATTCTTAAAAAAGTCTGTCACATCAGGAATCCTATGAGCATGGCACTCTTTGGTCATAGTGTACTTGCAGGTTTATCTGACACACTGTGCCGGCTATATGACGTTGCTTCCCATAGCTAGACCTTCGGTTCCTCAGCATGGTCACCAACACTCGCCCAGCTCAGTCTTCTTCTCAATCTTTGTCACTCTCCTTAGTTGTGCTATCATTTTTGTCTCCCTGTGAACCAATTTTGTTCATGATTTCTGTTTGCACCGATTGAGATTCCTGTTCCTTATAGTGGTCTCGTTGTTTTGTGTGTGAGTCCATGAGAGAGCGTATATGCACAAGCCACAGTGTGCACATGGAGCTCAAATGCTCGCTCAGGTGTCACTCCTCACCTACCTTGTCTAACACAGGTCTCTCTGGTCAACTGATACTGGACTCAGATAGACTTATGTATATTCACCTGTCTACTCTCATCTCTGCAGAGGTAAACTAGAATTATGGATGCGTTTTGCCAAGGCTGGCTTTGCATGTGTTCTGGGATTCGAACTCAGGTCCCCAGAAATGCACAGAAGCACTCTATCACTTGAACCTTCTTCCCAGCCACTATGTTTTATTTAATAGACAGGAGTATCTCCTCCTGTCCTCTGCCCACTAAGGTTTCTTGATTATTATTAGGTATTTTATTTTTGTTTTCTTTTATATGACAGGCTCTTTCTCTATAACCCTGGTAGTCTTAGAACTTGCCATGTAGATCAGGCTATAACAACCGAGGCAGTCACTAGCAGACGAATAATATCTGATAGGAACAGCCAAGTCATGCTTAGAGTCACTGCACTGTTGTGGACTAAATTCTAAGGAACCAGCTGCCCTGTGACATGGGAGCTGAGTAGCTGTGCTCCCCATTTCTGTCCTGCCAAATTGGTGAGAGCAGTGTCTTCTCACATGTTATTTACCATGAGAAAGCTCCTGTCTCACAGTCTAACAAAGCCTCAGTCAGTCAGAAGTGGTTGTGATAAGTGCCTTTAGCTCCTGCTCTCAGTAGGCAGAGACAGGAGGACCTCTGTGACATCATTGCCAGCCTCAGCTACATAAGAACAAAACAGCTGCACTGGCTTTTCCATGATCACCTGGCCACTCAGTGCCAGTCTCCCTCCTCTGAGTGCCCACACATGTCACTTCTGTCACTGTCTCCCACATCCTCTGAAGATGTCAAATGTCACCTGCACAGAACACAGATATGGAGACCAGAGCAGAGTTGCAGGTGTTTATTAGAATGCGCTTGACAGACAGAACAAGGTGGGGACAGGTGTCTGGATTCCAACTTCAGGAGGGAGAGAGGAGAGGGCTGCAAGATGCCTAGCACATCAGCCATCATTTCGAAGTCTGGTATAGTGTAAGAGCTTATGCTCTAATTGTTTTTAGATCATCTTCGGTAAAGTGTGCCTGCCAACTTGGCTGCAGGTGATGGCTTGCTGGAAAAGAAAAGCACAGAGAGAGGCAGAGGTGGTCACACGCAAGGTGCAGAGCCTCACCAGAGATCCCCTGTTACCCATGATGAGCCTGCTTCTTGTCCATAGGGAAGGAAACTCTGTGCAGTGATACAGATCTTCACAACAAACTCTCCCCAAGGGAGCTGCAGCTGATCCATGGCTATCAGAAGGAAGTCTGAACTGACAATGTAGGCAGGCAGGGATGAAGAGGAGAAGGTGCTGGAAGGGATGATAGTGGCTACTGTGGAGAGGACACAAGATGGCTGAGTATTAGTTTTGATGGCATTCCATACCTGACGAAACCTGTTCTGCACATTGGGCATATGACCATGTTAGCAATTCTTCAACTGCATGCATGTGTTAGAAGAAAACCTTTTTGCAGAGAGCTGTAGTTTTCAGGTCCTGTCACTCAAACTAAAGTACAAACATCTTGAGGGATGTACTATTCAAAACATATGTCTCTACAATGCAGCTTTGCCTAAAGATGACTCAACAGGGAAATAACGAGCACATGTGGTGGGCAACTGTGGGCACTCCCTGGTGGTGGGGTGGCATCTAAGCCTTGAAGGGAGGTTCTGGCCTGGCCTTGACGATGCCAGGGGTGGAGGGCTCCATCTGAGACAGGGGGATAGAGTCAAGGGAAGATCCAGAGAATTTGACACTGGACAGTAGACAGAACTCAGACATCTTAGAGCAGAGGTGAGGGTGCCCTACCAGTGCAGCAGCCACAGCAAAGATCTCCTGTGTCCCTGCCTGACCTAGTGTGTGGAAAAACCCCTACCTATAGCATAGGAGTGACTGCGGAAACTTGCTTAGAACAGACATACTGCATTGACATGTACTAGGGTGGACGGATGTTGCAGTGCTCTGTAGTTCATACCCTGACACACATGATCACGTGTACACAGCATTTCACCATGTGTGCATGGTGGTGTGGTGGTAGGGAGGAAGTCACCACAACTGTCACATCTAGGAATTTGGTTTTTTCTATTCCCTCAATGTAGCATTCCTGAATTTTATGAAAAGCCCCCACTTTACTTGGCAGTTGGTTTAACCTTGACAAGGATGGTGTTAAATGCATCCTTGTATCCAAAGACCACTGCATCAAAGACTTTGTAGAAAGCAAGGCATGCTTCCCCTGCAGACACAGAGAGAAAACCATCGTTATGTAAACCTAGTGCTACAGAAGCAGACTTTCAGAGTTTCTTGCCAAATCTACTAATATCTTAACTGATTTTGTATACAGGTCAACCCTCCCGAGAAGGCAGCCTGCCAGATACAGCACACAGATTCCCATAGACACCCACGCTCACTAGAACGGGGATATATGCATGTACCAACCTGCATATCTGACATTCACATAAGTCTCACACATGACCGACCTTCAACTATGCATGAAAATGAGGGAGAGTCAATACCACCACACCTCCACCGCCCCACCCACTCAACCCAACTGTCTCAGTCCAGGGCAGTAAGTCAAGTGACTTCGGCAGGACTCCTGGTGAGAGACCTCCCAGGGACCTATTAGATATGGATAAATGAATACATTCCACCACAAATCCAAATTTAAATAATACGTAGCCACAAATCCAGCCCTACAGAAAATACTGGAAGAAAAACTTCAACCCAATGAAGATAACTATGCTCACAAAGATGCACACAATAGATAATCCCACTTTACCAAACACCAAAAGAAAAAGTGAGGAAAAATCCACACACAATAACACCACCACCAATAAATACAAAACAAACATGATTCAACAACCAATGGTCATTAATAGCCCTCAATGTTAACGGTCTCAACTTGCCCATAAGAAGACACAGGCTAACAGAATGAATATGAAGACAGAACCCATCCTTCTCCTGTATACAAGAAACACATCTCAACATCAAAGACAGGCTTTACCTCAGACTAAAGGATTGGGAAAAGATTTTCCAATCAAACAGACCCAAGAAACAAACTGGTATAGCAATCCTAGTATCTAACAAATTAGACTTCAGTAAAGGGAGATGAAGAAGGACATTTCATGTTCATCACAGGAAAAATCCATCAGGAAGAAGACTCAATTCTGAACATCTATGCTCCAAACCCAAATATACCCACATTCATGAAAGAAGCATTACTACAGCTCAAATCACACATGAAATCTCACACACTAGTAGTAGGAGGTTTCAACACTCTGCTCTCACCACTTTGGAAATAAGTATGGAGATTCCTCAGAATAAATCTACCAGAAGACCTAGCAACTCCACTCTTAGGCATATATCCAAAAGATGCCCATTCATACAACAAAAATGTCTGTTCACCTATGTTCATAGCAGATTTATTTGTAATAGCCAGAACTTGGAAGCAACCTAGATGTCCCTCAACCGAAGAGTGGATAGAGAAAATGTTGTACATTTACACAATGGAGTACTATTCAGCAGAAAAAACTATGGAATCCTGAGATTTGCAGGCAAATTGAAGACACTAGAAGAAACCATCCTGAGTGAGGTAACCCAGTCACAAAAATAGAAACATGGCATGTACTCTCTCATATATGGTTTTTAGACATAGATCTGGGGAGTGCCAGCCTAGGTAATCTATTGAGCCTTGGGCAGCAGATCAGTACCCATCCCGAGTATACACACAGACTTTGGATTACCATCCAACAATGTGAGGTTCACTCTCACCCTGAACTCTTGGAGAAGGGTCTAGGCCGTGCCCTATATGAAATGACAGACTATGGACACCCCCATTGAGGGCCTCACCCTCCTTGGGGAAATGACAGGATAATGGGGGGGGTTGGGGGGAGGGCATGGGAGGAGGGGAGGGAAAGGGAGAGGGACCTGGGACTGACTTGTGAAGCAACTTTATTTCTTATCTAAAGTTAAATTGAAAAATTAAAAAAACTATAATGAAAAAAGTAAAGAATAATAAAAAATAATAATAAAAAATAATAACTAATAATAAAATAACAGATATATGAATAATAAGAAAATAATAGTAAAAATAACAATAAATAAAAATAATAATAGTAAAAAGTAAAGAATAAAGAAAAATATAATGTTATAATTGATGGATTATTGGACACAGATGAAGATGTGACTATTATCACTCCAGAGTTTTGGTTCTGAATTTGCCTTTTTGGAGGCAGAAGTTCAATTCTTAGGGACTTGGACCTTATCTCACGTGAAAGGAAGCAGGACATGGGTTGAATGCATAGGTTCAGAAGGACAACAGAAAATATGAGGTCATATGTGTCTAGTGTAGCTGTGAATGCATAGTTTCATGATCAGTTGCAGCAATGGAACTCCCACAATAACATTCCTTCAATCTCAGAAACCAATCATAAACCAAGTCATGTTGCACAAACAGAATATAACAACAGGACCAAGAGCCCTACCACTAAAATAAAGCTCTCTATGTTCACAATGGCTTATGACTTCTGAGAAGCTACAGGCGCTAGAGCAGATGGGTCAGGAAAGGCTAAATGCTGGACATAGTGAAGAATCTACCAGAGCCTGTAATGCACCTGTATTCATTATTAAAAATCTGGAATGTGGAAAATACTGACAGATCTGAGAGCCATAAATAATGTAATTGAGCTGATGGGATGTCTACAGCCGGGAACTTTTCATTTCAGGAAGTCCCATTTATTGTTAATGTTAGCGTCTGTGATACTGGTGTTAAGTTGAAGGATACAAGGTTAACTCAAAAAAATCAGTAGCCCTATTATATACAGATATATGGGCAGAGAAAGAAATCACAGAAACATCACTCTTTACAATAGCCACAAACAACATTAAATATCTGTAGATAACACTAACCAAACAAGTCAAAGACCTGTATAGCAAGAACTTTGAGTCTTTAAAGAAAGAAATTGAAGATGATAACAGAACATGGAAAGATCTCCCATGCTCTTGGATAGGTTGGATAAACATAGTAAAAATAGCAATTTTACCAAAAGAAATCTACAGATTCATTGCAATCCCTATACAAATACCAGCAAAATTCGTCAAGGACCTCAAAAAGAAAATCCTCAACTTTATATGCAAAAAGAAAACACCCAGGATTGCCAAAACAGCCCTGTACAAGAAGGTAACTTCAGGAGACATCGCCATCCCCGACTTCAAGCACTAATATAGAGCTATAGTCCTGAAAACAGGTTGGTATTGGCACAAAAATAGACAGGTAGAACGATGGAATTAAATCAAAGATCCTGATATCAACCCGCACACCTTTGAACACCTGATATTTAACAAATAATTTAAAACTATTCAATGGGAAAAAGAAAGCATTTTTAACAAACAGTGCTGTAGTAAATGGACGTTGGCATGTAAATGATAGTATACAGATCCATATCTATCACCATGCACAAAACTTATGTCCAAATGGATCAAAGACTTCAACGTCAATCCAGCCACACTGAACCTCTTGGGAGAGAAGGTGGGAATTACCCTTGAATGAATTGGTACAGGAGACAACTTCCTGAACAAGACACCAGTAGCACAGACGCTAACATCAACAATAAATGGGACTTCCTGAAATGAAGAAGTTAAGGCAAGGCAAAGAACACAGTCAACAAGACAAAATGAAAGCACACAGAATGGGAAAATATCTTTTCCATCACCACATCTGACAGAGGGCTGATCTCCCAAATTTACCCACAACTCAAGAAGCAAGTCTCCAGAATGCCAAAGGATCCAATTAAAAATAGTGGTACAGAACTAAATAGAGAATTCTCAATAAAGGAGTCTAAAATGGTTAAGAGACACTTGAGAAAGTGTTCAACATTCTTAGACATCAGGGAAAAGCAAATCAAAACCACTCTGAGATACTATCTGTCAGAATGGCCAAAATCAAAACCACTAATGACAATATATGCTGGAGAGGATGTGGAGAAAGGGAAACACTCCTCCACTGCCAGTGGGAGTGCCAACTCGTACACCCACTTTGGAAATCAGGATGCAGATTCCTTCGGAAAATGTAAATCAGTCTACCACAAGATCCTGCAATTCCAGTCTTACGCATATACCCAAAAGATATACACTCATACTACAAGGACATCTGTTCCACTATGTTCATAGCAGCATTATTTGTAACAGCCCGAACCTGGAAACAACCTAGATGCTCCTCAACTGAAGAGTGGATAGAGAAAATGTGGAATGAGTACACAATGAATTACTACTCAGCAGAAAAAAATGGAATTTTGAAATTTGCAGGCAAATGGATGGCATTAGAAGAAACCATCCTGAGTGAGGAAATGCAGTCACAAAAAGAGAAACATGGTATGTACTGACTCACATGTATTTTAGACATGGATCAGGGGAGTGGCAGCCAACAATCCCACAGCCACAGAGTCTGGAAATCAGGGAGAACACTAAGAGAGATATGCATGGTAACCTGGAGAAGGGTTATGGAAGGGGACCTCATAAATAGAATGGGAGCAGAGGGGAGGGGAGGGAAGAGGGAGAGACCTCGTAACTGGAAGAGGAGGGGGGAAGAAAAGGATTGGAGAGGAGGACACAGGAGATTAGGAAGTTTGAGTCCTGGCAATCATAGAGGAGAGAAGGATGAGAGATACCATAATAGAGGGAGCCATTATAAGTTGGAGGAGAGATCTAGTATCAGTGAGATCTTCACAAATCAACAAAAATGCCATTAAGGCTACCTTAAATGCCCTCCACTGATAATGAGATTGATAAATACATTAAATGCCATCCTAGAACCCTCATCCTGTGCCTAATGGAAGCAGAGACAGACACTCACCCCTGAAAATCGAACTGAACTCTGTAACCCAGTTGCAAAGAGGAGTGATGAGCAAAAGAATCAAGACCATGCTGATGAAACTTATAGAGGCAGCTGACCTAATTAACGGGAATGGGTGGAACACAGACTGATGAATGAGAGACTAGCATGGGAGTGATCCAGACACCCCACCCAAACATAGTTGTCAGAGAATATGTCTTGGAAATTTATGATACCTTAGAGAGTAGGTTGTATTTATTCCTGTCATTCAAATGGACTCTGGCAGGCAATTCCAAATGGAGGGATGCTTTCTTAGTCTGGACACATGCGGGAGGACTTAGGACCTGCCAGGGAATATATGACACACTCTGAAAATCCCTAATGGAAGTCTTTACCCTCCCTGGGGAGGGAAAGGGAGATGGAGTAGGATGGGGGGTTGGGAGGAAAGGGGGAGGGGTAGGAGAAGAGGGAAAGGGAACTGAGAGTAACATGTGTAAAACGTTAAATAATAAAATTCTCCTCACCACATAGTAATCAAGGCCCCAAACATACAGAATAAAGAAAGAATATTAAGAGCAGCTAATGAAAATATCAAATAACATACAAAGGCAAACCTATTAGAATTACACCTGACTTTGTTATAGAAACTCTGAAAGCCAGAAGATCCTGGATAGATATTCTACCAACACTAAGAGATCATGGGTGCCAACGCAGACTACTATACCCAGCAAAGCTTTCAATCACTATAGATGGAGAAAACAAGATATTCCATGACAAAACCAGATTTAAATAATAGGTATCCTCTAATCCAGCCCTATAGGAAGATCTGGAAGGAAAACTCCAACCCTAGGAAGTTAACTACAACCAGAAAAGCATAGGAAATAGATAATCCCACTTTACCAACAGCTAAAAGACAAAAGGGGTGAAAATCCACGCACAAGTCCAACAACAACAACAACTCCAAAACAAACAAAAATGAGCAATCAATGGTCATTAATACCCCTCAATATTAATGGTCTTTATTTCCCCATAAAAGACACAGGCTAACAGAATGGATTCAAAGACAGAACCCATTCTTCTTCTGCATAAAAGAAACACACCTCAGCTTCAAAGACAGATATTACCTCACAGTTAAGTTTTAGGAAAAGATCTTCCAATCAAATGGACCTAAGAAACAAGATGGTATGGCAATTCTAGTATCTGACAAATTAGATTTTAAAATAAAATCGATCGAAAGATATGAAGGAGGTAATTTCATACTCATCACAGGAGAAATCCCCTGAGATGAAAAATCGAATCTGAACATCTATGCCCCAAACACAAAGGCATCTACGTTCATAAAAGAAATATTACTAAAACTCAAATCATGCATAAAACCTTACACACATATAGTGGGAGATTTCAACAGTCCACTCTCAACACTAGACAGGACCATCAGACAGAAACGCAACAGAGAAGCAAAGAACATAATAGAAGTTGTGACCCAATTGGGTTTAACAGACATCTATAGAACATTCCATCCAAACACAAAAGAATATACCTTCTTCTCAGTACCATATGGAACCTTCTCAAAATTGACCACATACTCGGCAACATAGCAAATCTCAACAGGTTCAAAAATTGTAATATCTCTATGTATTTTATCACACCACCATGCGTTAAAGTTAGAATCCAACAACATCACAAATTTCAGAAACCCTGCAAACTCAAAGAAACTGGATAATGTGCAATTGCAACATTCCTGAGACAAAGAAGAAATAAAAAAAGAAATTAAAGACTTCTAAGAGTTCAATGAGAATGAACACATAACTTACCCAAATCAAGAACAGATAAATGATTGAGATAAGCCAATAACCGATAAGGAAATGGAAGTAGTCATTAAAAGTCTATCAACAAAAAAAGTGAAGGTCTAGATGGGCTCAATGCATAAGTCTAACAGGAATTCAAAGAACAGCTTACACCAATTCTCTTCAAAGTTTTCCACGCAACAGAAACAGATGAGTCAATGCCAAAATCTTTTTTATGAGGCTTCAATAATCTTGACACCGAGCCACACAAAGTCACATCAGAGAAAGCGAACTTCAGACCAATATCCCTCATGAAAATTGATGCAAAAATACTCAATATAATACTGGCAAATTGGATCCAAGAACACATCAGAATCCTCATCCTCCATGATCAAGTAGGTGGCATCCCAGGGATGCAGCTATGGTTCAACACATGAAAATTCATCAAAATAAGCTGAGAAACAAAAGTCACATGATCATCTCATGAGATACTGAAAAAGCCTTTGACAAAATCCAATACCCCTTCATGATAAAGATCTTGGAGAGTGCAGGGATAACAGGAACTGACATCACATAATAAAAGCTGTATACAGCAAACCAACAGCCAACATGAAACTAAATGGATGGAAACTCAACATTATTCCCCTAAAATCAGGAACAAGACAAAGCTGGTCACTGTCTGCATAGCTCTTCAAGATTGTACTTGAAGTTCTAGCTAGAGCAATAAGACAACAAAAGGATGTTAAGGAGATACAAATTGGAAAGGAAAAAGTCAAACTTTTACTATTTGCAGATGATATGGTAGTTTACATAAGTGATCTGAAAAACTCCACAAGGGAACTCCTAGAGCTGATGAATACCTTCAGCAAAGTGGCAGGATACAAGGATAATGCAAAAAAAATCAGTAGCCCTATCATATACAGATGATAAATTGGCAGAGAAAGGAGGAAGAGAAATATCATCCTTTACAATAGCCACAAACAACATTAAAAATCTGGGTATAATGCTAACCAAACAAGTTGGAGACCTGTATAACAAGAACTTTGAGTCTTTAAAGAAAGAAATTGAAGACGATTACAGAACATGGAAAGATCTCCCATATTCTTAGATTCGAGGGTTCAACATAGTAAAAATGGCAATTTTGCCAATAGTAATCTACAGATTCAATGCAATCCCCCATCAAAACACTGGCACAAATCTTCACAGACCTTGAAAGTACAATAATGTATATGGAAAAGTTTTCCACAACGAACAATACATTTACCTTACTGCAGTCTCAGAAGTCTCCAGAATGAAGATGGAATCCCAAAACAATTCCACCTGATCAACCATGATGCCTTAGAGCTGATAAACGAAGGCACTGGAGAGACTTCTTACCTCTACCGAATGGTCAGACAGAAGTGGGTAGGGCTGAGTGACCTGGCTCTATGACTCCTCCAACTTAAGAGGCCAAACCCTCCAGTTGAAGAGGCAGAAATCCTGTCTCCTCCATCCTTATATTCCTGTCTCAACATCCCTAGTGTAGGTTTCGGGTGGGCAGTGTTGGTGCACACCTTGTAATGCTAACATTTGGAGGTAGAGGCAAGACGACATTGTAGTTTGAGGCCAGCCTGCTCTACAGAGTGTGTACCAGAACCTGCCAAGACTACACAGACCAACCCGTCTGAAAATAAAAAAGGAAGCAGACAAACAAACAAACAGAAAAACAAGTAGGTTTGGGGTCTTGTTGAATCTGAGCTGTTTTGGAGAACCCAGTGTAAAGGCGGTAACAGTGTGGTTGGAGTTCAGGACACAGGATCCAATTGAAACACCTCATTTTGAGACCTAAATGGAGACAGAAGTAGAAATTATTTACATTTAGGAAAGGAATTGAGCAGATGGTGGCACTGTTGCTGGCAACAAGGACTCTCCACCACCTTTCCCCATTATCTGAGGACCTGGACTCATCTCTCAGACTGAGATGGTCAGGACAAAGACAGATAATGTTAAGTCGCGTGCGTAGATTAGAACTTGTGTTTGGCAGGGGACTAGGGGATACTGGCCGTGGGATGCGTATGAAAGCAGAACAGTAAAGGCTAGAAGACAGTAGAGCGGGGCCATCCCTGTGACCATTCACCGGGGAGAGATCCTCACAGGGGCTGCAGGATAAACCTATGGGTCAATGAAAGGGTGAGTGACGGCCGCAAGGACGATGAAGCTGGGTTTGGTCTGAGATAATGGCAGACAGCCTGTGCAGTAGAGTTGAGAAAGACTTGGGTGTCTACTGCCTACAAGTAGATACAGGAGGCTGAGGTTGATGTGAAGAGAAAGGCAAACATCCCCAAGTACCGTGCTTTGGAAAATGTCTGACCCAGGATGGCTCATATGCATATACAACCACAGTGTGCAGGATGACTTTGGGGAGAGCCACAGGGTGTCTGTGCCATGGCGTGAAACAATGGAAAGACTTGAACTCCAGAGTGATGTTCTTGAATGGGGAGTCAACTGATATTCCCAAGACCAAGAGAAACAAAAAGCCTGGATTTGTGCAGGGACAGAGGAAGCACATTGTGCAGTACAGGGGGAAAACGCTGGGCCGAGGCCTTGAAGACAGTCCCCCTCATAGATGGCCTTTACCTGCTCAGGTGGCTAACTAAAGTGGGTTAGTTACAGTGTCACCCATAGGAGAAGCAAGAGCAGGGCAGCTGTGTCCCCAGCCTCATACTCTCTTGTGAGACAATCAGAGACTTAGTGGGAGCAGGGATCTGCTTTGTGGGTTTGGATAGATAAGACTAGACTCTGTTCAGGGACACAGTTTCTCTAATCACGGTAGAGCAGTGTGACCGTTGAGGGTGTGACATGGCTTCTTCCTGGAGGAATGGAAGCTTCTGGATGAGAACAGACCCCTATACTGTGCTGTGAGGCTGGAAAACTTTGTCCTCCCTGCCTCCCTGGGTCATTTCCAACACTCGCCCAGCTCACTCTGTCTTCTCAATCTTTGACACTCTCCTTAGCTGTGCTATCATTTTTGTCTCCCTTGAACTAACAGTGTTAAATATTTCTGTGCGTACCGATTGAGATTCCTCTCCTTTATAGAGGTCTGGTTGTTTTTTGTGTGACTGTGTGAGAGAGCGTACATGAAGAAGCCACAGTGTGCACATGGATGTCAAAGACAATCTGAGGTGTCACTCCTCACCTACTGTGTCTACACAGGTATCTCTGGTCGTCTGACACTGGACTCCAGACAGACTTCTCGTTATTCACTAGTCTCCTCTCATCTGTGGTCAGGAGCACTGGGATTATGGACTTATTCTGTCAAAATTGGCTTTGCATGGGTACTGGGTTTGATCTCAGATCCCCTGTAATGCATGGAAGTACTCTATCACATCTTTTTGTTTTGTTTTTCCAGACAAGGTTTCTCTGTGGATTTGTAGCTTGTCCTGGAACTAGATCTTGTAGACCAGGCTGGTCTCGAACTCACAGAGATCCTACTGCATCTGCCTGATGAGTGCTGGGATTAAAGTCTTGCACCACCAATGCATGGCCTCTCTATCCCTTGATATATCTTACCACACTGTCTCTCTTTTCTTTAGTTGAGACAGGAGGACCTCTGTGAGTTCAATGTCAACCTGGCCTCAGAACAACAAAAGAGCTGCAGTGGCTTTCCCATGCTCACCTGGCCAGTCAGTGCCAGTCTCACTGCTCTGAGGGCCCACATGTAGAGTCCAGGGAAGCAGCTGTTCCGGTGGCGCCTTCATCAGGTACAACAGGCCGGCTTCTGGACCTGTGTTCCAGTGCCTGGGGATTGCCTGGGAACTGCACAGAACTTCCAATCCTGGCAGGAGCCAAGCACCCCAGACTCCGGGTCTTCTCTCCCACCAACGAGACCAGGAACCCAGAGGATCCAGGGAGTCCAAGGAAGCAGCTCTTCTGGCAGCTTCATAAGGTACAACAGGCAGGCTTCTGGGCCTGTGTTCCAGTGACTGGGGATCGCCTGGGAACTGCACAGAGCTCCCAATCCCGGCGGGAGCCAAGCACCCCAGACTCCAGATCTTCTCTCCCACCAACGAGACCAGGAAACCAGAGGAGCCAGGGATTCCAGGGAAGCAGCTGTCCCAGCCTCAGGATCAGGTACAACAGGATCCAGCAAAGGGTCCAGGGGACCAGGTGTGAGGCTAAGCGCCCCAGATTCCTGTTCTTCTTCTCAACCCACGGGGCCAGAACGAGGACAAAGAATAGAAGAACCACCAGATTATTGGACTTGCTAGCACCCACCAAAAGGGAACTCTAGTCCCCAGACCAGTAAGGGGCTCTTTCTGCATCCACTAGAAGAAGAGATGGAAAAGAGACAATACAAAAACACACTCAGCAACAGAAAAACAAATATGACACCATCAGATTCTAGAGACTCCACACCAGCAAGACTCCACCATTCCAATGTGAATGAAGCAGAAGAGAACGACCTTAAAACCACTTTCATGAAAATGATAGAGGCCCTAAAAGAGGATAAGAAAATCCCTTAAAGAAACGGAAGAAAAAGCGAACCAAAAATGCAAGAAATGAAAGAAAAAACAAACCAAAAAAGGCAGGAAAGGGAAGAAGAAATGAAGTAAAAACCGCAAGAAATGGAAGAAAAAGCAAACCAAAAAATGAAAGAAATGGAAGAAAGAACAAAACAAAAATTTCATAAAAGGCAACAAATGGATGAAAAGATAAACCGAAAATTGCAAGAAGAAATGCAAATACTGCAAGGGTTGAAAACTGAAATAGAGACATTAAAAAAACAATCTGAAGAAAGGCAGAAAATAGAAAAGCTGGACAAACAGTCAGGCACTACCAATACAAGCATTACCAACAGAATAGAAGAGATGGAAGAGAGAATCTCAAGTGTTGAAGATACACTAGGAGAAATGGATTTATCAACCAAAGAAAACCTTAAATCCAACAAATCCTTAACACAAAACATCCAGGAAATATGGGACACCATGAAAAGACCAAACCTAAGAATAATAGGTATAGAAGAAGGAGAAGAAATCCAGCTCAAAGGGGCAGAAGGCATATTCAACAAAATCATAGAAGAAAACTTTCCCAACCTTAAGAGAGACATGCCAATGAAGGTACAAGAAGCCTACAGAACACCAAATAGAGTGGACCACAAAAAAAATCCCCTCGCCACATAATAATCAAGACCCCAAACATACAGAATAAAGAAAGAATATTAAGAGCAGCTAAGGAAAAAGGTCAAGTAACATATAAAGGCAGACCTATCAGAATTACACCTGATTTCTCCATGGAAACTCTGAAAGCCAGAAGGTCCTGGATAGATATTGTACCAACACTAAGAGACCATGGATGACAGGCCAGACTACAATACCCGGCAAAGCTCTCAATCACTATAGACGGAGAAAATAAGATAATCCATGACAAAACTAGATTCAAGCAATATGTGTCCACTAACCCAGCCCTACAGAAAATTTTGGAAGGAAAGCTCCAACCCAAGGAAGCTAACTACAACCAGAAAACATAAGCATTAGAGAATCCCTCTCTACCAACAGCCAAAAGAACAAAGGGGTAAAATTCCACACATAATTCCACCAACAACAACCATGGCAAATCGAAGAAGGATGAGCAATCAATAGTCATTAATATCCCTCAATATTAATGGCCTTAACTCACCCATAAAAAGACAAAGACTAGTAGAATGGATTCAAAGACAGAACCCTTCCTTCTGCTGCATACAAGAAACACACCTCACCCTCAAAGACAGACATTACCTGAGAGTTAAAGGTTGAGAAAAAAATTTTCAATCAAATGGACCCAAGAAACAAGCAGGGGTAGCAATCCTAATATCTAACAAACTAGACTTTAAAATAAAATCAATCAAAAGAGATGAAGGAGGCCATTACATATTCATCACAGGTGAAACCCACCAAGATGAAGTGGCTATCCTGAACATCTATGCCACAAATACAAAGGCATCAACATTCGTTAAAGAAACATTATTAGAATTTAAATTTCATCTAAAGCCCCACACAGTTATAGTGGGAGATTTCAACACACTACTCTCACCACTAGACAGGAATACCAGACAGAAACTCAACAAAGAAGTAAAGGGTGTAATAGAAGTAATGACCCAACTGGGATTAACAGATATCTATAGAACATTTCATCCATATAAAAAAGAATATACCTTCTTCTCACCACCACATGGAACCTTCTCAAAAAGCGACCATATACTTGGCAACATATTAAACCTCAGCAGCTACAAGAAATTGGAATAACTCCATGCATCTTATCAGACCACCATGCTTTAAAATTAGAATTCAACAACAACACAAATTGCAGAAAACCTACAAACTCATGGAAATTGAATAATGCTGAAACTGCACCATCCCTGGGTCAATGAGGAAATAAAAAAAGAAATTAAAGACTTCCTCGAATTCAATGAGAATGAAGATACAACATACTAAAGACTTCGTCGAATTCAATGAGAATGAAGATACAACATACCCAAACCTATGGGACACTTTGAAAGCAGTGCTACGGGGGAAGATCATAGCACTAAGTGCTCACATGAAGAAACAGGAGAACAGTTATACCAGAGAATTAACATCACAGCTGAAAGCTCTAGAACACAACGAAGCAAACTCCCCCAGTAGGAGTACACGCCAGGAAATAATCAAATTGAGGGCTGAAATCAATAAAGTAGAAACCAGGAAAACAATACAAAGAATCAATGCAACGAAGAGTTGGTTCTTTGAGAAAATCAACAAGATAGACAAACCTTTGTCCAAACTTACAAAACAGCAGAGAGTGAACACGCAAATTAACAAAATCAGAAATGAAAAGGGGGACATAACAACAGACTCTGAGGAAATCCAGAGAATCATTAGGTCATACTTTGAAAACCTGTACTCCACAAAATTCGAAAATTTAAAGGAAATGGATGACTTCCTGGACAGCTATCATTTGCCAAAACTAAATCAAGAACAGATAAGCAATTTAAATAGACCTATAACTCCTATGGAAATAGAAGCTGTCATCAAAATCTCCCAACCAAAAAAAGTCCAGGTCCAGATGGCCTCAGTGCAGAATTCTACCAGAAATTCAAAGAACAGCTTATACCAATTCTTCTCAAAGTGTTCCACACAATAGAAGCAGAAGGGTCTTTGCCAAACTCTTTCTATGAGGCTTCAATAACCTTGATTCCCCAAGCCACACAAAGATACAACTAAGAAAGAGAACTTCAGACCAATATCCCTCATGAACATTGATGCAAAAATATTCAATAAAATACTGGCAAATCGGATCCAAGAACACATCAAAACAATCATTCACCACGATCAAGTAGGTTTCATCCCAGGGATGCAGGGATGGTTCAACATACGAAAATCCATCAACGTAATCCACCATATAAACAAGCTGAAAAACAAAAATCACATGATCATCTCACTAGATGCTGAAAAAGCCTTTGACAAATCCAACACCCCTTCATGATAAAGGTCTTGGAGAGATCTGGGATAACAGGGACATACTTAAACATAATAAAAGCTATATACAGTAAACCAACAGCCGACATCTAACTAAATGAACAGAAACTCAACGCAATTCCTCTAAAATCAGGAACAAAACAAGGTTGTTCACTCTCTCCATACCTTTTCAACATGGTACTTGAAGTTCTAGCTATTGCCATAAGACAACAAAGGGGGATCAAGGGGATACAAATTGGGAAGGAAGAGGTCAAACTTTCACTGTTTGCAGACGATATGATAGTTTACATCAATGACCCAAAGAACTCTACCAAGGAACTCTTACAACTGATTAACACCTTCATCAAAGTGGCAGGCTACAAGATCAACTCAAGAAAATCAGTAGCCCTACTATATACAGATGATAAAATGGCTGAAAGAGAAATCAGAGAAACATCACCCTTTACAATTGCCACAAATAACATAAAATACCTTGGGGTAACGCTAACCAAACAAGTGAAAGATCTTATCATAAGAACTACGAATCTTTAAAGAAAGAAATTAAAGAAGCCCTCAGAAAATGGAAAGATCTCCCATGCTCTTGGATAGGTAGGATCAATGTAGTAAAAATGGCAATCCTGCCAAAAGCAATCTACAGATTCAATGCAATCCCAGCACAATTCTTCACAGCCCTTGAAAGAACAATAATCAATTTTGTATGGAAAAACAAAAGGCCCAGGATAGCCAAAACAACCCTGTTCAACAAGGCAACGTCCAGAAGCATCACCATCCCTGACCTCAAGCTCTATTACAGAGCTATAGTCCTGAAAACAGCTTGGTATTGCCACAAAAATAGACAGGTACACCAATGGAATCAAATTGAAAACCCGGGTATTAACCCACACACATACGAACATCTGATCTTTGACAAAGAAGCTAAAAATATACAATGTAATAAAGAAAGCATCTTCAACAAATGGTGCTGGCATAATTGGAGACTGGCATGTAGAAGAATGCGGATCGATCCATGTTTATCGCCATGCACAAAACTGAAGTCCAAATGGATCAAAGACCTCAACATAAATCCATCCACAATGAACCTCTTAGAAGAGAAAGTGCGTGGTACCCTTGAACGAATTGGTACAGGAGACAGCTTCCTGAACATAACACCAGTAGCACAGACAGTGAGATCAACAATTAATAAATGGGACCTACTGAAACTGAGAAGCTTCTGTAAGGCAAAGGACACAGTCAGCAAGACAAAAAGGCAGCCCACAGAATGGGAAAATATATTCACTAACCCCAAATCTGACAGAGGGTTGATCTCCAAAATTTACAAAAACATAAGAAGCAAGACTCCAAAACAACAAAGAATCCAATTAAAAAGTGGGCTGCAGAACTAAATAGAGAGTTTTCAATAGAGGAGTCTAAAATGGCTGAGAGGCACTTGAGAAAGTGCTCAACATCCTTAGCCATCCGGGAAATGCAAATCAAAACAACTCTGAGATACCATCTCACTCCTGTCAAAATGGCTAAAATCAAAAACACCAATGACAATTTATGCTGGAGAGGATGTGGTGAAAGGGGGACACTCCTCCATTGCTGGTGGGAGTGCCAACTGGTTCAGCCACTTTGGAAAGCAGTATGGAGATTCCTCAGAAAAACGGCAATAAACCTACCACAAGACCCAGCAACTCCACTCTTAGGCATATATCCAAAAGAAGCCCATTCATACAACAAGGATGTCTGTTCTACTATGTTCATAGCAGCTTTATTTGTAATAGCCAGAACTTGGAAGCAACCTAGATGTCTCTCACCCAAAGAATGGATAGAGAAAATGTGGTACATCTACACAATGGAGTACTATTCAGCAGAAAAAAATAATGGAATCATGAGATTCGCAGGCAAATGGATGACACTAGAAGAAACCATCCTGAGTGAGGTAACCCTGTCACAAAAAGAGAAACATGGCATGTACTCTGTCATATATGGATTTTAGACATAGATCTGGGGAGTGCCAGCCTACAATCCTATGGCCAGAGAGTCTGGGAAACAGAAACTTCATTTAGTGGCTGATCGAAGAAGAGGCAGACTCCCTTGGTTAAGTACTGAGCTGAACTCAAGAAAGCCAGTAACAGAGAGGGAGGACTGATGATCAAAGCGATTAAGACTGGGCTGGTTTAACCCCCAGAAACAGCTGACCAGACAAAGGTTAACTCTTGAATCCCAGGCATCAGCCTGGGAATCCAGCATGGGACTGATCAAGACCCCCTGAATCTGGGTGTCAGTGAGGAGGCCTAGGGAATCTATTGAGCCTTGGGCAGCAGATCAGTGCCCATCCCAAGTATACACACGGACTTTGGACTCCCATAGAACAATGTGAGGTGCACTCTCACCCTGAACTCTTGGGGAAGGGTCTAGGCCCTGCCCTATATGAAATGACAGACTATGGACACCCACATGGAGGGCCTCACCCTCCCTGGGGGAATGAGGGGATAACGGGGGGGGGTTGGGGGGAGGGCATGGGAGGAGGGGAGGGAATGGGAGAGGGACCTGGAACTGACTTGTGAAGCAACCTCGTTTCTTATCCAAATTTAAACTGGAAAATAAAATATAAAAAAATAAATAAAAAAGAAGTGAAGATGCCAGCTCAGCCTAATATGTGCCAAATATAAGACTTTGGGAAGAAAAATAATACATGTCTTCTCACCCATCAAAAGATTCATGACTAACACCCTGTGATTACAGATTAATAAGATGAGAATATAAGAAACTTGTGGAACTATATAGTTCATGCAGCATCGGAGCTTTCAGAAATGAAGGACCTAAGATAAGACTCAAAGGAAACTGTACTTTAATTGACATCCATATGCAAGAATGATTGAAGAATGGAGGTATCTGATACAATAGCCATAAAGGGGAGATAGGAGAACCTGGCTTCCTGGCTCCCTTGGGGGTTTTCCTTGTTTCTTATAGCTGTGACAAAATACCTAAATAAAACAGCTTAAGAAAGGATGGGTTTGTTTTGGTTCACCACTCAAGAAAGGATAGACTCCACACCATGGCAGGGAAGGCAGGTCAGTATGAACACAAGGCAGCTAGCTGGCCACACTGCATCTGCGGTCAGGAAGCAGAAAGGGTACAGACAAGGTTGGGCTATCATACCTCAAAGATTCTCCATGACTCACTTCCTTAGCTAGGCTCCATCCCTAAAGCATCTTTCATGTCTCAAAACTGTGTTGCAAATTGTGGATCATGTATTACAATATGAACATTTGGGGGACATTTCACATTCAAAGCACAAACGCACAAGAAACCTTATATTCTTTCTATGAAGGAATTACCAATAGAAAGGAGGGAGGTCAGAACACAGTTTCCTTCTCTTGTTTTCTCCACTTCCAATGGGCCATAGTTTGGAAAAATCATGCTCTGAGCCTTTTCAAGGTCCATGGCTTTCTCTACAGACATCTATCAAAAACTTGACAGACATGAGATTTAGTTTATTTATCTACTTAGCCATGGGCTTATGAGAGGATTTTTAACAAGAGCTTGAGAGAGCTAAGAGAGAAAAGTAAAAGGGATAAAATACTACTATGATGGTGTAAAGGTGAGAGGGCTCTTGTAACAAGATAGGCAATCAGCTGAGAAATTAAGCACCTAAGGGGAACATATGGTCTGCCAAGAAACAAAGGAAGATTCTAATTAATTCATCATAGATCTGTTCAACCCAGAATAGAGAAGATGAACACAGAATCCCAAACAGCCCTCTGCTGCAATATTAAGATCCTCTTAGAGAGAGGCTAGAATGACTGCTTAGAAGGCATCTTCCTGAGCGTTGAAGAGGTGACCTCTAAAGCTTAAAAAGAGGAGAGAAAAATCCTCTAGATAGACAAGTAGAGGAATAAACACATTTTTTGAGTTATTGGACCACAGGTTTTTTGCTTGCTTGCTTGCTTGCTTCATTTTGTGTGGAGTTTTATGAAATTGAAACAGCCAAAAGAGTGACTATAGGCATCTTCCTTTCTTTGCTAGATCTGTTCACTTCTACCTACTAATTAATTACATATATTCTGGAAAGTTGTGACTATTTTCATGCAGTAAAATATTACTCATCATGAATATCATTCTTATGGAAATTTAGATGAGTTCTAACCTATTAAAATGGACTTTGCACAAATCTTTGTCATATCCATAACAATTAGGTTGTAGCTAATCCAAAAATAATTTTGCTTATTCTTGATTATAATTGAGGTAATTGTATAAAGTACAAAGTTAAAGAACAGTGTCACTAATTCAGTATCTCGAATCAGTAGCTAAATGAAAATGGCTCCCATAGGCTCCTTAATTGGTTCCCAGTTGGTGCAACTGTTTGAGAAGGATCAGGAGATGTATGATCTTGTAGAACAAAGTGTCGCTAGAGGTGAACTTGAACTTTTTAAAGCCTACTCTCATCCTAGTTGTTTCTCTCTCTGCCTCCTGATAGATGTCTCAAGACACAAGTTCTCAGCTACTGCTATAATGTCATGTCTGCCTGCCTGCAGCATACTCTCCCCTCCCCCCCAACTCTTCCTAGATTCAACCTTACCTTCCCTATACTTTCCAACTTCATGCATTTAAAAACTAACCTACTGAGTTCATCATATACTAACATATGTTCATGGATGTGGTAGATCCACCAGGGGCCACATCCTTAAAATAACTGATTCTCCCTTTCTCAGAAGCCAACAACTGTCAGTAGTTCCTTAGTTAGGGGTAGGAACTTGAGAGCCCCTCATTTTCTATCTTTGAATGTTGAGTGACTTTTACAGTCTGTAGGCAAGCAACCATAGCTGTTTTGAATCCATGAGTGTACTTGTCTTATCATGTCTAGAAGATACGCTTCACTCTGGTACTTCATGATACCTGCGATTAAAGTTTTTGAGACCCTCTCATACAACAGTTTTTGAAGCTAAGAGTGAGTGATAAGCAGTGATAAATATTTATGGCTGAGCATTCCACTGACACGTCTCTGTACTTTGACTAGTTGTGAGTTTCTGCATCAACTGATGTCTATTGCCCAAGGAAATTTCTCTCACAAGGTCTGAGAGCATCACTAATTTTCAGTTAGAAAGATACAAATTTAGAGGACAGTTTGATACTATGTCCATTTAGCAAAATAATAGTTATTGTTTCACCCCTGGGCTCTGTGTGTTCCCTTATTATGACTTCCTGGCCAGATGTACGTGCATTTCCTCCTATGAAATAGTCCTTAAATCCAACCAGAAATAGTGTGTTACCCTCATAATATTGATGCCAATACTGCACCCATGGGTATACTTTACCAAGCCAGTTACTATTATAGTTCATTAGGTTAACAGCTGTTTAAAATTATTGATGATTTCTTTCCCTTAGCAACCAAATAGTTCCGTCTGGTACTATGAAAGCCTGCAGGAAATAATCTTCCTGGTCAGTGACATCGCTTTAT
Organism: Mesocricetus auratus; assembly: GCF_017639785.1. Classification (NCBI taxonomy): domain Eukaryota; kingdom Metazoa; phylum Chordata; class Mammalia; order Rodentia; family Cricetidae; genus Mesocricetus; species Mesocricetus auratus. Next base: position 2,609,171 of record NW_024429223.1, read on the forward strand.
TCAAGTCAAATGACCAAAGTGTACTATGTCTTCAGTAACAGGGATTTACTATCAAGTTATAATGGGCAGACAAAATCACTAGCAATCACTTGTATAATTTGGTGAATCTCCAAGACACTAGGGAACATTTCAACCAGTATTGTCTCATGCTTGACACTAGGCTTTCTATTTGACAACTATGACTTCTGGGAGGAGGACCATTATTCCCTGTGTAGAGTAACTCCAATTAAACTCATATTACATATATATATGTAATATATATGTATATCATACACACACACACACACACACACACACACACGGAAACATAAAACAGTAGGTTTCCATACAGTCTTTTCAAAGGAATCCATTATCTTTCTTCTCACCCCTCACTTGCGCTATACTCCCATATCTCTCCCAACTTAAACTTCCCTCACCATGAGAGAGGGACATAATGGATTAAATTTTAAAATACATTGTGGAAATATCTCTCAATAGTTAATATACACATAAACAAATTTATGCTATAAGAAAATATTTTAAAATTTTGAGTATTTTTAATTGAAACATTGGCAGGAATTCCACATCCTGTTTTTGTATCTTCATGTACATATTTAGCCTAAAGAGACTCTGGTCTCCAAATCTTTAGGGGGAGGGAACACTTTTCCAACAAATGTTTACCTGTAAGTTTCTGAAAATATTTAACAGTGCAAACTCATGAAAATATGTATGCTTATCTCATTTCTCTTTTATTTGAGAAAAATAATGATTATTTTTTAAATGTAATCTTTCTACATCCCAAAGCTGTACCCCTCTTTCTGGTAAAGCTAGAAACAGGTGCAGATTCATTCTAGCATAATCTCTACTGACAGAGAATGGTAGCATTTTCTTTTCCTTGCAAGCGACTCATTATCATTTGCTGTCTTTCTCTATTTTGGACACTGTATGTTTCTAGGACCTGATGTTACAAAGTCATACAAGTAAATCCACTGTCTATCCATACATTAGCTTGTATTCTTCTGCATGGAGATTCTGTTAAGACAAGAGCAAGGCTCTTTGGAGATTTTATTGAGCATTTCTGTCAAGTAATTGGCTGAATGCATACAAATCAGAAGCTCCTGAGTCTGGCCCTTTGCTCTCTAGACATAGTGGAGTGTCTGTAGTCTATTTCTTGCCTGTGTGGTGTATTTGAGATGAGAGACACATTAACTATGAGAGGAGCTTCAGGTCAGAATCACTCTGCGTCATAGATGCCATTATCTGCTGATTTAGCTGGGCTGAAAACTAATCCTTTTTGTGCCCTTGTCAGTGGCTGCAGCCTAAAGTCATAGAAAATTGGCGCTACCTGAGTTGGGTAATCGTTAAAAAATGAATTTGGCTCATAACTCTGTGGAAGTAATTGGGAGGAAATATCTCACAGCGATGATGAACATTCCCGTAGTTAAACCTGTCTAGCACACAAAAAGTACAAATGCTTGTAACAACTAGACTACTATAGACGGCCGTGGTTTATCCTTCAAACTGAACACAGGTGATCACTTAAAACATGTGGCCAAGCCCAGCAGTGCTGTGCTGTACCTTTGCCCCAGCACCCTTGCTGGGCTCCGTTAATTTTACAGAGGTCTTGCCTTGCGGTGCACAAACTGATTACCCAGCAGGCAATTCGGTTACAGAAGGGAAGTCAGAATGATGCGGACAATTCCCTGTGGAGGGACATCCTGTAAAAACTCCAAGGTTGAAAACTGTCATATTCACAGCAGTAGGTGCATTTTCTCAGAAATTAATGGAGCAAGCTTGGCAAAACCGGTTCTTAAGCTGCGCCTTCCCTAGAGTAAGATGCAAATTCAAAGCTTGTTTGAAGCCTTGGAATGAAAGCTAAAGATAAGACTTTTTAGGTTCTTTTTTTCTTCTTTTGAGATTGATAATATAGGCAACCATAGCACAATGAATATTAAAACAAAATGTTAGATAAGTGAGATAGATGTTATTCGAGCTGGCTCAGACTGCAGCAGCAAAGGGTTCCCGAGCCCATGTACCCAGTCTGATTTTAATAGATGGTGATTGGGGCATCGCTGTATGCTTCTCCCTCCACTGAGTTATGGACAAGCAATGCTATCAAATTATGACTTCCTATTTTTAGTCTGTGATGGATCTATTCAGTGAGTAGCACTGATCCTGACATTAACATCTGGCGGAAATGTAGTAGCCATCTTTGGAAACTCTCTGGTTAGTGCGCTGCAGGGCAATGGGGGGTGGAGACAGCATCACTTTCCCCTACAGAGCATGCAATAATCTTAAATTATACATCCTATTCAAGAGGAGAGAGAGAATTATGTGCTAAGCTTAAAAGAATGTGCAGACCATTCTGGAGAACTATTTGTTACCCTTTCTTAAAGAATGTGTTCATAAATATGGTTTGGGTGAGTTGGTGATGGCTACACTAAAAGTTTCTGATGCTTCAAAATTACCTCTTCTGCTCACATGGTGAAGCTGAGGAAAAACCTCACACAGAAGCCTTGTGTTTCTGGGAAGTATTTGCAGAAAGACAGTCACTACCTGGGACTTTATACTCATCTCTTTTAAAAAAAGAGAGCAAAACAAAAACAGCCCTGCAATAGTCTTTACATAATCTTTACAACTTCTCAGAGTGCAGCACATTCTAGAAGCATGCTTACCCCTTCAATCTCCCTCTTGCCTCCTCCCTCTGACTTCAGAAGCCACCGGGGCTCCAAAATTGTTTGCCTTATTTTACCAAGAAGAAAATTGTGATTTCAAAGGTCAGGTAATTTGCCCAAGAGAAGACAGTAAAATCTAATTAATTTGTTCATTCATTCATTCATCCATTTAACCAATACAAAGAAAATTTAGCCATTCTATTCCATGCCAGATACATGTTCGCTACTACAGCTGGGTAGTTCTGTGGCTCTTATCAAATTTTGAAAACTTTCTATAAGCCAGTTAGCTGAAAGAAAAAAGTGCACAGAAATCTGGGGCATCAAAACTCATCCCTATAATCCCAGAACTCAAGAGGCTGAGGGAAAAGGATCATATTTCAAGGTCAGACTAAGAAATACAGGGAGACTCTACTCCTGAAATATTAAAATTGAAAATAAAATTTTAAAGTGCCTAAACAGGAAGATGTAGAAATGAGAAAACCTTGACAATTAGGGTCTGTGGTAAGTTGCCTATCGAAATCCATTTTAGTCATAGTATTCATTGCATACAATATCCCATTGCAGTGTTTCTGTTTCTCTCTTCCTGCTCATTCACTGACATGTACCTCACAAGAAAGTGCTCCTTACTTTTGTTCTGCAGGAGACAATGAAAGAGAAACTAAAATTGAATTGCATCAAACTTCTTTTGATACTTTGATGAAATATTTGGAAAGAATATATATCCATGAATGTACATTTTCACTATCTTAATGACTTTTCTTGTGGCTAAATGTTTAACGTCGCCCACAATACCATCAGGCATTTCCTCTCAACTGAGCCAGTGTTATAGAGAGGATCGTCAAACACAGTTCAAATATTTTTTATCAGAATTTGGAATCTTCACTCTTGAAATTGCTGCCATCTGAAAAAATTTGGGCTCACTAAGGTGAGATAATTTGTCTGAGATCACAAGGAAAAAATGGCATCCAACTAATTGGGAAAGCAAAATACTGGAGCAGCTGCGTGTGAGTCACTGTCACTAATGAAAGGTCCAAAGCCTCATGAGTGTTTCTAATCCTGAATTATTTGAATGTTCACAAGGGAAAAAGAGTCCTCAGTTTTGGTGTTACATGTTTGAACGTGGGTTAAGGGATTTGAAAACAGTCTTTGCAGGAAAATGGGTTAGAATCTTTAAGCCATTAATGATGGAAAAAAATGTTTGCAGCTTGCTCATACACATGAAAAATGGACTGGATATGCATTAGAAGTTATCTCCAAACATTCCATAAAATTATAATCATATCAATTAAATGCTGCTAGCAAATATTTCAATTATCCTTAATGGGACAGGGTTTATAAATGAGCAGACTGGGAGATGACTTGTATTTTATGTGTAGTTGTTCTCTTGGAAAAGCAACAATTATAGTGTTGGTGTTGGAAACCAGTTCATAAAATGCAAATGTGCTACAATCTCGGAGCTTTATTTTAATGTAACATTATCATACGGTATTATAATAACCTCGCTATTTCCTTTTGGAAAAGCTATAAAAGTAATCATTTCAAGGCACGCATTAGTGCAGTGCTTCATTAAAATGTCATCTTTTAAGTGGACTCAGGATTTCTTCTGTAATTTTACTATCTTTGCTGTATTTGATGTCCAGGAACTATTCCCATGCCCTTTGTCACAAGGTACTGGAGTTAGATTGTCTAACATAAGAGACCTCAAAAAACCTGAGTCATACTATCCCATCACTTTTATTAGCTTCAGGATTTAAGTGCCTTGGGTCTTGACGTTTGTGTATGAAAATACTCGGTCCATTGTCAATAGTCCACTCTCCTTTGTTCTTCACAGTGAAAGAACCTTATTTCTCTTCAATGCACTTTCTTTAAATATATCAAGAGATTTAAATTTAGCTATCCGGAGCTCCCACTAGATGACACATTATTAAAACATCTGCCTTCCTATACGCCATTCTGTTCCTTGCCATTCCACATGTCCTTTTCTACTTCACCAGGCAAAATTGCCCAATCTAAATTTCAGCTCAAGTGTTTGATGGTTTTCACGCTGAGCTCAAACTGTTAATGCTTCCCTGAGAGAATAGAATTGAAACAGGATTTAATCTAAAATAACAAAATAGAATAAAGGTTTTACATATAAATAAGTAATTCCCTCTACAAGCTTATGCAAGTTTATCTTTTCTAGATTTTGCACACAGTAGAAAGAAAAAGAAATTTGAACAGATTCAGAATTTGATAGCCAGATGCATTGAGTAAATAAATAATTGCTGCTGTATACTATCCCATTAATATACTTCATTTCAAACCCAATTTCAAAGCCAAATTGAAATGTATTTTTCCAATAAGCCTTTCCTAATATTAACTTTTTATTTGGTGTCACTATTCTAGCTCATGACATTTACAAATATCATGTTAGGTAACCAAAGTTAATATCCTGGAAAATGCTAATTGGGGGAGTAGATAATATCTGCCTTGGTAGAAGTGTCACTAAAGGCTGAGATTCCTAGGAAGCATTCCCTGCTAGAACCCCATGCTTCAATTCACCACGCATCACAAAGCAAATAACAAATTACCTACACGTAGCATGGCTCCAAATACTAGGAACAAGATTTTAGAGAGAAACCCTGCGGTCTTTGCCAGAAGGAAATAAAAATCCCCTTTAAAATAAAAAGTCATTATAGTACCAGAACATCTTCCCTAGCTTCCATTCTCCTAATATAAAAATAAAAGTTCCCATGCTTTATTACATTTTGACACAAAAGCAAATAGAAATGTAATTCCATATGAAAAAATAATTAATGGGATTTGTAACATTATCCTTTTTCCCTACTTTATAAATCTTGAGAAGGTATCATTGGAATATTTTATACTTTATAGCTTTTATTCGTATGACTGGGTATTCTATAAACAACAAATTATATTTGAGGATGCAAGTTTGGTTACTTCAGCTATGGTACGGGAATAATTAGAATGTCTCACAGGGTGAGTATGAGACTGAATGAATTAGGGATGTGCTTTGTAAAATCTGAGCTCAGTGTCGCTGTGGGTTTGAAACTCTACTCAGTAATTGCAATAACTAATAAGATTTTAATTTTATAAACATAACTTTTGTTCATACAAATAAAATCAATTTAGAGCTAATTTTGAGAATCCTGCAGGCCCAGCTATGTGAGAATTACTTTACATAGAAAGAGAAATCAGTTGCTGTTAACTTGTTGAGGCACCTGACACATATGTGTGTTTACTTTGTTTCTGTTGGCTCTTTATAATAAAGATATGCTTTTGTGGGGGTTGCTTTTTGGAGACTTTGTTTTGATGCTTTGTTTGTTTGGTATTTTATTTTCTGTTAGCACAGACTTGCTGCATAGCATACGCTGGCCTCTGACACAGTTTTCTAAATTCAGCCTTCTAAATGTTGCTCGGATTTAAGGTATGCACCACCAGACATAATGCATATATGTATTACCTGTTCAGAGTTCTTTCAAAAAGTAGCTCTTTATTCAGAAGGTCACACAAGATAGGGTGGGTGGGATATGGCTTCTAATCCTGTTTCCTTTTGCATGAATGGTAAAATGTACTTTTTTTAACCAACTAAGTTAGACAAAGTCAATAACCAACAAATAAACTGAGAAATAGTTTCGCCTTTTATTGGTACCTTGATGTTAATTATACAAAAAATTCAGTGCTGATTTGGATGTTAATTTGCTATAATTATTCGAGAATAGATATCTACTATTCGCAAGTTGGCTGCATGATTTAAATGGAAAGCTTTTAATTTTTTCTGCCAAAATTAACATATGTATGAAGAGCCCTCAAACATTTTAGTTTATGACCCTACTGGGATTAACAAATATCGATAGAACATTTCAACCACATAAAAAAGAATATACCTTCTTCTCACCACAACATGGAACAGTCTCAAAAATCGACGACGTACTTGGCAACATATCAAACCTCAGCAGCTACAAAAAATTGGAATAACTCCATGTAGCTTATCAGGCCACCACGCTTTAAAATTAGATTCAACAACAACACAAATTGCCAAAAACCTACAAACTCATGGAAACTGAATAATGCTCAACTGCACCATGTGGGGGCACCAGATGTCCCGCGCTACCGTCTCGCCAGCAAGAACGACGCGGCACACTTAGGATCCTTCTGCAGAACAGCTTTAATGCGTCTTGAGAGGGAGAGCATAAGCTTACAGAGTGGAGACCCGGGGAGCGAAAAGCCCAACCCTTATATAGCTCAGCAGTTCCCGCCTTGGACGTGTCATCTCCTGACTGGCTCCTGCTCATCAGTCCATATGATGCCACGGGAGAGGCAGAGAGTAAGGGATAGAAAAGTAGCAGGCACGTGCGCACCAAGGTTGTTTACTCCAACTGACAACGGATGTCGGCGCCATCTTGTAACGGAGAATGTGGGGGCGGCTCCCCACAGCACCATTCCTGGGTCAAGGAAGAAATAAAAAAAGAAATCAAAGACTTCCTCAAATTCAATGATAATGAAGACACAACATACCCAAACATATGGGACATTTTGAAAGCAGTGATACAGGGGAAGTTCATAGCTCTAAGTGCCCACAGGAAGAAACTGGAGAACAGCTATACTAGAGAATTAACAGCACAGCTGAAAGCTCTAGAACACAAAGAAGCAAACTCCCCCAGGAGGAGTACACGCCAGGAAATAATCAAATTGAGGGCTGAAATCAATAAAGTAGAAACTAGGAAAACAATACAAAGAATCAATGCAACGAAGAGTTGGTTCTTTGAGAAAATCAACAAGATAGACAAGCCTTTGTCCAAACTTACCAAACAGCAGAGAGTGAACAGGCAAGTTAACAAAATCAGAAATGAAAAGGGGGACATAAAAACGGACTCTGAGGAAATCCAGAGAATCATCAGGTCATACTTTGAAAACCTGTACTCCACAAAATTCGAAAATTTAAAGGCAATGGATGACTTCCTGGATAGCTATCACTTGCCAAAACTAAATCAAGAACAGATAAGCAATTTAAATAGACCTATAACCCCTATGGAAATAGAAGCTGTCATCAAAAGTCTCCCAACCAAAAAAAGTCCAGGTCCAGATGGCCTCAGTGCAGAATTCTACCAGAAATTCAAAGAACAGCTTATAACAATTCTTCTCAAAGTATTCCCCACAATAGAAGCCGAAGGGTCTTTGCCAAACTCTTTCTATGAGGCTTCAATAACCTTGATCCCAAGCCACACAAAGACACAATTAAAAAAGAGAATTTCAGACCAATATCCCTCATGAACATTGATGCAAAAATACTCAATAAAATACTGGCAAATCGGATCCAAGAACACATCAAAACAATCATTCACCACGATAAAGTAGGTTTCATCCCAGGAATGCAGGGATGGTTCAACATACGGAAATCCATCAATGTAATCCACCATATAAACAAGATGAAAAACAAAAATCACATGATCATCTCACTAGATGCTGAAAAAACCTTTGACAAAATCCACCACCCCTTCATGATAAAGGTCTTGGAGAGATCTGGGATAACAGGGACATACTTAAACATAATAAAAGCTATATACAGTAAACCAACAGCCAACATCAAACTAAATCGTCAGAAACTCAACGCAATTCCTCTAAAATCAGGAACAAAACAAGGCTGTCCACTCTCTCCATACCCTTTAAACATGGTACTTGAAGTTTTAGTTATTGCCATTCGACAACAAAGGGGGATTGAGGGGATACAAATTGGGAAGGAAGAGGTCAGACTTTCACTGTTTGCAGATGATAAGATTGTTTACATCAATGACCCAAAGAACTCTACCAGGGACCTCTTACAGCAGATTAACACCTTCAGCAAAGTGGCAGGCTACAAGATCAACTCAAGGAAATCAGTAGCCCTAGTATATACAGATGATAAAAGGGCTGAAAAAGAAATTAGAGAAACATCACCCTTTACAATTGCCACAAACAACATAAAATACCTTGGGGTAACGCTAACCAAACAAGTGAAAGACCTGTATCGCAAGAACTTTGAATCTTTAAAGAAAGAAATTAAAGAAGCCCTCAGAAAATGGAAAGATCTCCCATGCTCTTGGATAGGTAGGATCAATGTAGAAAAATGAGAATCCTGCCAAAAGCAATCTACAGATTCAATGCAATCCCCATTAAAATCCCAGCACAATTTTTCACAGACCTTGAAAGAACAATAATCATTTTTGTATGGAGAAACAAAAGACCCAGGATAGCCACAACCACCCTGTTCAACAAGGCAACATCCGGAGGCATCACCATCCCTGACCTTAAGCTATATGATAGAGCTGTAGTCCTGAAAACAGCTTGGTATTGGCACAAAAATACACAGGTAGACCAATGGAATTGAATTGAAAACCCGGATATTAACCCACACACGTATGAACATTTGATCTTTGACAAAGAAGCTAAAAATATACAATGTAATAAAGAAAGCATCTTCAACAAATAGTGCTACCATAACTGGAGGCTGGCATGTAGAAGAATGCAGATCGATCCATGTTTATCGCCATGCACAAACCTTAAGTCCAAATGGACCAAGACCTCAACATAAATCCATCCACAATGAACCTCTTATAAGAGAAAGTGGTTGGTACCCTTGAAGGAATTGGTACAGGAGACAGCTTCCTGAACATAACCCCACGAGCACAGACAGTGGGATCAACAATTAATAAATGGGACCTCCTGAAACTGAGAAGCTTCTGTAAGGCAAAGGACACAGTCAGCAAGACAAAAAGGCAGCCCACAGAATGGGAAAAAATATTCATTAATCCAGCATCTGACAGAGGGTTGATCTCCAAAATTTACAAAGAACTCAAGAAGCAATTCTCCCAAACACCATAGGACCCAATTAAAAAGTGGGTTGCAGAACTAAATAGAGAGTTTTCAATAGAGGAGTCTAAAATGGCTGAGAGGCACTTGAGAAAGTGCTCAACATCCTTAGCCATCCGGGAAATGCAAATCAAAACAACTCTGAGATACCATCTCACTCCTGTCAGAATGGCTAAAATCAAAAACACCAACGACAATTTATGCTGGAGAGGATGTGGTGAATGGGGGACACTCCTCCATTGCTGGTGGGAGTGCCAACTGGTTCAGCCACTTTGGAAATCAATATGGAGATTCCTCAGAAAAATGGGAATAAACCTACCATTAGAACCAGCAACTCCACTCTTAGGCATATATCCATAAGATGTCCATTCATACAACAAAGATGTCTGTTCCACTATGTTCATAGTAGCATTATTTGTAATAGCCAGTACTTGGAGGCAACCTAGATGGCCCTCAACCGAAGAGTGGATAGAGAAAATGTGGTACATTTACACAATAGAGTACTATTCACCAGAAAAAACAATGGAATCCTGAGATTTGCAGGCAAATGGATGACACTAGAAGAAACCATCCTGAATGAGATAACCCAGTCACAAAAAGAGAAGCATGGCATGTACTCTCTCATATATGGATTTTAGACATAGACCTGGGGAGTGCCAGCCTACAATCCCATTTCCAGAGAGTCTGGGAAACAGAAACTTCATTCAGTTCCTGATGGAAGAAGAGGCAGACTCCCTCGGTTAAGTACTGAGCTTACCTCAAGAAACCCAGTAACAGAGAGGGAGGACTGATGATAAAAGGGATTACGACTGGGCTGGTTTAACCCCCAGAAACAGGTGACCTGACAAAGGTTAACTCTTGAATCCCAGGCTGATGCCTGAGAATCCAGAATGGGGCTGATCAAGACCCCCCTGAATGTGGATGTCAGTGAGGAGGCCTAGGTAATCTATTGAGCCTTGGGCAGCAGATCAGTACTCATCCCGATTATACACATAGACTTTGGACTCCCATCCAACAATGTGAGATACACTCTCACCCTGAACTAATGGGGGAGGGTCTAGGCCCTTCCTTGTATGAAACGACAGACTATGGACACCCCCATGAAGGGCCTCACCCTCTCTGGGGAAATGAGGGCATAATAGGGTGCTTGGGGGAGGGTACGGGAGGAGGGGAGGAAACGGTAGAGGGACCTGGAACTGACTTGTGAAGCAACCTTGTTTCTTATCTAAATTTAAACTGAAAAATAAATTGACAGGCAGAAGAAGGAGGGGACAGGTGTCTGGATTCCAATTTCAGGAGAGAGAGAGGACAGGGCTGCAAGATGTCATGCACATCGGTCATCACATTATATGGCTTTGTATTTTGGAAAGGAAGTCCTCAATTTTGAGTATGGTGTCTCTAGTATAGTATTCCTTGCATTGTGAGTTGGCTGTGATTTCATACTGGAAAACAAAAGCACAGAGAGAGGCTGAGGTGGTCACAGGCAAGGTGCAGAGCTTCACCAGGACTCCCCATTAACCCTGATGATGCTGATCCTTGTCCTCAGCGAAGGAAACTCCCTGCAGTGACTCAGGTCTCCATGGCAGAATCTGCCCAATGGAGCTGCAGCTCATCCAGAGCTGCCAGGAAGAAGTCTAAAAAGCCACTCTACCCAGGCAGGGATGAAGGGGAGAAGGTGATGGAAGGCATTATGAGGGCTAGTGTGGAGAGGACACAAGATGGCTGAGTATGGGTTTTGATGGTGTCCCATACCTGAACATCTGTCCCGCACATAGGGCAATGCATCCCTTGTGTGAGTGTGTCAGAAGAAACTCTTTTTGGAGAGTGCTATGGTTTTGCAGGACCTGTCACTCAAACTAAAGTACAAACATCATGAGTGATGCACTATTCAAAACACACATCTGTGGAATCCAGCTTTACCTAAAGACAAAACAACAGGAAACCAGGATCAGCTGTGTTGTGCATCTGCAGGCACTCCCTAAGGGTTGGGTGTCATCTAAGTCATGCAGGGAGGTGCTGCCCTGGCCCTGAGGATACCAGGGGAAGGAGGGCTCCATCTGAGACAGGGGAGTTGAGTCAAGGGAGGATCCAGAGAATGTAACACTGGCCAGTAGACAGAATTCAGACTTCTTAGAGCACAGTTGAGGGTGCCCTACCTGTGCAGCAGTCAGAGCAAAGAAACCCTCTGTCCCTGCCTGCCCTAGAGTTTGTAGAACCGGGGTTTACTCATAGCATGGGAATGTTTGCAGAACTAGCTGAGAACAGGCTGGCTGTATACTGGCATGCTGCATTAAAATGTACTATGGTGTCTGTTGTTCATTCCCTGAATCACATGATCACCTGTACACAACATTGCACCATGTGTGCATGGGGGTGTGGGGTTAGGAGGAAGTTACCACAACTGTTGTATCCAGGAGTTTGCTTTTCCATCCTCCCTCATTGTAGCATTCGTGAATTTTTTCAAATGCTTCCCTTTCCTTGTCAGTTGGGTTAAACTTGCTAAGGATGATGTTCAATGCTTGTTTCCAAAGACCACTGCACTGAAGGTTTTATAGAAAGTCACGCATGCTTCCGCTGCAAACACAGAAAATCATCATTAAGGGAGCCCCAGGCTACAGAAGCAGACATTCAGTGTGTCTTGCCACATCTAGAATGTCTTAATTGACCATCACAGTCCTGCCTTCCCTAGGCTGCTGCCTCCCAGATACAGCACACAGATTCCATAGACACACGCTATCAGTAGAAGGGGATAAATGAGTGTGCCAGCCTGCAAATCTGACCTTCACATAACTCCTACCAATGATCCAGCTTCAACAGTGCATGAAAATAAGGACAGGTCATCACCACATACCCCTGCTCCCCATCCCACCAAGCCCAACTGTCTCAGTCCAGAGCAGTAAGTCAAGGGACTTTGGCAGGTGTCCTGGCTGGTGATCTCCCAGGGACCCCTCAGATCTGTGTCCCGGCACTGCTTGGAGATCTATTTGGAAGTGAGATGGGGTGAGAGAGGATCAGAATGACATCTGTCCCCATTCTCACTTGTGTGGAAGCCCAGCTCCCCGATCACCAGCAAGGCCAGCAGAAGCAGAGTCACCTTCATGGTGCAGAATGCTAAATGATCTTCTCAGAGCAGATCCTGCTGCCTTATAAGCTGCTGTCTTCCTGATCCCAGTCCCGAGCACCCCATCCCACCCAAGCCCAACCCTGCCTCCCACGAGTTCCAAATGCCATTGGGCATGAACCTGGCACCCGTGGATTCCTGTCCCACTTGCATGGGGCAGTGAGCATAGGAGCCCCTGCCAGTCTGAAGAACAAATAGCTGGAGACATCCTAATGTCATCAGCTTCTGGACAGAAGTGGTTTTATCTTTGCCAGAAGACATTAGGACTGACTTTTCTAAGCAATTACATGCTGAGACAAGTGGTGTATTGTCCTGCCTGAGCTGTCACTTTTGCTTCCCGGTCACACTCCTCCTTGCTTCTACTGGCTGCAAGCATGTCCGCTTCAGCTTGGAGGTGGAAACCATGGAGATCAAGGAGTATTTCTGTCACTGTAGGGAGCCAACAGCCCACAACACTGCTTTTCACTGAGATAAAGACGTGAGCAGATGTTTGCACATCTGGGACCATACTGTGTTCCTTGGACATCTTAGCTGCTGTCGCCTGTGGAGTGGACCTCTCAGGACAGGGTGGCACCATCTGGGGCTTTTAGTGACTGCCAGCCAGTGTAGTCCCAGTGTGTTAGGTTACGTGGGTTTCCTCAGGGCTGGTGATGGTTTTGTCCCTCCAACTGCATCATGCTGCAGGGTCCCCCTCCATGCCTCAATAGCTCATTCATGTTGTCCTGCTCTCAACTCTCTCACCTCTACCAGGAAGCAGGTCTCTAAGAATTCAAAGAGTACTGGCCATTTGGAGGGATTTGTCCCTGCACATGAATTCTCCTTTGTCCATGTGCAGTGGGGTGTGTGGATGGTGTCAATTTCAAATCAAACTACTTCCCTCACAAATGAGGTTGTCAACTTGGGTTGTGTTTCCTGAAGGCAGGACACGTGCGGTGTGTGATGGCTAATCTTGATGGTCATCCTAACTGCATTTCAATCCTCATGGAAACAAAGCTCTGTCAGTGTGGAGGTTTTAGGCTGGGTCAGTTGATGCAGGCAGTCTGGCCTTATGTGGGCAGCGTGGACTAGGGTCTGTGTGGACTGGAATGCAGAAAGCAGGCTGGGCATTCTTATCTCTTTACTTCCTGATTGTCTATGTTGTCCTGCACAAGACCACCCCCACTGAGATGGACTGCATCCCTTCACAGTTTCATCAGTCACTCCTGCTCTGGTTTCTGTACTGGTTTGCTAATGCCTTAGAGGAGTAATTTTAGCATTTGCACAGTCCTGAGTTTAATCCCCTGTATCACACAGAAAAATGGGGGTGTCTAAGGTGATGACTCAGTGGATTCAGTGCTCAATAGGCAAGCCTAAGGACCTGAGTTTCGATTCCCAGGACTCCTGTAAGGATGTGAGTGCGGTGGCATCCACCAAAATCCCATGGGACCTCCAGGTACAATAGGAGAATTTTCTCAAAAAGTAGGGTGGAAGGCTGTGGATATAGCTAGTGATTAAAGGTTTGCCTCTAAACTTCATGACCCGAGTTCAAATCCCGTAAGTCACAGGATAGAAGAATAGAACTGGCTTCTCCTAGGTCCCTATCATGTTCACACAAACACACACACACACACACACACACACACACACACACAGTCTGTGGAAACACAAGAGAGTCCAAACAAGCTCTTATTGTCAAATATAAAATAATTTCAATAACCAATAGCAAGATATTGATATATGGTATGTTGGTGTGAATGGCTCCTTGAGTAGAAATATAAATAAGAATGAAAGACAGTGTTCTTACGGAAGAAATCATGAGTACTTACATAAGCTCCTCTCCTCTCGGGAGGGGAATTGACTTCCTCAGTCCTTCAGTGTGAGCCTCCTGTGTCCAAAGGAAACTCCAGGTGGACTGGGGCTAACCCAATTTGGAAGATACTTGCTGTGTAAGCTTGAATACCTGGGTTTCAATCCCCAATCCCATGAGGAAAGCCAGGCACAGTGGTGCTCCTTGTAATTCCAGCACTAGGAAGTCCACCCATGGGACTCACTGGCCAGTCAGTCTAGCCATGTCAGCAAGTCCAGGAACAGGAACAGACCCTGTCTCTAAAATATAAGGAGATTAGCTGTTAAGAGGACTGAGCAACCATGGGGCAGCTAACAACCTCCTGTAACTCCAATTCCTGAGGATCCAACACCCTCCTCTGGGGACCACAGGCCCTGGGCACAGTGTGTAAGACTTTCATGCAGGCAAAATCTCCATGCACAGAAAACAAAACAAATAAAATCTTTTCACAAAGCAGAAATCTGAATATACAATATGTATGTATGTGTATATGTACAAGCACACACATAAACACACACTCACACATTCTTTCACATGGTGAGAGCGATTGAAGCACTTGATTGTCCATCTCTGGCTGCCATGTGTATGCACACATGTATGCCATGTGTCTCAGTTAAGATTACTATTGCTCAGCCAGGCAAGGTTGCCCACACCTGTAATCGCAGTACACAGGATGCAGAGGCAGGTCAATCTCTGTGAGTTCCAGACCATCCTGGTATCCAAAGTGAGTTCCAGGACAGTTGTGATTCAAGGAAATCCTGTGTGGAAAAAACAAAAATAAATCCATAAATGAATAAAAAGATTACTACTCCTGTGAGAAATACCTTCACCAAAAGCAAACTGACAAGGAAAATGTTTATTTGGCTTGTACATTCATCACAAAAGTCAGGACAGGAACTCAGGCAGGGCAGGAGTCTGGAGGCAGGAGCAGGTGCAGGGGCCTTGGAGGGGCTGCTACTGATTTGTTTCCCAGGGCTTGCTCAACCTGCTACCTCATAGAACCCAGGACGACCAGCCAGGAGATGGCACCAGCCGCGTTGGGCTTAGCCATCCCACACTGATCACTAAAAGAATGCCTGGCCAATGACTGTTGCTGGATTCCTTTAATCCCAGCACTTGAGAGGTACAGACAGGTGGATCTCTGAGTGTTTGGTTAGCTGGGTCTACAGAGTGACTTCCAAGACAGTCAGTGCTTCACAGGAAACTCTGTCTTCAGGGAAGCCAGAGAGAGAGAGAAAATGCCTTACAGACTTGCCTACAGTCCTAACTTGAAGAGGCATTTTCTGAATTTCTTTTCTCTTTCTTAAATGTGTTTTTTTGTTTTTGCAGACAGGATTTTCTGAGTAGCCCTAAATCTTTTGGAACTCTATGTAGACATAGCTAGCCTCAAAATCAGAGATACAACAACCACGCATTCCAGAGCACTGGGATTAAAGGAGTGTGCCACCACTACCCATCGAAGCCACGTTTCTCTTCCTTGAGGTTGCCTCTTTCTTGTGACTTTAGACTTTGTCAAGTTGACATAAAACTAGCAACTAGGCACCGTGTAACCAACATATGGGCAATTGCAAACACAATCACATACAATATTGAATGGTCACATGCACGGGGGCACAAATGTGCTCACACACACACACAGAGGATTATGTGAGGGAATAGGTAAACAGTAGAAATATCTGGACACAGAATGTTAATGGTTCAAGTGAGAATTTCCAGTCACTGGGGAAAGGTGCAGGTGTCATCTGTCCTCTTACATGGAGGATTAGGCAATAAACCTCTGTGAGATCTACAAACAGCTGAATGCCAGCTCTGACAAACTAGCAGAGTGCTGCAGGTGTCACCCACCAGTAGACACTTCTTAGCCACAGTATGCCCTTGTCCCCATTCCTAACACTTCCAAGGAATACAAAGGCCTAGCTGGGCCTCAGAAGCCCTGGGAACTTGCAAGGCCATCAAAACAAGGACTGGAGGACATAGTGGACAGCTCAGGAGTAGATATTAGTACTTGGCACATCTTTCCCAAAACGGTTACAGGATGAATATCCTGTTTTGCTCAGGCATCCAGTAAGTCAAAATAATAAGTGTCTCTAAGTTTTGGCAATAACTTAATCTGTCACCAACGATGGATAGAAATCGACAGTCAATGCCTTTAACAACAAACTATTTCTGACTTACCAAACACTTAGAGTCCTTACTGATAAAAATTAATAACAGCCAACTTACATAATCACTTATATAAGGTGAATAGGTAGGTGGGGATAGCGGCTTAGAGAGTTTGAAGCTAGTTGGGTCATGTGGGAGGATACTGTTGTTTCATGTTTCACAAAGGTTTTCTTTAGAGACTTGAGAGAGGCCAGCTAGCACTCCAGTACATCTAATGACCACTGTGGAGACTTCCTATGTGGTGGCCCAGGGATAGTGTGCCACATGCCTTGTTCTCCTGAGTCATTGGATATCTAAGGGACACAAAAGAAGCCACAGGAAGAGTTGCTTGGGAATCAGGGACTGGGTTCAGAGCCCTGTGCTGTGGTGGAGGCCAGGCATGTTCTCATGCACAGGGTCCACATGCACTGTGGTGTTGTAATCTGTTTTCCCTTGCTGTGACCAAACTCCCAAGACTCGGGGCTGTATGTGGAAGAGAAGTTAACTTGGTTTATGGTAGGAGTCTTGACAGTCATAGATAGAGCAGCCACCTCTAGGCAATGTTTGCTGTGTGTGAACTCATGGTGGGGGTGGGGAGGTGAGGGGAGCTGGTAGAAGTCCGTCATAGAGCAGGGGCTCCACCTGGTTACAGCCACCACCATAACACCTTGTCATCACTGCCGCACTGGGGACCAAGGCCCAAGGTGTCCTAACCGAGTTGAAACCACAGCTGTCTTTCCCACTGATATGGCGTTTGATGAATCTGAGCATCAGATCTCACAGCCGGGTGACTGGGAGCACACCAGCCAGTCAGAGCAGAGCATTGGGAGACCCTGGTTCTCACTGTGGTCATGCTTACGGGAAATGGTGTCCTACCCCATACAGAGATGCTCCAGTGACAGACAGACCAGGTAGATGACAAGTTCTAGTTTCAGGGGACACAGAGTGGTCAGGGGAGCTGCAGAGTCCACTGTGGGAGGCTGAGATAGGTGTGTCCCCAGATAGCTGTCTGGGATCCCTTTGCTCAGAAGATAGAAACTGTGTGTGGGGACGGGAAGGTCTCCAGCTGCTGGCTAGGGCTGATCCATTGCTCTCCATGTGTCACAGCAGTGGACAGAAGCACAGCTGGTGGGAGCAGCAGCAGCTGGTACCCTCTAGTGAGCAGGCCTCACACTAACATAGACCCAGAACCCCATAGTTAGGGAGGAGGACCTCCTTGGCACTCACGAGTGCTTGGCTCTTGGCCCTGGTGAGGTTCTTGTGTCTAAAGACACCACAGCTAACCGGACATATTCTGGGAACCAGGGCCTGCTGTTTCCCAGCACTCAAGAGGCAGAAGCAGGTGGTTCTCTGTAAGGTCAAGCCCAGTCTGGTTTGCACTGCGATGTTTTCAGACAGGAGTGCATTGTCTAGAGACGATGTCTCAAAACAAACAAACAAAACAAAACAAAACAAACAACAACAAGGAAAAGATCAAGTTGAAGGATGATTACAACAGCAGGAGGACTTCAGGGTTACAGGGAGGATCAGGGAAGCCATGAAGCAAGTGAGAGATGGGGCAGTGATGGAAACTGTCAGAGAAGGACCCTAGTGCACATGATATGGTCTATACTAGACCTGGACTATGAGGGAGACTTTTCAGTAAACCTTGAGTTCCCTGCCTAACAGGGTGACCTAGGCCTCACTCTAGAGGTCTAGTTGAGGGACCTTTTGCCTGGCTGGCAAGTCATCATCTCCTTGTGTCTTCATATGACATGTGACCTTAAGAAGAGCACTAAGAAGGTGAACAGGCTGAGCCAGGGACTTTGTTGACTGGGATCTTCTCCTCTTGCCAAAATACACATCTCCCCTGACACAGCCCCAGGTAGTATCACGTAGTATTCTGGGAGCAGCCTGGAAGGTCTCAGACACAGCATCTCCCTGCCTGCTGTGCAGCTCAGGGAAGTTATAGGAGGGGCCAGAGCTGGGTAGGAGCACCTGCTATCATTACCATGAAGCTCACTGGTGCTCTCGTGTTGCTTGGGGCTGCCCTGCTCCTGACCTCAGGGGGAGGTGGGTACTAGGATGTGGGTGTTGGGAATTCAGGGTCTCCAGGGCTCTCACACCTTCACTTCCTGGGAAGAACTCATGGGTTGTGATGATAAGTTTCAAGGGAAGATCACCTACTCTTTGTGTTCCAGATTGTAGCATTTGCCTGGCTATTAAAAAGGAGCTTGAGCTTTTTCTTGACCCATCTGTGGATGCCTATGTTAATTTTGTAAAGCAATGCAAGGATAACAATGCCACACTGGAAAATGCTGACAATCTGAAGAACTGTACTGATAACAATTTGACAGAGGAAGACAAGGAGATTGTACGCAGTTTGCTGGTGAGTTCTCTTGTGTCTGCCCAGGAATGTCTGTCTGCTGCACTGCTCACCCCAGGTTGGCGATGGAGCCTGTGTTCCTCCCCATCACTGCAACTCCTCTGTGCATCCAGAAAGAGGCCTCTCCCTGGTTAGGGTATCAGGAGGATGGGGCTGTAAGGGACACTCAGGGGGCCTGAGCTAGGCCTGGCTGTTCAGCTCAGCCCAGCCAGACTGGACCCTGCAGGATCCCTGCCCCCACAATACCACTTGGCCTCAATCAGCCTTTCTGGCCCAGCCTTCGGGGTTTAGCCACACAAACACAGGGCCTGGTAACCTTTCTCCAGCCTGGATCTTTTATCCTAAATGGTCAAGTCTAGAACTGTACCCCAAAACACTCATTTTTTTCTTGTCTACTGGATCTCCAAGGCCACTATATAGAATCCATGGTGGAGAATATAATTGAGTCCTCTCTTTTCACTAAAATGACTAGGATCAGTCACCAGATTAGGTTCATGTATCTGAGGTTTATCATGTGACAGGAATCAGTTCACTTGTGGGGCCATAGCTGCCTGAGGCTCACCTGGAGCCACTCCAAGTCCTGCCCAGCTGTTTCTGCATTTTGTCCCTCATGTGCCCATGGTGTCCTTAGGGAAATTGGCTATTTCCATCAGCCTGGATTGGAGGCTGTTTACAAGTTTTGCTCTGATGTGGTTAGAGGGAAACAGGAAGGAATGTTTGTTCCCTGCACCTGGTCAGACCCAGGATCTATGGCAGAGAGGTACACTTCCCTCCCAACTGGTGTCCCGTGTATAATCAGTGATTTCCCCTTCACCTCTCATGCCTCACTGACTTTCTCTTTCCAGGCGAAAATACATGCTGACAAATACTGTTGATGAATCCATCTTTGCCCGAATACTCAAGGAAGCCACTTAACTGCTGACCTGCATAGATGCAGGAAGCCCTACCCTTACCCTTCAGGGGTCTTAGACCAGGATTCCAACAATAAAAGGCTTGCAATCCACAGGGGAGCCAGGGCTATATGGAGTTGAGATGGGGCATTGATTGGAAGGAGGATGTGGGGGACAACCATGGACATTGAACTATCACTGCTCAATTGCAGTGCTGCCAAAGTGTCCCAGCAGCATGAATTAGGGAATGCCAGGAGACCACAGTCACCACAGCCAGAGTGTCTGTGGGCCAGAGTCCATAGGGTGCATACATGATCTCCCCTGCTGGGACCATGGGCCAGCTGTGTGCAGTACTTATGTCACAGGGCTCTTCTGGGCCTCTGTGTCATTGCCATAGTTGGGTCTGAACAGCAATCTCAGGATTCTGGAGACAAGACTTACTTTGTTATTATACTTGTAGGCGGATCTCTCTCACTCTTTCTCTCTGTGTCTCTGTCTCTGTCTCTGTGTGTGGGGGGGTGGGTATGTGTGTGTGTAGAATTCAATGGGTCTCCTTAGCACTTTTACTAATTGTTTTAATAGTAAAATCCCAGAAGCAGGTAATGGGGTCAATGGTGAAATATAAGAGCTTTAAAGGAGCAAGCCACTAGACAGATTCTTACTCTACAAACCTTCAGACAGATAGGGGTGGGAAGCACTGTCTACAAATCCTCCAACTGAAGACACCAAGATCCTGTCTCCTCCAACTTTATACTCCTTACTCTACCTCCCTAGTGAGGAGGTTAAAGCACTGTGACTCATAAATCCAGGGTTGAAAGACATGAGATCCCATGCTGGGATCAGGAGAGTGAGCCACCACCACCCACCTCTGAATCTCTTTCACAGTGGTTCAATTTCCTATAGCACAGAGTGGCCTTGAACTCCTGATCTTCCTGATTCCTCCTCCCACGTGATGGAGTTAAAGGTGTGTGTCACCAAGGCCTGGCCTCTTTCCTTACAAGGCTTTAGCTCCATCCCCAGATATTGAGGAAAGTTTCCTTTGTTGGAACACAAAGAAAATTTTGCATTTTCCTTTTTTAATCTAAAATAAAATGCATACATCTAATATAAGAAAAAATATATAGAACATGTATAATAATTATAAACTATGTATCCAGGAAATAAATGCATCATCAATGTCTAGTCCATAAATACTTGACAAATTCAGAGAGAATATTCTGTTATCTATCTATCTTGGTAGTTCCAAAAGGTTGTACACAATTCATCTTCTATTGCATCTTGCATTACCAAAAGTATCTTTTTATGGCTCTCAACCTTATAACTTTACATATTGTAGGAGGGGAGAGCTCGCCAACCCAAGATACAGGCCACACCTGTTTAGATTTGTGGCATGGTCTGTAGTTTGGGTACCTGAGTTCTCCCCTACACCATTAACTTAGTGAATGTCTTTACTGAATCTACATCTAAGAAAACTGTAATAATAAAGTCTTCAATTCCATCAGAGTCCCAAGAAAAAAATAATATTATCTGACAAGGCAGTGTGTGCGAGAAACGGACTTCCAAAAATGTGACAAATGACAGACACACCTGGCTGCCTGGACAGTCATGCAAGTTTCTTCCACAGCACTGGGGCATCAATCTTCTGTCTACATGACTAGTATATCTGACAGACTTTTCTGTAAAGCAGGATATTCTCATGGGCTGCCCTCCATTTTCTTGGCAAAGTTTGTAAGACACTTCTTTTTGTGTGCTGCTTGTCCAATTTGGCGGCATACTGTCAGTAGTCAAGACAAGAGCAATTTTTTGCCCAGTGCCTAACATTTGCCACAAAGAAAATAAACTCAACATGGAGTTTTGTCAATGCCCATAATCTTCTCTGAATAAGATTGGTGATGCCAGGAGCAAACATGTCTCATAGTCATAGCAAAAGCCTATGATATTAAAACATTTGAAATGACATCATCTGCAGATCTCTGAAGTATTTAAGACCACCTTCTACCTCAAATGTATCTCTGTGACTTGAAAACATACCTTCCCAGAACAATTAGAAAATCCTGTGCCATTGTAAACAATCATAGCGCTCTGGATGCTAGAATGGTTTTGGAGGGATGGATCAAAATTTTCAGGAGTAGAGATAAAATGTATATATTGGCAGACTTCTTTCTTTTTATGTAAATTAGAAACAAGCATGCTTCACATATCAATCCCTGCTCCCTCTCTCTCCCCTCCTCCCCCAACCTCACACCAGGCCCCCTGTCCCAAACTCAATTCCAACTCCGATCACCAGGAAGGATGAGGCCCTCCATGGAGGATCTCTGATGTCTATCATTTCATTTAGGGTAGGGCTGAGGCCCTCCCCCAAGGGTCCAGGCTGAGAGAGCATCCCTCATTGTGGGATGGACACCCAAAATCCATTTGTATGCCCTATAGATTGTCTAGGCCTTCTCAATGACACCCACATTTTGGGGTCTGTATCTGTCCCATGCTCGCCACCCAGCCATCAGTCTGGGTTCCAAGATCTCCCTCTTGTTCAGGACAGCTGTTTCTGTAGGTTAAACCAGACCAGTCTTGACCCCCTTGCTCATCAGTCCTCCCTCTCTGTCGATGGGTTCCAGGAATTCAGTTCAGTGTTTAGATGTTGGTATCTGCCTATGCTTTCATCAGTTGCTGGATGAAGGTTCTGTTTCCCAGACTCTCTGGCAGTGGGATTGTATGCTGACATTCCCCTGACTCATGTCTAAAATGCATATATGAGTGAGTACACACCATGTCTCTCTTTTTGTGACTGGGTTACCACACTCACGATGTTTTTTTCTGGTACCGTCCATTTGCCTGCAAATTTCAAGATTCCATTGATTTTTCTTCTGAATAGTACTCCATTGTGTAAATGTACCACATTTTCTCTATTCACTCTTAAATCAAGGGGCATCTACATTGCTTCCATGTCCCGACCCGCAGGACTTTCAACGTGGGTCTGGTGGACACCTAGGAGAAAGATGGAGGACAGGGGATACAGGAATGGATGCCAAGACAGGATTCTGATCAAGGCGACAACTTTATTTCATCACAAAGGGATTTATATAGGAGAACTGATGAGGGAAAGGGGGTAGGTGCGTTTACAGCTGCAGGGGCAAGACGTCACTGGGTGAGGTGCTCTGCTGCATTGCCTGGCTACCTAATCTACAGGGCAAGAGGTCAGGGGTAGGAATTCCTATGTTGATTGCTAACCTGACAGCAGGATCTGATCCTATCTATTATACTTTACTACTGCTCAGGCCTGTCTCCTGAGGACCTTGTAGTTTTTCCAATTAAGAGAATCTTTAACTGACTGGTAAACCCCAGGCTTTTACTTGGAATTTGCTTTATGTCAGAAGGTGTGGCAGGGTGGTCTTAGTGTCACGTCTTCTCTATGAGTACGTGATACAGCCTAGCTGACTTATGGCTGGACGTCCCTGACACTTCCAGACTCTGTCTATTAGAAATAATGCTGCTATGAATATAGTAAAACAGACGCCCTTGTTGTATGAATGTGCATCTTTTGTGTACATGCCTAAGAGAGGAATTGCTGGGTCTTGTGGTAGAATGATTCCCATTTTTCCTGAAAAATCTCCATACCGATTTTGAAAGTGGCTGTACAAGTTGGCACTCTCACCAACAGTGGAAGATTGTTCTTCTTTCTCCACATTCACTCCAGCATAAACTGTCATTGGAGTTTTTGATTTTAGCCATTCTGACAAGAGTAAGATTGTGTCTCACAGTTATTTGATTTGCATTTTTCAGATGGCTAAGGATGTTGAGCACTTTCTCAAGTGTCTCTCAGCCATTTTTGTCTCCTCTATTGAGAATTCTTTATTTAGTTCCATGCCCCACTTTTTAATTGGATCCTTTGGTGTTTCAGAGACTCGCATCTTGAGTTCTTTGTAAATTTTGGAGATCATCCTTCTGTCAGATGTGGGGTTAGTGAATATATTTTCCCAGTCTGTGGGCTGCATTCTTGTTTTGCTTGTCTTGTTCTTTGAGGAGTCTTGGAATTAACTCTTCTTTGAGGAGTCTTGGAATTAACTTTGAGGAGTCTTGGAATTAACTCTTCTTTGAGTTTATGGTAAAATTCCTTACTGAAGACATCTGGGCATGGGCATTTTATGAATTGGAGACTTTTGATGACTTCTTCTAGTTCATTAAGTGTTATAGGCCCATTAAGATTGCTTATCTCTTCATGATTTAATTTTGGGGATAACTATCCAGAAAATTGTCCATTTCCATTAAATTTTCAAATTTTGTGGAGTACAGGTTTTCAAAGCATACCCTAATGATTCTCTGGGTTTCCACAGTGTCTGTTGTTATGTCCCCATTTTCATTTATGCTTTTGTTAATTAGTGTTCTCTCTATGCCTTTTGGTTAGTTTGGATAAAGTTTTGTCTATCTTGTTGATTTTCTCAAAGTACAAACTCTTTGTTTCATCGAATCTGTGCAATGTTTTCCTGGTTTCTACTTTATTGATTTCAGCCCTCAATTTGATTATTTCCTGACATCTACTCCTGGGTGAGTTTGCTTCTTTTTGTTATAGAGCTTTCAGTTGTGCTATTAATTCTCTAGTGTGACTATTCTCCTGTTTCTTCATGTGGGCTCTTAGTGCTAAGAACTTTCCTCTCAACATTGCTTTCAAAGTGTCCCATAAGTTTTCGCAAGTTTTGTCTTCATTCTCATTGAATTTCAAGACTTCTTTAATTTATTATTTTTATTTCTTCCTTAATCCAAGGATGGTGCAATTGTGCCTTGTTAAATTTCCATGAGTATGATGGTTTCTGTGATTTGTGTTGTTGTTGAATTCTAATTTTAAGGCATGGTGGTCTTAAGATACAGGAGTTTATTCCCAATTTCTGTGTCTGTGGAGGTTGCTATGCTTCTGATTATGTGGTCGATTTTAAAGAAGGTTCCATGTGGTGCTGAGAAGAAGAAATATTCATTTGTCTTTGGATGGAATGTTCTACAGATGTCTGTTAAACCCAATAGGGTTACTTCTGTTAATTCTTTTGTTTCTTTATTCATTTTTCTGTCTAGACGTCCTGTCTAGTGGTGAGAGCAGAGTGTCAAGCCTCCTACTACTAGTTGGTTCTGGTGGCAGTGCCAATGTGTGTTTCGTTGGCTCTGCTCAGGGTGTGTGTCTTTGGCTGTGTCTTTCCCCCCTACAGTAGGTCCCTGCCTCACTGTCACCTTTACTGTTCTACTTCCATAACCACCCCATGGCCAGTGGCTGCTTGTGGCCTTGGTTGCTTGCCAAAAACTGGTGTGCTCCCTGTCACCTGGCTGTGAGATTTGATGCTCAGATTCATCAAACACCATATCAGAGGGACAGACAGCTGTGGTTTCAACTCAAACAGCAACCCCCACCTTGAGCCTTGCTCCCCAGTGCGGCAATGCTGACAGACAGTTATGGTGGTGGCTGTAACCAGGTGGAGCCCCTGCTCTAGGACTGACTTCCACAAGCTCCCCCTCACCCCACCCACCCTCCACCATTAGTTCACACAGTAGAAGCAGTGCCTAGTTTTGGCTAATGATGAATATCCAGGAAATTGTCCATTTTCTTTAAATTTTGAATTTAGTGAAGTACAGGTTTTCAATGTATGCCCCGATGATTCTCCAGAGTTTCTCCAGAGTTACTTAGTGTCTTCTTTTACGTCCCCCTTTTCATTTCTGATTTTGTTAATGCTCTCTCTGTGTCTTTTGGTTGTTTGGACAAAGGGTTGTCTATCTTGTCGATTATCTCAAAGAACCAACTCTTTGTTTCATTGATTCTTTGCAATGTTTTCCTGGTTTGTTCTTGATTGATTTAAGTCCTCAATTTGATTATTTCCTGGCTTCTTCTCCTTTGGGTGAGCTTGCTTCTTTTTGTTCTAGAGCATTCAGTTGTGCTGTTAATTCTTTAGTGTGACTGTTCTCCAGTTTCTTCATGTGGGCACTTAGTGGTATGAACTTTCCTTTTAGCACTGCTTTCAGAGTGTCCAATATGTTGGGGTATGTTGTAATTTCATTCTCATTGCATTCCAAGAAGTCTTTAATTTCTTTTTTTTAATTTCCTCCTTTACCCAGAAATGGTACAATTGTGCATTCTTCATTTTCCATGAGTTTGTAGGTTTTCTGCCATTTGTGTTATTGTTGAATTCTAATTTTAATGCATGGTGATCTGATAACAAACAGGGGGTTATTCCCATTTTTGTATCTGTGGAGGTTTGCTATGTTTCCTGTTATGTGATCGATTTTAGAGAAGGTTCCATGTGGTGCTGAGAAGAAAGTATACCCCTTTGTTTTGGGTGAAATATTCTACAGATGTCTGTTAAACACAGTTGGGTCATAACTTCTATTACTTCTTTTGTTTCTCTGTTAAGTATCTGTCTGGAGGTCCTGTCTAGTGGTGAGAGCGTAGTGTTGAAGTCTCCTACTACTAGTGTGTGATACTTTATGTGGGGTTTGAGCTTAGTAATGTTTCTTTCACATATGTGGGTCCCTTTGTATTTTGGGCATAGAAGTTCAGATTTGAGACTTCATCTTGATGAACTTTTCCTTTGATGAAAATGAAATGTCCTTCTTCATCTCTTTTGAGTGATTTTTACTTGAAGTCTAATTTGTTAGATATTAGGATTGCTACACCAGCTTGTTTCTTTGGTCCATTTGATTGGAAAATCTATACCAATACTTTCATTCTGAGGCAACATCTGACTTTGATGTTGAGATGTGTTTCTTGTATGCAGCAGAAGGATGGGTTCTGTCTTCGTATACATTCTGCTAGTCTGCGTCTCTTGATAGGCAAAGTGAGACCATTGAAATTGAGGGATATTAATGACCATTGATTGATAATTTTTGTTTGTACTTGATTTATTGGTAGTAGTGTTATTGTGTGTAGCTTTTCCTCCCTTTTTCTTTTGGTGTTTGGTAAAGTGGGATTATCTATTGTGTATGTCTTTGTGAGTGCAGTTATCATCGTTGGGTCTATGTTGTCCTTTCAGCACTTTCTGTAGGGCTGGATTCATGGATGTGTATTATTTTTAAAAACTGGTTTTGTCATGGAATATTTTTGTTTTCTGATCTATGGTAATTGAAAGCTTTGCTAGATATAGTAGTCTGGGCTGGTCCCATTAGTGTTTGTATGACATCTGTCCAGGATCTTCTGGCTTTCATAGTTTCCATTAGAAGTTGGTGTAATTCGGGTAGGTCTGCCTTTATATGTTACTTGGCCTTTTTCTTTAGCTGCTCTTAATATTTTATCTTTATACTGCAGGTTTGATGTTTGATTATTATGTGGCAAGGTGACTTCTTTTCCTGGTCTAGCCTATTTGGTGTTCTGTAAGATTCTTGTATTTTCATATGCATTTGCATATGCATTAGGTTAGGGAAGTTTTTTCTATGATTTTGTTGAATATGTTTTCTGTAACTTTGTGCTGTATTTCTTTACCTTCTTCTATACCTATTATTCTCAGGTTTGGCTTCTTCACAGTGTCCCATATTTCCTGAATATTTTGTGTTAAGGATGTGTTTGTTTTGAAATTTTCTTTGGTTGATGACTGTATATCTTCTAATGAGTCTTCAACACCTGAGATTCTCTATTCTATCTCTTGTATTCTGTTGGTGAAACTTTCATCTGTAGTTCCTGATCTCTTTTCCAGCTTTTCTGTTTCCAGTATCCCCTCATTCTGTGTTTTGTTTATTGTTTCAATTTCAGCTTTCAATTCTTAAACTGTTGGAGTTGTTACCAGGTATTTCTACTGTTTTCCATTCATACACATTTTAATATGTGTGTGTGTGTCTCTTCCTTTCAGATACTGGGATTAAAGGCAACTAGTATTGGCCAATGACCATGAATTTCCTTAGTGACTTATTGATTGGGGGAAGGACCAGCCCATTTTGGGTGGCCTGGTTTTATTAATTAGTGATCAATGTGGGATGACTAAGCCCATTGTGGTTGGTGCCATCTCCTGGTTGGTGGTCCTGGGTTCTATAAGGTAGCAAGTTGACCAAAGCCCTGTGAAATAAACCAGTAGCAGCATCCTCCATGGCCTCTGCATGTTAAGAAAAGCTTTTCCTTGCTAGCCGCTTTGGTTTATCACCCGCCAGTCGCCTGGGCTCTGCCACATTGTAGTCCCCAAATAAACACACAGGAGGCTATATTAATTATGAATCTGTTGGCCTTGCTTGTTTCTTACTGGCTAGCTCTGACTTAAGTAATTACCCCATAATTGTTAATCTAAGTATGTTTCTTACCGGAGAATAGTTCCGGGCTTCCTACCCCCATGGCGTTACATGTTGACTCTCCTGTGTTTCTCCTTCCCAGAATCCTCCTGGACTCCTAGCCCCACCTATCTAGATTCCTATTGGCCAGCAGTAATTTATTGACATATACACAGGACTTCCCCAACATCTGTGTCCACTCCTGCCTCCAGGCTCCTTCCCTGCCTGAGGTTCTGTCCTGACTTTGATGATGAATGGTGACATAGAAGTGTAATCCAAATAAACACTGTCTTCCTTAATTTTCTTTGTTTATTTTGTTTTCTCACAGCAAAAGCAATACTAACCTTTTTATTTTTTGCCTGGACAGTCAGTCAGAGTCTCACACTGATCATCATCCTGATTGATCAGTTTGGACAGTGTGCCTGCTCTCAGAGTCATGCAAGGGCAGTTCTTTGCCCAATAGGTCTGTTTTGCCAAGTAGAAAACAAAGTTCAAATGAAGCATCTTCAATGTCCATCATTGTCTAGGGAATATAAAACATTGCTGCCAGGAGCACACATTTCCCAGGTCAACAGAGTTCTAAATTATTAAAATGTTTAAATGCCATATTTTGTAGGTCTTTGAAGTGTATGAAGATCAATTATTTATGCTGAGTATATATCGCTGCATCTAGAGAACCAAAACATACCTAGATTATGCAAGAATGGGTGACTATTATAGAAAAATCTCAATAACCTTCATAGCTTATCGACTAATGATTCAGATAAAAAATAAACAATCTCGCAGCCAGATGGACTCCCCACCACCCCTTGGATGATGACCAAGTGATCATGAGCCTGTAGGGAGAGCTGCTCAAC
The DNA here is from genome assembly GCF_017639785.1 of Mesocricetus auratus. Lineage (NCBI taxonomy): Eukaryota > Metazoa > Chordata > Mammalia > Rodentia > Cricetidae > Mesocricetus > Mesocricetus auratus. The sequence goes on from NW_024429223.1 coordinate 2,638,097, forward strand.
TTCCACCAAAACCCAGGGCAGAGGGCAGAAGTGAGCACTCTCACACTCTCTTGGATCCCCTGGCTTGGGGATTGCAGCCAGGTCGAACCCCCCCATGGACAACCAAGCGAACAGGAGCCTGAGACAGAACTGGTCCACTTCTGCCCACACTCGGGGCAGAGGCCAGAGAGTATTGGATTTGCATGCACCCCTGAAAGGGAACCCTGGTCGCCTACCCACCAGGAGAGGAAGAGACTCTTTCTACACCCACTGGAAGAAGTGATGGGGAAAAGGCAATATAAGAACACACCCAGCAACAGAAAAACAACCATGACACCACCAGAGACCAGAGTCTAGAGATTCTACACAAGTAAGACTTGAACACCCCAATACTAATGAAGCAGAAGGGAATGACCTTAAAAACACATTCATGAATATGATAGAGGCCTTCAAAGAGGATGTGAGAAAATCTGTTAAAGAAATGGAAGAAAAAACAAACCAAAAATGTAAGTTATAGAAGAAAAATCAAACCAAAGATTCCAACAAATAGAAGAAAGGGAGGAAAACACGAAGCAAAAATTACAAGAAACAATTCAAACAATGCAACGATTGAAAGCTGACATGGAGACAATAAAAAAACACAGTCTGAAGGAATGCTAGAAATAAAAAACTGGGGAAGTTGACAGGTAATACAGACGCAACCATAACCAACAGAATACAAGAGATGGAAGAGAGAATCTCAGGTGTTGAAGACACACTAGGAGAAACAGTTTCGTCCATGAAAATCTGAAGTCAAACAAATCCCTAACAAAATATCCAGGAAATATGGGACACCATGAAAAGAGCAAACCTAAGAATAATAGGTATAGCTCCACCCATGGAACTAAGACTAGACCAGCTGCCTGTGCTTGGGATGTATTACTGCATCTTCCATCCCAGTGGGGTTAACCAATGCATTATATTCTCCTGCTCCACCCATGGGTCCAGGTAAACCAGGTCCCATTTCCAGACTTCCTGCCTGGACATGGGCTCAGTCTCTGAGGCTTCCATCCCCGCAGTGATGGTAGGAGTAAAGGTTCCGTAGTTTCCTGCGCAACCCACGGAACTAGGATTAGACCTGCTGCAGGTGCTTGGGAACTGCCACTGCAGCTTCCATCCCCAAGGCAGGAGCAAACTCACCCCAGCATCCTAGTCTCCTGCTCCACCCACATGACTAAGACTATCAGGGCCTGTCTCCAGGCCACACTCCTGTGCCTGGGGTATACCTCTGGGACTCCCATCCATCCCAGCGGGATCCAAAGCACCCCAGCATCCTAATCCATTTCTCCACCCATGAGACCAGGAAGTGGAGAGCTACCACAACAGTGAACTTGCCTACAGCCACCAGAAAGGAACCCCAGACCCACCCCCCAGGAGAGGAAGAGGCACCCTGTGGATCCCATTGAAAGAACGGGTGGGAAGGAGACAACATAAAAACACAAGGAGCTATTAGGTTCATGTGGCCTAATTCATGCTCACTCCCATGCTCCATAAGCATAACCTTGTTATTTCCTAGGATTTCAGGCTGTATCTGCCTTGACCTCTTCTTAATTCATTCCCTCCTCCCCAAATGGTTTCTCCCAGATTTATGATAGTAGGGCTTTCCTCTGTTATTACAATCTCAGTTCAAATGCCATTTGCTCAGAGAAGACTTGCTTGAGACTATCCATGTGGTATTTTCTCCTACCCATTATTGTTGCTTCCAGATAATACAATTCGTTTACCCAAAGAAAGGCAAAAAACACAAGGAGCAATAGTAAAATCAATATGACATTGCCAGAGTCCAGAGACCCTACACCAACAAGACTGGAACACCCCAAAACAAATGAAACAGAAGAGAATGACATAAAAAACAACTTCATGGAAATGACAGAGGCCCTCAAAGAGGATATGAGAAAATCCCTTAAAGATATGGAAGAAAAAAATCCCAAAAATGCAAGAAATGGTGTAAAAGACAAAGCAAAAATTGTAAGGAACAATTCAAACAGTGCAAGGGCTGGATTCTGAAATAGAAACAATTAAAAAAACTGTCTGAAGGAATGCTGGAAATAGAAAAACTGGGAATATGGTCAGGATCTACAGATGCAAGCATAACCAACATAATACAAGAGATGAAGGAGAGAATCTGAAGTGTTGAAGATACACTAGGAGAATTAGATTCATCGACCAAAGAAATCTTTAATTCCAACAAATCCCTAACACAAAATATCCAGGAAATATGGGACATCGTGAAAAGAACAAACCTAAGAATAATAGGTATAGAAGAAGGTGAAGAAACCCAACTCAAAGGGCCAGAAAACATATTCAACAAAATAATAGAAGAAAAAGTTCCCAACCTAAAGAAAGACATGCCAATGAAGGTGTAATAAGCTTACAGAACACCAAATAGAATGGACCTCTAAAAATCCCCTCCACACATAATAATCAAGAACCCCAAACATACAGGCTAAAGAAAGAATATTAATAGCAGCTAGGGAAAAAGGCCAAGTTACATATAAAGGCAAACCTATCAGAATTACACCTGACTTCTCCATGGTAACCATGAAAGCCAGAAGGTCCTGGACAGATATTCTACAAACATTAGGAGACCATGGATGCCAGCCAAGACTCTATACCCAGCAAAGCTTTCAATCAATATAGATGGAAAAACAAGATATTCCATGACAAAACCAGATTTAAACAGTACATATCCACTAACCAAGCCCTACAGAAAATTCTGGAAGGAAAACTCCAACCCAAGGAAGCTAACCACAACCAGAAAAACATAGGAAGTAGATAATCCCACTTTACCAATAGGCAAAAGAAAAAGTGGTGGAAATCCACATACAATTCCAACAACAACAACCATTCCAAAACAAACAAGAATAAACAACCAATTGTCATTAATTTCCCTCAATATTAAGGGTCTTAACTCACCCATAAAAAGACACCGGTTAATAGAATGGATTCGAAGACAGAATCCATCCTTATGCTGAATACAGGAAACACACCTCAGCTACAAAGACAGACGTTGTTTCAGAGTTAAAGGTTGGGAAAAGATTTTCCAATCAAATGGACTCAAGAAACAAGCTGGGATAGCAACCCTAATATCTAACAAATTAGACTTTAAACTAAAATCAATAAAAAGAGATGAAGAGGTCACTTCATACTCATTACAGGAGAAATCAACCAAGATTAAGTCTTGATTCTGAACAACTATGCCACAAATACAAGGCCATCCACATTCGTAAAACAAACATTACTAAAACTCAAAGCACATATAAAACCTCACACACTTGTAGTGGGAGACCTCAACACCCCACTCTCACCACTAGACAGGACCACAAGACAGAAACTTAACAAGAGGTACGAAGAACCTAATAGATGTTACAACCCAATTGGGTTTAACAGATATCTATAGCACACTCCATCCAAACACAAAAGAATACACCTTCTTCTCAGCTCCACATGGAACCTTCTCAAAAATCGACCACATACTTGGCAACATAGCAAAGCTCAACAGGTGCAAAAAATTGGAATACCTCCTTGTATCTTATCAGACCATCATGCCTTAAAGTTGGAATTCAGCAATAACACAAATGGCAGAAACTCTACAAACTCATGGAAATTGAACAATGCATAATTGCACTACTCCTGAGTCAAAGAAGAAATAAAAAAAGAAATTAAAGACTTCCTAGAATTCAATGAGAATGAAGACACAACATACTCAAACCTATGGGACACTCTGAAAGCAATGCTAATAGGAAAGTTCATAGCACTCAGTGCCCACATGAAGAAACTTGAGAATAGTCACACTAGAGAACTAACAGCACAGCTGAAAGCTCTAGAACAAAAGGAAGCAAACTCACCCCAGAGGAACAGACGAAAGAAATAAATAAATTGAGGGCTGAAATCAATTAAGCAGAAACTAGGAAAACCATAAAAAGAATCAATGTAAAAAAGAGTTGGTTCTTTGAGAAAATCAACGAGATATACGAACCTATATCCAAACTTACCAAATGGCAGAGTATGAACATGCAAATGAAAATGGAGACGTAACAATGGACAGTGAGGAAATCTAGAGCATCATCAGATCATAATTTGAAAGGTGTACTCCACAAAATTTGAAAATTTAAAGGAAATGGACAATTTTCTTGAAAAATATCATTTACCAAAGTTAAATCAAGAAGAGATAAGCAACCTAAATAGTTCTATAACACATAAGGAAATAGAAGCAGTCATCAAAAGACTCCCAACCAGAAAAAGCCCAGGGCCAGTTTGCTTCAGTGCAAAATTTTAGCAGAAATTCAAAGAACAGGTTATAACAATTCTCTTCAAAATATTCTATGAAATAGAAAGAGAAGGGTCTTTGCAAAACTCTTTTTAAGAGGCTTCAATACCTTTGATACCCAAGCCACAAAAAGACACAACTAAGAGAGAGGATTTCAGACCAATATCCCTCATGAACATTGATGCAAAAATACTCAATAAAATGCTGGCAAATCAGATCCAAGAACACATCAGAAAACTCATTCACCATGATCAAGTAGTCTTCATTCCAGGGATTCAGGGATGGTTCAACATATGAAAATCCTTCAATGTAATCCACCATATAAACAAAATGTGAAAGAAAAACCACATGATCATATCAATAGATGCTGAAAAAGCCTTTGACAAAATCCAACACCCCTTCATGGTAAATGTCTTGGAGAGATCCAGGATAACAGGAACATACCTAAACATCATAAAAGCTATATACAGCAAACCAACAGCCAACATCAAATTTAATGGAGGGAAACTCAAGGCAATTCCTATAAGATCAGGAACAAGGCAAGGCTGTCCCCTCTCCCCATACCTTTTCAATACTGTACTGGAAGTTCTATCTAATGCAATAAGACACAAAGGAGATCATGGGGATAGAAATTGGAAAGGAAGAAGTAAAACTTTCATTATTTGCAGATGATATGATGGTTTACATAAGTGACCCAAAAACCTCTGCCAGGGAACACTTACAGCTGATTAACACCTTCAGCAAAGTGGCAGGATACAAGGTTAACTCGAGAAAATCAGTAGCCCTACTATATACTGAAGTTCAGAGGGCTGAGAAAGAAATCAGAGAAACATCACCGTTTACAATTGCCACACACAAGATAAAATACCTAGTGGTAATGCTAACAAAACAAGTTAAAGACCAGTATCAAAAGAACTTTGAGTCTTTAAAGGAAGAAATAAAAGAAGACACAAGAAAATGGAAAGATCTCCCATGCCCTTGGATGGGTATGATCAATGTATTAAACATGGCAATCCTACCAAAATCAATCTACAGACTCAATGTAATCCCCATGAAAATCCCAGAAAAACTCTTCACAGACCTTGAAAGAACAACTTTATATGGCAAAACAAAAAACCCAGAATAGCCAAGACAAGCCTGCTAACAAAGCAACGTCAGGAGGCATAACCATCCCTGACTTCAAGCTCTAATAGAGCTATTGTACTGAAAACAGCTTGGTATTGGCACAAAAATCGACACATCGACCAATGGAATCTAATTGAAAGCCCTGAGATTAATCCACAAACATTTGAACACCTGGTTTTGATGAAGAAACTAAAATTATACAATGGAAAAAAGATAGCATCTTCATCAAACGGTGCTGGCATAACTGGATATTGGCATGGAAAAGACTGAAGATAGGTCCACGTCTATCGCCATGCACAAAATTTAAATCTAAATGGATCAAAGACCTCAACATAAATCCAGCCACACTGAACCTGTTAGAAGAGAAAGGGGGAAACACCCTTGAACGAATTTGTACAGGAGACCACTTCCTGAACATAACACCAGTAGTACAAACACTGAGATTGACAATTAATAAATGGGACCTCCTGAAACTGAGAAGCTTCTATAACGCAAAGGACACAGTCAGCAAAACAAAAAGGCAGCACACAGACTGGGAAAAGATATTCACTAACCCCACATCCGACAGAGGGTTGATCTGCAAAATTTACAAAGAACTGAAGAAGCAAGTCTCCAAAACACCAAAGGATCCAATTAAAAAGTGGGGGGCTGAACTAAATGGAGAATTCTCAATAGAGGTGTATAAAATGGCAGAGAGACACTTGAGAAAGTGCTCAGCATCATGTATTAGCCATTAGGGAAATGCAACTCCAAACAACTCTGTGATACCATCTTACTCCTGTAAGAATGGCTAAAATCAAAAACACCAATGACAGTTTATGCTGGAGAAGATGTGGAGAAAGGGGAACACTCCTCCACTGCTAGTGGGAGTGCCAACTCCTACAGCCACTCTGGAAATCAGTAAGGAGATTCTTCAGGAAATTGGTAATCAGTCTACTACAAGACCAAGCAATTCCACTCTTAGGCATATACCCAAAAGACGTACATTCATACAACAAGGGCATCTGTTCCACTATGTTCATAGCAGCATTATATGTAAGAGCCAGATCCTGGAAGCAACCTATATGAGAGGATAGAGAAAATGTGGTACATTTACAAAATGGAGTACCACTCAGCAGAAAAAAAAACCAAAGGAATCTTGAAATTTGCAGCCAAACGTATGACACTAGAGGAACCCATCCTGAGTTAGATAACCCAGACACAAAAAGACAAACATTGTAAGTACTCATTCATATATGGATTTTAGACAAGGATCAGCAGAGTGTCACCCTAGAATCCCAGGGCTAGTGAGTCTGTGAAACAGGGAAGTTCCCAAGAGAGATAGTTGCATGATACCCCAGAGAAGTGGAAAGAGGCAAGATCTCTTGAGCAGATTGGGAACATTTCGGGAGGGGAGAGGAAGTCAGGAGAAAGAGAGGAGGATAAGAGGAGGGTAGAAGAAGACATGGAGGAGCAGGAAGGTTGAGTCGGTGTAAGAATAGAGAAGAGCATGATGAGAGATACCATAATAGATTGAGTCATTATAGCCTGGAGGAAAGAGCTGACACTAGTGAGATCTCCAGAGATCTACAAGGATAATACCAACTGGCAAACTAAGCAATAGTGGAGAGACTACATTAAATGTCACTCCTTGATGGTAAGGTTGATAACTACATTATGTGACATCCTAGAACCTTCATCCTATGACTGATGGAAGCAGAGACAGATACCCACAGCTAAACACTGAACTGAACTCCTGGAACCTAGTGACAGAGATGGAGGAGTGATGAGCAAAGGGGTCAAGACCATGATGGTGACACCCAGAAAGACAGCTGACCAGACAAGAGGTAGCTCTTGAATCCCAGACTGATAGCTGAGAGTCCAACAGGGGACTGATCCAGACTCCATGAATGCAGTCTCAGTGAGGAGGCCACAGAAATCACTGGGGCCTTGGGTAGTAGATCAGTGTTTACCATGGTTTATGAATGGGCTTTGGGAGACCATTCCAAATAGAGGAATGCTCTCTTACTCTGCCCTGGATGAAATGAAATGAAAGACTTAAGAGATTCCCCCAAGGAGGGCCTCACACTCCCTGGGGAATGATGTGGGGATTGGGTGGGGGCCTGGGAGCCTGGTGGAGGGAAAAGGGAGGAGGGGTGGGAGAGAGAGCATGGATTGACATGTGAAGCATTCATGTTTCTAATTTAAATAAAAACATTACAAAAAAGAATAAGTATAGAGGAAGGTGAAGAAACCCAAGTCAAAAGGACAGAAAACATATTCAAAAAACCATACAAAAACTTTCCCAATCTAAAGAAAGACATGCCAATGAAGGTACAAGAAGCTTACAGAGCACAAAATGTAGGCAAACCTGTAATAATTACACCTGACTTCTCCATGGAAACTCTGAAAGCTAGAAGGTCCTGGATAGATATTCCATCAACACTAAGAAACCATGGATGCTAGCCCAGACTCCTATATGGAGCAAAGCTTTCAATCACTATAGGTGGAGAAAACAAGATATTCCATGACAAAACCAGATTTAAACAATACATATCCACTAACCCAGCTCTACAGAAAGTTCTGGGAGGAAAACTCCTGTCCAAAGACGTTAACTACAACCAGAAAAATATAGGAATTAGATAATCCCACTTTATCAATACCCAAAAGAGAAAAGGAGTGGAAATCCACATACAATTCCACCAAAAACAACCATTCCAAAACAAACAAGAACCGGCAATCAAAAGTCATTAATATACCTCAATATTAATTGTCTTAATCTTCCCATAAAAAGGCACAGGCTGAAAGAATGGATTCAAAGACAGAGCCCATCCTTCTGCTGCATATAAGAAACACACCTCAGCCCCCAAAAAAGACATTACCTCAGAATTAAGGGTTGGGAAATATTTTCCAATCAAATGGCCCCAAGACACAAGTGGGGGTAGCAATCCTAATGTCTAACAAACTAGAATTTAAACTGAAATGAATAAAAAGAGATGAAGGAGGTCATTTCATATTCATCACAGGAAGAATCCACCAAGATGAAGTCTTGATTCTGAACATCAATGCCCCAAATACAAAGGCATCCACGTTTGTAAAAGAAACATTACTAAATCTCAAACCACACTTAAAACCTCACACACTAATAGTGGGAGACTTCAACACCCCACTCTCATCAATAGACAGGTCTACAAGACAGAAACTTAACAAAGAAACAAAGGAACCAATAGAGTTTATGACCCAATTGGGTTTGACAGACATCTATAGGACAATCTATTCAAACACAAAAGAATATACCGTCTTCTCAGTGCCACATGGGATCTTCTCAAAAATTGACCACATACTTGGCAACATAGCAAACCTCAACAGGTACAAAAAATTGCAATAACTCCTTGTATCTTATACCACCATGATTTAAAGTTAGAGTTCAACAACAACACAAACTGCAGGAACCCTACAAACTCAAGGAAATTGAATAATGCGCTACTGCACCATTCCTGGGTCAAAGAAGAAATAAAAAAGGAAATGAAAGACTTCCTAGAATTCAATGAGAATGAAGACACAACACATCCAAACTTATGGGACACTTTGAAAGCAGTGCTAAGAGGAAAGTTCATAGCACTAAGTGCCCACATGAAGAAACTGGAGAATAGGTACACTAAAAAACTAACAGCAGAGCTGAAAGATCTAGAACACAAAGAAGCAAACTCCCCCAGGAGGAGTAGATGCCGGGAAATAATCAAATTGAGGGCTGAAATCAATTAAGCAGAAACTAGGAAAACAATAGAAAGAATCAATATAAGAATGATGGGAGATGTTCTGTGTACATGTCAATAAAGCACTGTTGGCCAGTAGAGAACCAAGATAGGTGGACAAGGAGTCCAGGAGGGCTCTGGGAAGGAGAAACACAGAGAGTTGAGATGTAACCACCATGGGATAGGAAGGCTGGAAATTACTCTGGTAAGAGAAATACTTAGATTAACAATTATGGGATAAATACTTAAGTCAGAGCTAGCCAGTAAGAAACAAGCAAGGCCAACAACTTTATAAGTAATATAGCCTCCTGTGTGTTTAAAAGGCTTCCCTTTACATAATGGTGATCAGGATTGGGATTGAATTTCCATGTAGAATGACAAAAGTTTTAAAGTAATTTTAGAAACAAAAGAATGGAGAAAAGCATGGTTTTTTGGTAGCAGCATTTTTCTCTGGTGGGCTCTATTTTTCTAGTGACAAGAAGAGACTCATGTGGCTTGTTTAAGGGAGTCTTCCTGACTCACCATAAAATAATAAAAAAGCAAGGTTCATTTAAGAGGCTCTGCTAACAATTGAAAGGTGTATACATACAACTGAAAGTGGCAGTGACCACATCTCCAAGCCGTCAGTTTTTGCTGGATGTCAGCATGGACTGAGGCAGTAAGCTGGAATCACGCTTATGCCTGCCATCTTGGAAAAACTGCAGTTTAAACACCCGCGGTTTTAACAAATAAGGCACGTAGCCAGAAAAACATAAAGATTTACAGTAAAGTCAGACTTGGATAAAGAAAAATCTCTAAATGTTTACAGTGTGTTTAAAAGTATATGTAAGATTGAGAGAGAAAAAGAAACGGCATAGAGGTAAATAAAAAGATAAGCCAGCTGTGGTGGCACAAGCTGTTAGGATTTGCTGCAGAGGCAGGAAGATTTCCAAAGAGAAACCCTGTCTCAGACAAAAATCAATAAAAGTAAAAGAAATAGAGTAATAATAATAGATAAATAAATAAGCCAAGTAAAGATGGAAAATACACAGAGAGTCTGGATACTGTACGCTATTGTGTTTTCCAGTTTTTTGATTGCTAAGGAAGGAACAACTGCTAAAGTACACTTGATTATAAATGCTGCTGAATTAATTCAAGTTATATCTTTTGAAAATGCCTTGACTTCAAAATTTAAGTATAAGTGTATGTTACTTGGGAAAAGAGGTTTTGTTTTTTTGGGGTTTTTTTGGGTTTTTTGGTTTTTGGTTTTTGGTTTTTTGAGACAGGGTTTCTCAGTGGCTCTGGAGGCTGTCCTGGAACTCACTCGATAGACCAGGCTGGTCTCGAATTCACAGTGATCCGCCTGCCTCTGCCTCCCGAGTGCTGGGATTAAAGGCATGCGCCACCAATGCCCGGCTGAGGTTTTCTTTATGTTTCTGCAGAAAATGAAATGCTGAGGATTCCTTCCAGGCTTCTGTGGTTTGATGAACCAAGACCCCCAGAAGCAGTGGCCCAAGTGATTCAACATCTAAAACAGCTAAGATGATGCAGTCTTGCAGACCCTGAAAATAAGGACTTATACAGTTTTCTGAGTTTTGTCATGATCCCCATGGTATGCTCAGCACCCCCTTCCAGCATGAAGCAATTTGGAATGAGCGACATCGTAATTCCCATCTTGTTTATAAATCTTTGTTTTCATTTGAATGGGGTTGCTTATAATTGGTTAATGATCACAACCAATCTCTTTTTAAAGGAAAAAGAGGATGATGGTATGGAAATGAGTACTTTGTATTGGTATGGTTTTTCATTTATTAAGACAAATTCAAGGTCGTATATATCTCCTCTTGATTAAGTATTGTGCTTATACTGACCTTTTAAAATGTAATGCATAATTAAATACAGACTATAGATAGTTATGTGTAATAGTCAGAACTTATAGTTAGGTAAGTTATTTTTTCTACATATACAGAAATATATTTGAGATAGATAGTCTTCAAACCTTTCAAAGACCTTCAGAAAATAGCATTTAAAATGGTTTAGGGTTTTTCTTGACAATGAGAAATGTCTGCTCCCGGCATCACCAATTATGTCTGAGAGGAAAATGGGCATCCAAGGAACTCGTTATGGAGTTTGCTTTCAACATGGCAAGATTAGCCATTTGGGCAAAAAACTGCTCTTGCCTAGACTGTTTGACTGTTGCTGTATAAACTGGATATGCAGGACCCACAGGAAAGTGACTGCTGAACTTAAATAGTCATTCAGGGTTCCCGCTTCATGGAAGAGTCTATGAGACTTTCTGCAGAGAATTGACTGACAGACTGCCAATGGAGATGGACAGGATGAAATTTCCTGCTTTGCTGAGTATTCCAGACACATTGTGGCCTTATGGGATGAAGATGGATGCCCCAACATTACAGAGGAACTTCAGGTGACTGTTCAGGTAGCATGATGTCTCTGTCAATTCTAGTGTATGTATATATATTATCCTTCTGTAGTCTTTGATGGAGTTGAAGACAGTTATAATTATAGTTTGCCTTAGTTATGATAAAAGATAAGCTACATATAGAACTTTGGACTCACAAGGATGGGATAGATGACATTTACTTTAAATCTTGCTAAATGTTGATAGACAAAAGATTGTAACTATGTTCTTACTTAATAACTGTTCTTTTATATATAATTTGACTATGTTAAAGTTAAGACCTTTCTTTTTGTTTAGACAGAAAAGAGGAGATGATGGGAGGAGTCCTGTGTATATGTCAATAAACCACTGTTGGCCAATAGGGAATGAAGATATGTGGGTCTAGGAGACCAGGAGGACTCTGGGAAGGAGAAACAGAGGAAGTCAAGATGTAACACCATGGGGTAGGAAGCCCGGAAACCTCTCCCATAAGAGAAAAAATTAGATTAGCAGCTATGGGATAAATACTTCATTCAGAGCTAGCCAGTAAGAAACAAGCAAGGCCAACAGCTTCATAATTAATACAGCCTCCTGTGTGTTTATTTGGGACTCATGAGGCTCTGCAATCAAGCTGGTGGGAAGGGAAGGCTTCTCTCAAGGTAAAGGCTTCCCTTTACATACCAAGGAGTTGGTTCTTTGAGAAAATCAACAAGTTGGACAAATCTTTATCCAATCTCACCAAACAGCAGAATGTGAGCATGCAAATTAGCAAAATCAGAAATTAAAAGGGGGACTTAACAACAGACACTGAATAAATCCAGAGAATGATCAGGTCATATTTTGAAAACCTGTACTCCACAAAATTTGAAAATTTCAAGGAAATGGACGACTTCCTGGATAGATATCACCTGCCAAAATTAAATAAAGAACAGATAAGCGAGGAAACCAGAGGAGGCTGGGAGTCCAGGGAAGCAGCTGTTCCTCCGGCAGCATCAGGTAAACAGGCCGGCTTCCCGGCCTGTGATCCAGTGCCTGCAGATCGCCTGGGAACTGCACAGAGCTCCCAATCCCGGCGGGAGCCAAGCACCCCAGACTCCAGATCTTCTCTCCCACCAACGAGACCAGGAAACCAGAGGAGGCTGGGAGACCAGGGGAGTAGCTGTTCCGGATCAGGTACAATGGGACCCAGCATAGGGTCCAGGGGACCAGGTAGGAGGCTAAGCTCCCCAGATTCCTGTTTTTTCTCCACCCACGGGACCAGCATTTGGACAAGGAATAGAAGAACCACCAGATTATTGGACTTGCTAGCACCCACCAAAAGGGAACTCTGGTCCCCAGACCAGTAAGGGGCTCTTTCTGCACCCACTAGAAGAAGAGATGGAAAAGAGACAATACAAAAACACAGTCAGCAACAGAAAAACAAATATGAGACCGCCAGATTCTAGAGACTCAAAGTACACCAGCAAGACCCCAACATTCCAATGCGAACGAAGTAGAAGAGAACGACCTAAAAAGCACTTTCATGAAAATGATAGAGGCCCTAAAAGAGGATATAGGAAAATCCCACAAAGAAATGGAAGAAAAAACAAAACAAAAAATGCAAGAAATGGAAGAAAAAACAAACCAAAAAATGCAAGAATTGGAAGAAGAAACATACCAAAAAAGGCAGGAAATGGAAGAAGAAACAAAGCAAAAAATGCAAGAAATGGTAGAAAAAACAAAGCAAAAAATGAAAAAAATGGAAGAAGTAACAAACCAATAAAGGCAGGAAATGGAAGAAGAAACAAAGCACAAAATGCGAGAAATGGAACAAAAAGCAAACCAAAAAATGCAAGAAATGGAAGAAAGAACAAACCAAAAAATTCATAAAAGGCAACGAACGGATGAAAAGATAAACTGAAAATTGCAAGAAGCAATGCAAACACTGCAAGGGTTGAAAACTGAAATAGAGACATTAAAAAAGCACAATCTGAAGAAAGGCAGAAAATAGAAAAGCTGGACAGTCAGGCACTACCAATACAAGCATTACCAACAGAATGGAAGAGATGGAAGAGAGAATCTCAAGTGTTGAAGATACACTAGGAGAAATGGATTTATCAACCAAAGAAAACCTTAAATCCAACAAATCCTTGACACAAAACATCCAGGAAATATGGGACACCATGAAAAGACCAAACCTAAGAATAATAGGAATAGAAGAAGGAGAAGAAATCCAGCTCAAAGGGGCAGAAGGAATATTCAACAAAATCATAGAAGAAAACTTTCCCAACCTTAAGAAAGACATGCCAATGAAGGTACAAGAAGCCTACAGAACACCAAATAGAGTGGACCACAAAAAAATCCCCTCACCACATAATAATCAAGACACCAAACATACAGAATAAAGAAAGAATATTAAGAGCAACTAAGGAAAAAGGTCAAGTAACATACAAAGGCAGACCTATCAGAATTACACCTGATTTCTTCATGGAAACTCTGAAAGCCAGAAGGTCCTGGATAGATATTCTACCTACACTAAGAGACCATGGATGCCAGCCCATACTACTATAACCGGCAAACCTCTCAAGCACTATAGACGGAGAAAACAAGATATTCCATGACAAAACTAGATTCAAGCAATATGTGTCCACTAACCCAGCCCTACAGAAAATTTTGGAAGGAAAACTACAACACAAGGAAGCTAACTACAACCAGAAAAACATAAGCATAAGAGAATCCCTCTCTACCAACAGCCAAAAGAACAAAGGGGTGAAATTCCACACATAATTCTACCAACAACAACCATCGCAAATCGAAGAAGGATGAGCAATCAATGGTCATTAATATCCCTCAATATTAATGGCCTTAACTCACCCATAAAAAGACACAGACTAGCAGAATGGATTCGAAGACAGAACCCTTCCTTCTGCTGCATACAAGAAACACACCTCACCCTCAAAGACAGACATTACCTGAGAGTTAAAGGTTGGGAAAAATTTTTTCAATCAAATGGACCCAGGAAACAAGCAGGGGTAGCAATCCTAATATCTAACAAACTAGACTTTAAAATAAAATCAATCAAAAGAGATGAAGGAGGTCATTACATACTCATCACAGGAGAAACCCACCAAGATGAAGTGTCTATCCTGAACATCTATGCCCCAAATACAAAGGCATCCACATTCGTTAAAGAAACAGTATTAGAACTTAAATCTCATCTAAAGCCCCACACAGTTATAGTGGGAGATTTCAACACACCACTCTCACCACTAGACGGAATACCAGACAGAAACTCAACAAAGAAGCAAAGGGTCTAATAGAAGTAATGACCCAACGGGGATTAACAGATATCTATAGAACATTTCATTCACATAAAAAAGAATATACCTTCTTCTCACCACCACATGGAACCTTCTCAAAAATCTACCACATACTTGGTAACATATCAAACCTCAGCAACTACAAAAAAATTGGAATAACTCCATGCATCTTATCAGACCACCATGCTTTAAAATTAGAATTCAACAACACAAATTGCAGAAAACCTACAAACTCATTGAAATTGAATAATGCTCAACTGCACCAATCCTGGGTCAAAGAGGAAATAAAAAAAGAAATTAAAGACTTCCTCAAATTCAATGAGAATGAAGACACAACATACCCAAACCTATGGGACACTTTGAAAGCAGTGCTACGGGGGAAGATCATAGCACTAAGTGCTCACATGAAGAAACAGGAGAACAGTAATACCAGAGAATTAACATCACAGCTGAAAGCTCTAGAACACAAGGAAGCAAACTCCCCCAGGAGGAGTAGAGGCCAGGAAATAATCACATTGAGGGCTGAAATCAATAAAGTAGAAACCAGGAAAACAATACAAAGAATCAATGCAACGAAGAGTTGGTTCTTTGAGAAAATCAACAAGATAGACAAACCTTTGTCCAACCTTACCAAACAGCAGAGAGTGAACACGCACATTAACAAAATCAGAAATGAAAAGGGGGACATAACAACAGACTCTGAGGAAATCCAGAGAATCATTAGGTCATACTTTGAAAACCTGTACTCCACAAAATTCGAAAATTTAAAAGAAATGGATGACTTCCTGGACAGCTATCATTTGCCAAAACTAAATCAAGAACAAATAAGCAATTTAAATAGACCTATACCCCCTATGGAAATAGAAGCTGTCATCAAAAGTCTCCCAACCAAAAAAAGTCCAGGTCCAGATGGCCTCAGTGCAGAATTCTACCAGAAATTCAAAGAACAGCTTATACCAATTCTTCTCAAAGTGTTCCACACAATAGAAGCAGAAGGGTCTTTGCCAAACTCTTTCTATGAGGCTTCAATAACCTTGATTCCCCAAGCCACACAAAGATACAACTAAGAAAGAGAACTTCAGACCAATATCCCTCATGAACATTGATGCAAAAATACTCAATAAAATACTGGCAAATCGGATCCAAGAACACACCAAAACAATCATTGACCACGATCAAGTAGGTTTCATCCCAGGGATGCAGGGATGGTTCAACATACGAAAATCCATCAACGTAATCCACCATATAAACAAGCTGAAAAACAAAAATCACATGATCATCTCACTGGATGCTGAAAAAGCCTTTGACAAAATCCAACACCCCTTCATGATAAAGGTCTCTGAGAGATCTTGGATAACAGGGACATACTTAAACATAATAAAAGCTATATACAGTAAACCAACAGCCAACATCAAACTAAATGGACAGAAACTCAACACAATTCCTCTAAAATCAGGAACAAAACAAGGCTGTCCACTCTCTCCATACCTTTCCAACATGGTACTTGAAGTTCTAGCTATTGCCATACGACAACAAATGGGGATTAAGGGGATAAAAATTGGGAAGGAAGAGGTCTAACTTTCACTGTTTGCAGACGATATGATAATTTACATCAATGACCCAAAGAACTCTACCAGGGAACTCTTACAGCTGATTAACACCTTCAGCAAAGTGGCAGGCTACAAGATCAACTCAAGAAAATCAGTAGCCCTAGTATATACAGATGATAAAAGGGCTGAAAGAGAAATCAGAGAAACATCACCCTTTACAATTGCCACAAACAACATAAAATACCTTGGGGTAATGCTAACCAAACAAGTGAAAGACCTGTATCACAAGAACTTTGAATCTTTAAAGAAAGAAATTAAAGAAGCCCTCAGAAAATGGAAATATCTCCCATGCTCTTGGATAGGTAGGATTAATGTAGAAAAATGGCAATCCTTTCAAAAGCAATCTACAGATTCAATGCAATCCCCATTAAAATCCCAGCACAATTCTTCACAGACCTTGAAAGAACAATAATCAATTTTGTATGGAGAAACAAAAGACCCAGGATAGCCAAAACCTCCCTGTTCAACGAGGCAACATCCGGAGGCTTCACCATCCCTGACCTCAAGCTCTAGTATAGAGCTATAGTCCTGAAAACAGCTTGGTATTGGCACAAAAATAGACAGGTAGACCAATGGAATCGAATTGAAAACCCGGGTATTAACCCACACACGTACGAACATCTGATCTTTGACAAAGAAGCTAAAAATATACAATGGAATAAAGAAAGCATCTTCAACAAATGGTGCTGGCATATTTGGAGACTGGCATGTAGAAGAATGCAGACCGATCCATGTTTATCGCCATGCGCAAAACTTAAGTCCAAATGGATCAAAGACCTCAACATAAATCCAGCCACATTGAACTTCTTAGAAGAGAAATTGGGTGGAACCCTTGAACGAATTGGGACAGGAGACAGCTTCCTGAACATAACACCAGTAGCACAGACAGTGAGATCAACAATTAATAAATGGGACCTACTGAAACTGAGAAGCTTCTGTAAAGCAAAGGACACAGTCAGCAAGACAAAAAGGCAGCCCACAGAATGGGAAAAAATATTCACTAATCCCACATCTGACAGAGGGTTGATCTCCAAAATTTACAAAGAACTCAAGAAGCAAGTCTCCAAAACACCAAAGGACCCTATTAAAAAGTGGGCTGCAGAACTAAATAGAGAGTTTTCAATAGAGGAGTCTAAAATGGCTGAGAGGCACTTGAGAAAGTGCTCAACATCCATAGCCATCCGGGAAATGCAAATCAAAACAACTCTGAGATACCATCTCACTCCTGTCAGAATGGCTAAAATCAACAACACCAATGACAATTTATGCTGGAGAGGATGTGGTGAAAGGGGGACACTCCTCCATTGCTGGTGGGAGTGCCAACTGGTTCAGCCACTTTGGAAATCAGTATGGAGATTCCTCAGAAAAATGGGAATAAACCTACCACAAGACCCAGCAACTCCACTCTTAGGCATATATCCAAAAGATGCCCATTCATACAACAAAGATGTCTGTTCCACTATGTTCATAGCATCTTTATTTGTAATAGCCAGAACTGGGAAGCCACCTAGATGTCCCTCACCCGAAGAGTGGATAGAGAAAATATGGTACATCTACACAGTGGAGTACTATTCAGCAGAAAAAATAATGGAATCATGAGATTCGCAGGCAAATGGATGACACTAGAAGAAACCATCCTGAGTGAGGTAACCCAGTCACAAAAAGAGAAACATGGCATGTACTCTCTCGTATATGGATTTTAGACATAGATCAGGGGAGTGCCAGCCTACAATCCTATGGCCAGAGAGTCTGGGAAACAGAAACTTCATTTAGTGGCTGATCGAAGAAGAGGCAGACTCCCTTGGTTAAGTACTAAGCTGAACTCAAGAAAGCCAGTAACAGAGAGGGAGGACTGATGATCAAAGTGATTAAGACTGGGCTGGTTTAACCCCCAGAAACAGCTGACCAGACAAAGGTTAACTCTTGTATCCCAGGTATCAGGCTGGGAATCCAGCATGGGACTGATCAAGACCCCCTGAATCTGGGTGTCAGTGAGGAGGCCTAGGGAATCTATTGAGCCTTGAGCAGCAGATCAGTACCCATCCCAAGTATACACATGGACTTTGGACTCCCATAGAACAATGTGAGGTGCACTCTCACCCTGAACTCTTAGGGAAGGGTCTAGGCCCTGACCTATATGAAATGACAGACTATGGACACCCCCATGGAGGGCCTCACCCTCCCTGGGGGAATGAGGGGATAACGGGCGGGGGATTGGGGGTAGGGCACGGGAGGACGGGAGGGAATGGGAGAGGGACCTGGAACTGACATGTGAAGCAACCTCGTTTCTTATCTAAATTTAAACTGGAAAATAAAATATAAAAAATAAAAAAAGAACAGATAAGCAATTTAAATAGGCCTATCACACCTAAGGAAATAGAAGCAGTCATCAAAAGTCTCCCTACTATAAAAAGCACAGGGCCAGACGAGTTCAGCGCAGAATTTTAACATAAATTCTAAGAACAGCTTATACCAATTCTCCTCCACGTATTACATGCAATAGAAACAGAGGGGTCTTTGCCAAACTCTTTTTATGGGGCTTCAACAACCTCAATACCCAAGCAACACAAAGACACAACTAAGACAGAGAACTTCAGAGGAATTTCCCTCGTGAACATTGATGCAAAAATACTCAATAAAATACTGGCTAATCAGATCCAAGAACACATCAGAAAACTCATCCACCATGATCAAATAGGCTTCATTCCAGGTAGACCAATGGAATTGAATTGAAATCTCTGATTTTAACCCACACACCTATGAACACTCAATTTTTGACAAGAAGCCAAATTTATACAATGGAAAAAAAGAAAACATCTTCAACAAATGATTCTGGCATAACTGGATATTGGCATGTAGAAGACTGGAGATAGATCCATGTCTATCTGATCTTCTACTCCAATAGTAAACTGTAGATGAGACATCTGTCCAAGCAAATTTTAAAACTCATTAAGAGTCTGCAATCAACTTCTCTTGATTTGTACTTTCACTATGTCGAGCTTTTAGCTTTTCCTGACCCAGATGCTCTAGAGCCTGTAGCTTCTCAGAAGTCATAAGCCATTGTGAACCTAGAGAGGTTTGTTTTAGGGGTAGGGCTGTTGGTCCTGTTGTTGGATCCTGTTTGCACAACATGAGTTGGTTTATGTTTGGTTTCTGAGAGTGAAGGAATGTTATTCTGGGTATTCCATTGCTGCAACTATCATGAACCTATGGATTCACTGCTGCACTAGCCACATATGACCTCAGATTTTCTCTTTGTCCTTCTGACCCTATGCATTCCACCTATGTTCTGCCTCCTTTTACATGAGATAAGGTCCCAGTCCCTAAAAATTGAACATCTGCCTCCAAAAAGGCGAATTCAGAGCCAAGATTCTGGAGTGATAATAGTCACATCTAACCTATGGTCAATAATCCATCATTTATAACATTATTTATCTGTACACTTAGCTTTGATATTTGCTCATAATAGAAGTCTGCAAATGTTAGCCACTGGGCAAGAAAGATCTCTTGCCTCAATTGCTGACAGCACGTCACCCAAATTGGACAAGCAGCACGCAGAAGGATGTGACTTACGAAGTTTACCAAGAAAGGGAAGGACAGCCCATGAGAATAACCTGCTTTATAGAAAAGTCTGACAGATATTCTAGGCCATGTAGACAGAAGATGGATGCCCCAACATTGCAGAGGAGCCGTGACTGTCCAGGCTGCTGGGTGTGCCTGTCATTTGTCAGTTTTTTGTAAGTCCCTTGCTTGCACATCCTGCTTACTCAGGAAACATTTCCTTCTCGGGGCTCTGATGGAGTTGAAGACTTTATACTTATGGATTTCCTTGAAGCAGATTCAGTAAAGACATTCACTAAAGAAGGGTTAAGTGTATAAGGTTGAGAGACATAAAAAGACATTTTTGTAATGCAAGGTGGAATAGAAAGTCAATTAGGTAAACCATTTTGGAACCACCAAGATAGGATTGATAATGGAATATTCTCTCTGAATTTGTGAAAAATATATGGACTAGACGTTGTGGATATATTTATTGCCTAGATACTATATATACATATATATATATATATTGTACTTGTTCTATATAGTTTTTCTTGTATTAGTAGTAATCTTTTTATACTTTTAGCCCAAAAGGAGAAAGTATGAAGTTTTGTTTCTGCTCTAACAAATAAAGATTGCCTGTAGACTTGCGGGTCTACTGCATACAGGTAGATACAGGAGGCTGAGGTTGATGTGAAGAGCAAGGCAAAGACCCCCAAGTACTGTTCATTGGAAAATGTCTAATCCAGGATGGCATGTATGCTTATACAGCCACAGTGTGCAGAATGACTTTGTTGTGAGCCACGGGGTGTCTGTGGCATGGCTTGAAACAAATGGAAAGACTTGATCTCCAGAGTGATGTTCTTGAATGGGGAGTCAACTGATATTCCCAAGACAAAAAGAAACAACAAGCCTGGATTTGTGCAGGTACAGAGGAAGCACATGGTGCAGTACAGGGGACAAAAACTGAACTGAGGCCTTGAAGTCAGGCCCCCACTGAGATGGCATTTACCTGATCAGGTGGCTAACTAGATGTGGGTGACAGGGTGTCCCATAGGAGAAGCAAGAGCAGGGCAGCTGCGGCTCCAGCCTCATATCATCCTTTGAGACATTTAAGGACTTAGTGGGAGTCGGGACCTGCTTTGTGGGTTTGGATAGATAAGACTAGAGTCTGTTCAGGGACACTGTTTCTCTCATCACGGTAGAGCACTGTGACCGTTAGGGGGTGGCATGGCCTCTTCCTGGAGGAATGGAAGCTTCTGCATGAGAACAGTGACTCCTATACCATGCTGTGAGGCTGGAAACCTTTGTCCTCCCTGCCTCCCTGGGTCAGTTCCAACACTTGTCCATCTCCGTCTGTCGTCTCAATCTTTGACACTCTCCTTATCTGTGCTGTCATTAGTGTCTCACTGTGAACTAACGTTGAATATTTCTGTGTGTACCAATTGAGATTCCTCTCCTTTTTAGTGGTCTGCTTGTTTTGGAGTGAGTGTGAAAGAGAGATTACATACATGAGCCACAGTGTGCACATGGATGTCAAAGACAATGACAGGTGTCACTCCTCACCTACCTTGACGAGACAGGTCTCTCTGGTTGTCATACCCTGGACTCCAGACAGACTTGTGGTTTTTCACTTGTCTCCTCTCATCTCTGGTCAGGAGCACTGGGATTATGGATGCATTCTGTCAAGATTGGTTTTGCATGGGTACTGGGATTTGATCTCAAGTCCCCTGTAATGCATGGAGGTACTCTATCCCTTTTATTTAGAGACAAGGTGTCTCTATAACTTTGGAGCCCATCCTGACACTAGCTCTTGTATTACAGCATGGTCTGGAAATCACAGAGATCCTCCTGCCTCTGCCTCCCGAGTGCTGGGATTAAAGGCATGTGCCAACAACGCCAGGCTAATCTATCCCTTGATACATCTTGCCACACTGTCTCTCTTTTCTTCAGTTGAGCACCTACTCTTATCCTTTTCCACATTAAAGATTTTTGTTTAATATTATCTTTTGTTTTCTTGCAGTGGCAGAGTGTTTCTCTGTAAC
Source organism: Mesocricetus auratus (assembly GCF_017639785.1). Taxonomy (NCBI): domain Eukaryota; kingdom Metazoa; phylum Chordata; class Mammalia; order Rodentia; family Cricetidae; genus Mesocricetus; species Mesocricetus auratus. The sequence continues at coordinate 2,660,118 of NW_024429223.1, forward strand.
CATGGCTGTCCTGGAATTTGCTATGTAGACCAGGCTATGACAAATGGAGGCTGAAACTAACAGATGAAGAGAATCTGGTAAGCACATCTGGGTCATCTTCAGACTCACTGCATGCTCATGGACTGATGTCTAAAAAACCAGCTGCCTTGTGACATGTGAGGTGAGGAGCTGTGCACCTCATTTCTGTCCTGCCAGATCCTGAACCCGCTGGCTGCTCACGTGGTATTTACCCTGAGACAGATCCTGTCTCACAGTCTCACAAAGCTGCATTCAGACTGGCGTGTTGGTGAGAAGTGGCTTTAATTCCTGTATTCTCGAGGTAGAGACAGGTGGACCTGTGTGACATCATGGCCAGCCTGGGCTACAGAACAACAAAAGGGCTGCAGTGGCTTTCCCATGCTCACCTGGCCAGTCTGTGCCAGTTTCTCTGCTCTGAGTGCCCACACATGTCATCTCTGCCACTGTCTCCCACATCCTCTGAAGATGTCACATGTCACCTGCACAGCATACAGTCATGGAGACCAGAGCAGAGCTGTAGGTGTTTATTAGAATGAGCTTGACAGACAGAACAAGGAGGGGACAGGTGTCTGGATTCCAACTTCAGGAGGGAGACAGGAAAGGGCTGCCAGATGCTACTCGCATTGGACATCACATCATATCGCTTTTATTTTAGGAAAGGAATCCCTCCATTTTGTGTTGGGTGTCTTTAGCTTAGTAGTCCTTGCATGGTGAGTTGACTGTGATTTCATACTGGAAAACAAAATCACACAGAGAGCCGGAGGTGGTCACAGGCAAGGTGCAGAGCCTCCCTAGGACTCCCCAGTCACACACGATGATGATACTACTTGTCCTCAGCGAGAGAAAATCCCTGCAGTGACTCAGGTCATCCCCTGTGTGAGTGTGTTAAAAGAAACTCTTTTTGGAGAATGTTATGGTTTTGCAGGATCTGTCACTCAAACTAAAGTACAAACATCGGGAGGATGCACTATTAAAACCACACATCTGTGTATTCCAGCTTTGCCTAAAGACAAAACAACAGGAAACAAGGATCGGCTGTGGTAGGCAGCTGTGGGCACTCCCTGGGGGTGGGGTGTCATCTAAGTCATGCAGGGAGGTTCTGCCCTGGCCCTGAGGATGCCTGAGGGAGGAGGGCTCCATCCAAGACAGGGGAGTAGAGTCAAGGGAGGATCCAGAGAAGGTGACACAAGCCAGTAAACAGAATTCAGACATCTTAGATCACAGCTGAGGGTGCCCTACCTGTGCAGCAGCCAGAGCAAAGATCTCCTCAGTCCCTGCCTGCCCTAGTGTGTAGAGAACCTGAGATTACCCATAGCATGGGAGTGTTTGCAGAACTAGCTGAGAACAGGCTGGCTGTGTACCGGCATGCTGCATTGATATGTACTAGGGTGTCTGTTGTTCATTCCCTAACACACATTACTTGTACACAGCATTGCACCATATGTGCATGGTGGATTGGGGTTAGGGGGGAAGTTACCATAACTCTCATATCCAGGAGTTTGCTTTTCAATCCTCCCTCATTGTAACATTCCTGGATTTTTTTCAAAAGCTTCCCATTCGTTGGCAGTCGGGTTAAACTTGCTAAGGATGATGTTCAATGCTTGCTTGTTTCCAAGGACCACTGCACTGAAGGCTTCATAGAAAGTCACGCATGCTTCCACTGCAAACACAGAAAACCATCATTAAGGGAGCCCCAGGCTACAGAAGCAGACATTCAGGGTGTCTTACCACATCTGCAAATGTCTTAACTGACCTTTACAGTCCTGCCTTCCTGAGGCTGCTGCCTCCCAGATACAGCAGACAGATTCTATAGGCACATACTCTGAGTAGAAGGGGATAAATCAGTGTGCCAGCCTGCATATCTGACCTTCACATAAATCCTACCCATGACCCAGCTTCAACTGTTCATGCAAATAATGGACAGTCATCACCACATACTCCTGCTCCCCATCCCACCAACCCCAGCTATCTCAGTCCAGAGAAGTAAGTCAAGGGACTTGGGCAGGAGTCCTAGCTGGTGACCTCCCGGGGACCCTTTAGATCTGTGTCCCGGCACTGCTTGGAAATCTATTTGGAAGTGAGATGGGGTGAGCAAGAATAAGAAAGGCTGTCTGTCCCCATTCTCACTTGTCTGGAAGCCCAGCTCCCCTGTCACCAGCAAGACCAGTAGAAGGAATGTCCCCTTCATGGTGCAGAGTGCTAAATGCTCTTCTCAGAGCAGATCCTGCTGCCTTATAAGCTGCTGTTTTCCTGAGCCCAGTCCCGCCCACCCCATCCCACCCAAGCCCAACCCTGCCTCCCACGAGTTCCAAATGCCTTTGGGCAAGAGCCTGGCACCTGTGGATTCCTGTCCCACTTGCATGGGGGAGTGAGCATAGGAGCCCCTGCCAGTCGGAAGAACAAATAGCAGGAGACATCCTAATGTCATCAGCTTCTGGACAGAAGAGGTTGTATCTTTGCCAGCAGACATTAGGACTGATCTTTCTAAGAAACCACATGCTGAGCCAAGTACAGTTTTGTCTTGACACAACTGTCACCCCTACTTCCTCTCCTGGTGGCACGCATGTACACTTCAGCTTGGAGGTGGAAATCATGGAGGTCAAGGAGGGTTTCTGTCACTGTAGGGTGCCAACAGCCCACAACACTGCTTTTGCGTGAGATCAAAACTTGAGCAGATGTGTGCACGTCTGGGGACCATACTGTGATCCTTGGACATCATATCATCTTAAGCTGCTGTCACCTGTGGAGTAGACCTCTCAGAACAGGGACCACCATCTGGGGCTTTAGTGACTGCCAGCCAGGGTAGTCCCAGTATGTTAGGTCACGTGGGTCTCCTCAGGGCTGGTGATGTTTTTGTCCCACCAACTGCATCATGCTGCAGTGTCCCCCTCCCTACCTCAGCAGCTCATTCCTGTTGTCCTGCTCTCGTCTCTCTCACCCCTACCAGGAAGTAGGCCTCTAAGATTTCAAAGAGTAGACTCCATGCAGAGGGACATGTCCCTGTCCCATCAAGACTCCAATGCCCACCGCCCAACAGGCCACAGTGGACTGGCTGTCTATAAACTAGAGTTCTCCACTGTCCACAAGCAGTGCTGTGTGTGTGCACAATCTCAAGTTCAAATCACTCTACTTCCCTCTAATTCTATGTGTCACCATAGAAACAAAGCTCTGTCAGTGTGGAGGTTTTAAACTGGGTTGATGTGGGCAATCTGACTTTCTATGGACAGAATGGATGGAGTGGAAAGGAGAAAACATGCTGGGCATCCATGTCTCTCTACTTCCTGATTGTCATGTGGTCAACCACTATGAGTCCCTGCAGCCCCCTCATTCCCGCCATGCACTGCATCCCTTCAGACAGTAAGTGACAGTCACTCCTGCTCTGGTACATTGTCACTAGTTCACCAATACCTTACAGGAGTCATTTTTAGCATTTGACAATCTCTGAGGTTAATCCATTGCATCACACAGAAAAATAGGGGTGTCTAATGAAATGGCTCACTGGGTAGAGTGCTCAATATGCAAGCCTAAGGACCTGAGTTCAGATCCCCAGGACCCCTGTAAGTAGGTGCATGTGGTGGCATCCCCCACTAATCCCACATGAGCTCCAGGTTCAGGAAGAGAACTTGACTCAAAACATAGAGTGGAAGGCCGTGGAGACAGCTCACTGATTGTACGCTCTTGCTGCTCAGCCAAAACCCACATGGTAGAATATAACTGGCTCCTGATAATGGTCCTGTGATTTACACACACACACACACACACACACACACACACACACACACACACCTGAATAATTTCTGTGGAAACTAGCACAAGACTGCCTACACAAGTTTTCAAATATCAAACAATGGGAATAGCAAACTGAGTCTCATCATATTGAATTATGACATGGTGACATGAATGGCTGAGTGAGCAGATACATATAGGAATTAAAGACAGTGTTCTTACAGAAGAAATCATGAGTACTTACATATGCTCCTCTCCTCTCGGGAGGGGAGTTTACTGCCTCAGTCCTTCAGTGTGAGCCTCATGTGTCCAAAGAAAAATACAGGTGGGCTGAGGCTGCCCCAGTTAGGAAAATACTTGCTGTGTAAGCTTGAATACCTGAGTTTCAGTCCCCAGGCCCATGAGGAAATCCAGGCACAGTGGTGCTCCTTGTAATTCCAGCACTAGGGAGTCCGCCCCTGGGGCTCACTGGCAAGTCTGTCTAACCATGTCAGCCAGTCCAGGATCAGGAAGAGACACTGTCTCTAAAATATAAGGAGGTCAGCTGTTAAGAGGACTGAGTACCCATGGGGCAGCCAACAACCCCCTGTAACTTCAGGTCCTGAGAATCCAACACCCTCCTCTGGGGACCAGAGACCCTGCTCGCAAAGTGTGTAAGACTTCCATGCAGGCAAAATCTCCATGCAAAGAAAACAAACCAAATAAAATCTTTCCATAGAGTAGAAAATTGTATATACAATATGTGTGTATACATGTCTAAGCACATACATAAACACACACTGACATATACTTTTATATGGTGAGAGCGACTGAAGCACTTGATTGTCTATCTCTGTTGGCCATGCTTATGCACACATGTGTCTCAGTTAAGATTACCACTGCTCAGACAGGCATGGTTGTGTACACTTTTAATCCCAGCACTCAGGATGCAAAGGCAGGAGGACCTCTGAGTTCAAGGCTATCCTGGTCTATAAAGCAAGTTCCAGGACTGTAGCATCTATGAGAAAACACCATGACAAAAAGTAAATAAAGGAGGAAAGGGTTTATTTGACTTATACTTCCATGTCGCAAGTCATCACCAAAGTCAGGACAAGACCTCAAGCAGGGCAGGAGTCTGGCGCAGGAGCTGATGCAGAAGCCATGGAGGATACTGCTACTGGTTTCTTTCCCAGGACTTGCTCAGCCTGATACCTTATGGAACCCAGGACCACCAGCCAGGAGATGGCACCAACCACTACGGGCTTAGCCATCCCACATTGATCACTAATGAAGAAAACCAGGCCACCCACGATGGACTGGTTCTTCCCCCATAAATAACTAATTAAGGAAATGCATTGCCATTGTCTAATGCTAGTTGCCTTTAATCCGAGTACCTGAAGGAAGAGATAGCTTGAGGCCAGCCAGTTTCACAAAGTGAGTTCCAAAACAGCCAAGGCTACAAGATAAAGCCTGTCTTGTGGTGGGGGCTAGTGGAGGGGGTTCCTTGCAGGCTTGCCTGCAATCCAAACTTATGGAGGCATTTTCTTCTCTCTCTCTCTCTCTCTCTCTCTCTCTCTCTCTCTCTCTCTCTCTCTCTCTCTCTCTGTCACTCTCTGTCTCTCTCTCTCTCTTCTTTGCGTGTTTTTCTTTGACTTTTTTGAGACAAGGTTTCTCTGCATAGCCCAGTCTGTTCTAGAATTCTGAGTATACCAGACTGCCCTAAAACTCAAAGAGATCCACCTGTGTCTGCCTCCAAATGCTGGAATTAAAGATGTGTGCCACCACTGCTAGGTAGAGGCTTTTTCTTAATTGAGGTTACCTCCTTCTCACAAGTTTACCCTGTGTCAATTTGACATAAAACTAACTAGCACATCTCAAAAATGAACTTATGTACACACACACATTCACACTCACACACACGCACACACACACACAAGAAAATGTGAGGGAATGGGAAAACATTAGAAATATCTGGACACAGAATGCTAATGGTTCAAGTGAGAATTTCCAGTCAGTGGGGAAAGCTGCAGGTGTCATGTGTGCTCTGACATGCATGATTAGACACTAAACCTCCGTGAGATCTACAAACAGTCGAATGTCAGCTATGAAGAACTAGCAGAGTGCTGCAGGTATCAACCACCAGTAGACACTTCTTAGCCACAGTATGCCCTTGTCTCTATTCCTAATACTTCTAAGGAATAGAAAGCCCTCGCTCGGCCTCAGCAGCCCTGGGAACTTGCAAGGTCATCAAAAGAGGGACTGGAGGACATAGTGGACAGCTCATGGGTAGATATTAGTACTTGGCAACTCTTTCTCAAAACGGTTACAGGATGCATATCCTGTTTGGCTCAGGCATGCAGTAATTCTCTCTAAGTTTGGCAATAACTTCATCTGTCATCACTGATGGATAGAAATCAACAGTCAATGATTTTAACAACAAAGTAATTAGTTCTGACTTACCAAACACTTAGAGTCTTTACTGTTAAAAATTGATACCAGCCAACTCACATAAGTGCTTATATAAGGTGAATAGGCAGGTGTGGATAGTGGAGTTGAAAGTTTGAGGCCAGTCTGCATCATGTGGGAAGATACTCTTGTTTCATGTTTCAGAAACATCTTGTTTAGAGACTTGAGATAAGCCAGCTACCCCTCCAGTACATCTAACGACCACTGTGGAGACCTTCTATGTGGTGTGCCAGGGATAGCGTGCCACATGCTTTGTTCTCCTGAGTCATTGGATACCTAAGGGACACAAAAGCAGCCACAGGAAGAGTTGCTGGGGAAGCAGGGACTGGATTCAGAGCCCAGTTTTATGGTGGAGGCCAGGCGTGTTCTCATGGACAGGGTCCACATGCACTGTGGTGTTGTAATCTGTGTTCCATTGCTGTGACAAAACTCCCTAGACACTGTGCTGTATGTGGAAGAGACGTTAACTTGGCTCATGGGAAGAGACTTGACAGTCCCAGATAGAGCAGCCACATCTAAGCACTGCTTGCACTGTGTGAACTCACGGTGCAGTGTGGGGGGGTGAGGGGAGCTGGTGGAAGTCAGTCCTAGAGCAGGGGCTCCACCTGGTTATAGACACCGCCATAACTGCCTGTCAGCACTGCCACACTGAGGACCAAGGCTCAAGGTGGGGGTTGCTGTTTGGGTTGAAACCACAGCTGTCTGTCCCTCTGATATGGTGTTTCATGAATCTGAGCATCAAATGTCACAGCCAGGAGATGGAGAGCACACCAGTTTTTGGCAAGCAACCAAGGCCACAAGCAGACACTGGCCATGGAGTGGTTATGGAAGTAGAACAGTAAAGGTGACAGTGAGGCAGGGACCTACTGTAGGGGGAAAGACACAGCCAAAGACACACACCCTGAGCAGAGCTAACAAAACACACATTGGCACTGCCACCAGAACCAACTAGTAGTAGGAGGCTTCGACACTCTGCTCTCACAACTAGACAGGACGGCCAGACAGAAAAATGAATAAAGAAACAAAAGAAGTTACAGAAGTAACCCCATTGGGTTTAACAGACATCTATAGAACATCCCATCGAAACAAAAATTAATATTCCTTCTTCTCAGCACCACATGGAACCTTCTTTAAAATCGACCACACAATCTGAAGCATAGAAAATCTCCACATATACAAAAAATGGGAATAAATTCCTGTATCTTAAGAACAGCATGCCTTAAAATTAGAATTCCACAACACAAATCACAGAAACAATCATACTCATGGATATCAACAAGATAGACAAATCTTTCTCCAAACTAACCAAAAGGCAGAGAGAGAACACTAATTAACAAAAGCATAAACGAAAAGGGGGACATAACATCAGACACTGTGGAAACCCAGAGAATCATTACGGTATGCTTTGAAAACCTGTACTCCACAAAATTTGAAAATTTAATGGAAATGGACAATTTTCTGGATAGTTATTACCAAAATTAAATAAAGAAGAGAAAAGTAATCTTAAGGGACCTATAATGCTTAATGAAATAGAAGAAGTCTTCAAAAGTCTCCAATCCAAAAAAAAAGCCCATGCCCAGTTGTCTTCAGTAAGGAATTTTACCAGAAACTTAAAGAAGAGTTAATTCCAGTACTCCTCAAAGTATTCCACACAGTAGAAGCAGGAGGTTCGCTGCAAAACTCTTTTTTATGCAGTTACAATTACCTTGGTACTTATGTCACACCAAGACACCACTAATAAAGATAACTACAAATGAATTTCTCTCATGAACTTTGATAAAAAATACACAATAAAATACTAGCAAATCAAATCCAAGAACACATCAGAAAAATATTCTACCATGATAAAGTAGGCTTCCTCCCAGGGATGCAGGGATGGTTCAACATGTGAAAATCTATCAATGTAATCCACCATATAAACAAACTGGGAAAGAAAAACCACATGATCATCTCACTGGATGCAGATAAACCTTTGACAGAATCGAACACCCATTCATGAAAATGGTCCTAGAGAGATAAGGGATAATAGGAACATCCCTGAACATAATAAAAGCAATTTACAGGAAATCAACAGCTAACATCAAACTAAATTGAGAGAAACCCAATTCCTCTCAGTTCAGGAACAAGACAAGGCGGTCCACTCTCTCCATAGCTCTTCAAAATTGTACTTGAAGTTCTAGCTAGAGCACTATGACAACTAAAGGAGATCATGGGGATACAAACAGGAAAGGAAGAGGTCAAACTTTCACTATTTGCAGAAGATATGATAGTTTAAATAAGGGACCCGAAAAATTCTATAAGGGAACTCCTACATGTGATAAACACCTTCAGGAAAGTGGCAGCATACAGACAAAAAATGGGCAGAGAAAGAAATCAGAGAAACAACACCCTTTACAATAGCCATAAACAACATTAAATATCTGGCGATAATGCTCACCAAACAAGTGAAAAATCTCTATAGCAAGAACTTTGAGTCTCTAAGGAGAGAATTTATAGAAGATACCAGACAATGGAAAGATCTCCCATGCTCTTAGATAGGTAGGATCATCATAGTAAAAATGGCAATCTTACCACTGGCAACCTACATGTTCAATGCAATCCCTATCAAAATACTAGCACAATTATTCACAGACCTCGAAAGGACAATTCTCACCTTTATATGGAAAAACAAAAGAACCAGAATGGCCTAAACAAACCTTTACAATAAAGGAAGTTTCAGGAGGCATCGCCATCATTGACTTCAAACACTCTGATAGAGCTATAATCCTGAAAACAGCTTGGTATGGGTACTAAAATATACAGGTAGACCAACGGAATCGAATTGAAGTCCCTGATATCAACCCACACACCAGTGAACACCTGATCATTGACAAGGAAGTTAAAACTACACAAAGGAAAAAAAACGGAGGAATCTTCAACAAATTGTGCTATAGTAACTGGATGCTGGCATGTAAAAGACAGCATGTGTATCACCATGCACAAAACTTAAGTCCAAATGGATCAAAGACCTCAACATGATTCCAGCCACACGGAACTTCTTGGAAGAGAAGGTGGGAAGTGCCCTCGAAGGAATTGGTACAGGAGACCACTTCCTGAACATAACACCAGTAGTACAAACACTGAGATCCACAAGTGATAAATGGGACCTCCTGAAACTGAGAAGCTTCTGTAAGGTAAAGAACACCGTCAGCAAAACAAAAAGGCAGCCCACAGACTGGGAAAAGATATTCACTAACCCCGCTACTGTCAGAAGGATGATCTCCAAAATTTACAAAGAACTTAAGAAGCAAGTCTCTGAAACACCAAAGGATTCAATGAAAAAGTGGGGTATGAAACTACAGAAACAATTCTCAATAGAGGAGACAAAAATGGCTGAGAGACACTTGAGAAAGTGCCCAACATCCTTAGCCATCTGAAAAATACAAATCAAATAACTGTGAGATACAATCTTACTCCTGTCAGAATGGCTAAAATCAAAAACTCCAATGACAGTTTATGCTGGAGAGGATGTGGAGAAAGAGGAACAATCCTCCACTGTTGGTGAGAGTGCCAACTTGTATAACCACTTTGAAAATCAGTATGGAGATTTTTCAGGAAAATGGGAATCATTCTACCACAAGACCCAGCAATTCCACTCTTAGGCATGTACCCAAAAGATGAACATTCATACAACAAGGGCGTCTGTTTTACTATATTCATAGCAGCATTATTTCTAATAGAGTCTGGAAGCAATGTAGATGCCCCTCGACTTAAGAGTGAATAGAGAAAATTTGGTACATTTGCACAATGGAGTACTATTCTGAAGAAAAATCAATGGAATCTTAAAATTTGCAGGCAAGTGGACAGTACTAGAAAAAACCATCCTGAGTGAGGTTACCCAGTCACAAAAAGAGAGGCATGGTGTGTACTCACTCATATATGCATTTTAGACATGAATCAGGGGAATGTCAGCATACAATCCCACTGCCAGAGAGTCTGGGAAACAGAACCTTCATCCAACAACCAATGAAAGCAGAGGCAGACACCAACATCTAAACACTGAACTGAACTCCTGGAACCCATCGACAGAGAGGGAGGACTGATGAGCAAGGGGGTCAAGACTGGTCTGGATTAACCTACAGAAACAGCTATCCTGAACAAGGGGGAGATCTTGGAACCCAAACTGATGGCTGGGTGGCGAGCATGGGACAGATACAGACCCCAAAATGTGGGTGTCATTGAGAAGGCCTAGACAAACTATGTGGCATACAAATATAATTTGGGTGTCCATCCCAAAATGAGGGAGGCTCTCTCAGTCTGGACCCCTGGTGGAGGGCCTCGGCCCTGCCCTAAATGAAATGATAGACATAAAAGATCCTTGATGTAGGGCCTCACCCTCCCTGGTGATCAGAGTTGGAATTGGGTTAGGGACTGGGGGCCTGGTATGGGGTTGGGGGAGGAGGGGAGAGAGAGGGAGCTGGGATTGATATGTGAAGCAATCTTGTTTCTAATTTATATAAAAAACAAAGAAGTCTGCCAATATATACATTTTCTGTTTACTCCTAAAGTTTTTGATCCATCCCTCCAAAAACATTCTAGCATCCAGAGCCCTATGACTGTTTACAATGGCACAGGATTTTCTAATTGTTCTGGGAAGGTATGTTTTCAAGTCACACAGATACATTTGAGGTAGACATTTGGTCTTAAACACTTCAGAGATCTGCAGATGATGGCATTTCAAATGTTTTAATAACATAGGCTTTGCTGTGACAATGAGACATGTCTGCTCCTGGCATCACCAATCTTATTCAGAGAAGATGATGTGCATTGACGAAACTCCACATTGAGTTTATTTTCTTTGTGGCACATGTTAGACACTGGGCAAAAAATTGCTCTTGTCTCGACTGCTGACAGTATGCCGCCAAATTGGACAAGCAGCACACAAAAGGAAGTGCCTTACAAACTTTGCCAAGAAAAGTGATGAAGGCCATGAGAATATCCTGCTTTACAGAAAAGTCTGTCAGATATGCTAGTCATGTAGACAGAAGATTGATGCCCCAGCACTGCGAAAGAAACTTGCCTGACTGTCCAGGCAGCCAGGTGTGTCTGTCATTTGTCACATTTTTGGAAGTCCCTTGCTTGCACACCCTGCTTAGTCAGATAATATTATTTCTTTCTTGGGACACTTATGGAGTTGAAGACTTTATTCTTATAGTTTTCCTTGAAGTAGATTTAGTAAAGACATTACCTAAGTTAATGGTGTAGTGGAGAGCTCAGGTACCCAAACTACAGACCATGCCACAAATCTAAACAGGTGTGGCCTTTATCATGGGTAGGCGAGCTCTCCCCTCCTACACTATGTAAAGTGTATGAGGTTGAGAGCCATACAAAGATACTTTTGATAATGCAAGATGCAAGGTGAATTGCGTACAACATTTTGGAACCACCAAGATAGATAGATAACAGCATATTCTCTCTGCATTTGTCAAGTATTGATGGACTAGACATTGTTGATGCGTTTATTTCCTGGATACATTGTATATAGTTATTATACTTGTTCTATATAGTTTTTCCTATATTAGATGCAAGCTTTGTTTATTTTATTTTTATTTTTATTTAGACCAAAATTTATCTTTGTGCTCCAACAAGGGAAACTTTCCTCCATATCAGGAGATGGAGCTAAAGCCTTGTAAGGAAAGAGGCCAGGCCTTGGTGACACAGGCCTTTAACCCCAGCACTTGGGGCTAAAGTTATTGATGGGGGAAGGACTAGTCCATCGTGGGTGGCCTGGTTTTATTCATTAGTGATCAATGTGAGATGGCTAAGCCCGTTGCAGTTGGTGCTATCTCCTGGCTGGTGGTCTTCGGTTCTATAAGATAGCAGGCTGAGCAAGTCCTGGGAAAGAAACCAGTAGCAGCATCCTCCATGGCTTCGGTATCAGCTCCTGCCTCCAGAATCCAGCCCTGCCTGTGTTCCTATTCTGACTTTGATGATGAATGGTAACATGGAACTATGAGTCAAATAAACCCTTCCCTCCTTAATTTACTTTTAGACACGGTGTTTTCGCACAGAAATAGCAATATTAACCATTTTATGTTTGGTTTTTGTGGCAGGGTTTCTCTGTAGATGCTACAGTCCTGGAACTTGCATTGTAGACCAGGCTGGCCTTGAACTCAGAGGTCCTCCTGCCTCTGCATCCTGCCTGCAGGGATTAAAAGTGTACACAACTATGCCTGGCTGAGCAATAGTAATCTTAACTGAGACACATGGCATGCATGTGTGCAGAAGCATGGCCAACAGAGATAGACAATCAAGTGCTTCAGTTGCTCTCAGCATATAAAAGTATATGTCAGTGTGTGTTTATGAATGAGCATGGACAGGTATACACACATATTGTATATACAAGTTTCTACTGTATTTAAAGATTTTATTTGTTTTTTTTCTGTGCATGGAGATTTTACCTGCATGGAAGTCTTAGACAGTGTGTGAGCAGGGCTTGTGTGCCCCAGAGGAGGGTGTTGGATCCTCAGGAACTGAAGTTAGAGAGGGTTGTTGGCTGCCCTATCAGTACTCAGTCCTCTTAGTAGCTGATCTCCTTATATTTTAGAGACAGGGTCTCTTCCTGATCCTGGACTGGCTGACATAGTTAGACAGACTGGCCTGTGAGCCCCAGGGGCGGACTCCCTAGTGCTGGAATTACAAGGAGCACCACTGTGCCTGGCTTTCCTCATGGGCCTGGGGACTGAAACTCAGGTATTCAAGCTTACACAGCAAGTATTTTCCTAACTGGGGCAGCCTCAGCCCATCTGTATTTTTCTTTGGACACATGAGGCTCACATTGAAGGACTGAGGCAGTAAACTCCCCTCCCGAGAGGAGAGGAGCATATGTAAGTACTCATGATTTCTTCTGTAAGAACACTGTCTTTCATTCCTTTATAAGTATCTGCTCACTCAGCCATTCATGTCAGCAGGTCATAATTCAATATGATGATATTTAGTTTGCTATTCCCATTGTTTGATATTTAAAAGCTTGTGTATGCAGTCTTGTGCTATTTTCCACAGAAATTATACCGGGGTGTGTGTGTGTGTGTGTGTGTGTGTGTGTGTGTGTGTGTGTGTGTGTCTGTGTGTGTGTGTGTGTGTGTGTGTGTGTGATTTCAGAGGACAATTATCAGGAGCCAGTTATATTCTACCATGTGGGTTCTGGCTGAGCAGCAAGTATCTTCAATCACTGAGCTGTCTCCATGGCCTTCCACTGATTCGAGTTCTCTTCCTGAACCTGGAACTCACGTGGGATTCGTGGGGGATGCCACCACCTTACAGGGGTCCTGGTAATACGAACTCAGGTCCTTAGGCTTGCATATTGAGCACTGTACCCACTGAGCCTTCTCATTAGACACCCCCATTTTTCTATGTGGTGCAATGGATTAACCTCAGGGATTGTCAAATGCTAAAAATGACTCCTGTAAGGTATTGGTGAACTAGTGACAATGTACCAGAGCAGGAGTGGCTGTCACTAACTGTCTGAAGGGATGCAGTGCATGGCGGGAATGAGGAGGGGGGGCTGCAGGGACTCATAGTGGTTGACCACATGACAATCAGGAAGTAGAGAGACATGGATGCCCAGCATGTTTTCTCCTTTCCACTCGTCCATTCTGTCCATAGAAAGTCAGACTGCCCACATCAACCCAGTTTAAAACCTCCACACTGACAGAACTTTGTTTCCATGGTGACAGAGGTCTATCAGAAGGAAGTAGGGTGATTTGAATTTGAGACTGTCCACACACACAGCACTGTTTGTGGACAGTGGAGAACTCTAGTTTATGGACAGCCAGTCCACTGTGGCCTGTGGGGCGGTGGGCATTGTAGACTTCATGGTACAGGGATGCATCCCTCCGCATCAACTCTACTCTTTGAACTCTTAGAGGCCTGCTTCCTGTTAGGGGTGAGTGAGTTGAGAGCAGGACAACAGGAATGAGTACTGAGGCAGGGAGGGTGACACTGCATCATGATGCATTTGGTGGGACAAAAACATCACCAGCCCTGAGGAGACCCACATGACCCAACACACTGAAACTACCCTGGCTGGCAGTCACTAAAAGCCCCAGATGGTGCCAACCTGTCCTGAGAGGTTGACACTGCAGGCGACAGCAGCTAAGATTATATGATGTCCAAGGAACACAGTATGGTACCAGATGTGCACACTTCTGCTCACGTTTTGATCTCACTGAAAAGCAGTGTTGTGGGCTGTTGGCTCCCTACAGTTACAGAAATCCTCCTTGAACTCCATGGTTTCCACCTCCAAGCTGAAGGTACATTCTTGCCGCCAGGAGAGGAAGTAGGGGTGACAGTTGAGTCAAGACAACATGGTACTTGGCTCAGCATGTGGTTTCTTAGAAAGATCAGTCCTAACGTCTTCTGGCAAAGATACAAGCACTTCTGTCCAGAAGCTGATGACATTAGGATGTCTCCAGCCATTTGTTCTTCAGACAGGCAGGGGCTCCTATGCTCACTCCCCCATGCAAGTGGGACAGGAATCCACAGTGCCAGGTTCATGCCCAAAGGCATTTGGAACTCGTGGGAGGCAGGGTTGGGCTTGGGTGGGATGGGGTGTGTGGGACTGGGCTCGGGCAGACAGCAACTTATAAGACATCAGGATCTGCTCTGAGAAGAGCATTTAGCACTCTGCACAATGAAGGGGATTCTGCTTCTGCTGGCCTTGCTGGTGACCGTGGAGATGACCTTCCAGACAAGTGAAAATGGGGACAGATGGACTTTCTTCTCCTTGCTCACCACATCTCACTTCCAAATAGAACTCCAAGCAGTGCCAGGACACAGATCTAAGGGGTCCCTGGGAGGAAACCTGCCCACGTTCCTTGACTTACTTCTCTATACGGAGACAGTTGGGCTTGGTTGGATGGGGAGCAGGGGTATGTGGTGATGACTGTCCCTTATTTGCATGCACATTTGAAGCTGGGTCATGGGTAGGATTTACGTGAAGGTCAGATATGCAGGCTGGCACACTCATTTATCCCCTTCTATTGAGAGTGTGTGTATATGGAATCTGTGTACTGTATTTGGGAGGCAGCAGCCTCAGGAAGGTAGCACTGTGAAGGTCAGTTAAGACATTTGTAGATGTGGCAAGACACCCTGAATGTCTGCTTCTGTGTCCTGGGGCTCCCTTAATGATGGTTTTCTGTGTTCGCAGCGGAAGCATGCATGTCTTTCTATTAAACCTTCGGTGCTGTGGTCCTTGGAAACAAGCAAGCATTGAACTTCATCCTTAGCAAGTTTAACCCGACTGACAACGAAAGGGAAGCTTTTGAAAAAATCCAGGAGTGTTACAATGAGGGAGGATTGAAAAGCAAACTCCTGGATATGAGAGTTATGGTAACTTCCCCCCTAACCCCAATCCACCATGCACACATGGTGCAATGCTGAGTAGAAGTAATGTGTGCCAGGGATGAACAACAGACACCCTAGTACATATCAATGCAGCATGCCGGTACACAGCCAGCCTGTTCTCAGCTAGTTCCGCAAACACTCTCATGCTATGGATAATCTCAGGGTCTCCGCACACTAGGGAAGACAGGGACAGAGGATTTCTTTGCTCTGACTGCTGCACAGGTAGGTCAACCTCAGTTATGCTCTAAGATGTCTGAATTCTGTCTACTCACCAGTGTCACATTCTCTGGATCCTCCCTTGACTCTACTCCCCTGTCTCAGATGGAGCCCTCCTTCCCCTGGCATCCTCAGGGTCAGGGCAGAACCTCCCTGCATGGCTTAGATGAAAACCGAACCCCAGGGAGTACCCGCAGCTGCCCACAGCAGCTGATCCTAGTTTCCTGTTATTTTGTCTTTAGGCAAAGCTGGATTACACAGAGGTGTGCTTTGAATAGTGCATCCCTCTCGACGTTTGTACTTTAGTTTGAGTGACAGGTCCAGTAGAACCATAGCACTCTCCGAAAAGATTTTCTGCTAACACACACAGGGGATGACCTGAGTCATGGAAGGCAGATTCCCTCTCTGAAGACAAGGAGCAGCCTCATCTTGGGTGACTGGGAGTACTGGGGATCCTCTGCACCTTGCCTGAGATCAACTCTGCCTCTCTCTATGCTTTTGTTTTCCAGCATGAAATCACCGTCAACTCACCATGCAAGGGATCCTAGGCTAAAGACACCCTACTCAAAAATGAGGGATTCCTTTCAAAATTATAAGCCATATAATGTGATGGCTGATGCATGTGACATCTTGCAGCCCTGTCCTCTCTCCCTCCTGAAGTTGGAATCCAGACACCTGTCCCCTCCTTGTTCTGTCTGTCAAGCTCATTCTAATAAACACCTGCAGCTCTGGTCTTATCTCCATGACTGTATGCTGTGCAGGTGACATGTGACATCTTCAGAGGATGTGGTAGACAGTGACAGAAGTGACATGTGTGGGCACTCAGAGCAGGGAAACTGGCACTGACTGGCCAGGTGATCATGGGAAAGCCACTGCAGCCCTTTGGGTGTTCTGTAGCCCAGGCTCGCCATGATCTCACAGAGGTCCTCCTGTGTCTGCCTCCTGAGTATGGGAAATAAAGGCACTTATCACAGCACTCCAGTCTTACTGCACCTTTGTGCGACTGTAGGACAGGATCTGTCTTAGGGTAAATATCACGTGAGCAGCCAGCGGTATCAAGGTCTGGCAGGACAGAAATGAGGTGCACAGCTGCTCACCTCACATGTCACAGGGCAGCTGGTACCTTAGACTTCAGTCCATAACAGTGCAAACAGCTAAAGAAAAGAGAGACAATTCTGACAGATGTATCCAGATGTATCAAGGGATAGAGAGGCTGGACGATGGTGGCACAAGCCTTTAATCCCAGTACTCGGGAGACAGAGGCAGGAGGATCTGAGAGTTCAAGTCCAGCCTGGTCTATAAGAGCTAGTTCCAGGACAGCCTCCAAAGTCACAAAGAAACCTTGTCTCGAAAATCAAAAAAAAAAAAGGATAGAGTACTTCCATGCATTACAAGGGACATGAGATCAAATCTCAGTACCCATGCAAAGACAATTTTGACAGAATACATCCACAATCCCAGTGCTGCTGACCAGAGATGAGAGGAGACTAGTGAATAACCAGAAGTCTGTCTGGAGTCCAGTGTAAGATGACCAAAGAGACCTGTCTAGACAAGGTAGGTGAGGGGTCACACCTGACATTGTCTTTGACATTCATGTGAACACTGTGGCTTGTGCATGTATGCTTTTATACACACTCACACACAAAACAACCAGACCACTAAAAAGGAGAGGAATCTCGCCGGGGTTTGGGGCCTGGAAGCGTTGATGTCTTTTCTGTGTGGGCGGGTCTTCTGGATGCCAGGAGAGTCTCAGGAAGATCGAAGGGATGGGTGGTGGGCGAGGGATCCCCGCCAGAGACCCAATCTCACCTGAAGCTGGGCTTGCCGTGGTTTGGGGCTTGGAAGGGCTGATGTCTTTCCTGAATCTGGGCTCACTGGGGTTTGGGACTTGGAAGGGCTGATGTCTTTCCTGTGACTCTTAGGGGAGTGCCTGGATCCTAACTTGAGGGAAATGACACACTCTAGATATCCCCTATGTGGAAGAAATTGGCAATAGGGTGGGAGGCTGGGGGGATGGGGATTGGGGAAGAGGGGAGGGAGAGGGAACTGGGATTGGCATGTAAAACAAGCTATTTAAAATTAAAATAAAAAGTGATAAAAAAAAGGAGAGGAATGTCAATCGGTATACACAGAAATATTTGTTTCTCTTGGTCTTTGGAATATCAGTTTACTCCCCATTCAAGAACATCACTCTGGAGATCAAGTCTTTCCATTGTTTCATGCCATGCCACAGACATGTTGTGGCTCACAACAAAGTCTTCCTGCACACTGTGGCTGTATAGCATCCTGGGTCAGACATTTTCCAAAGCTCGGGACTTTGGGGCCTTTGCCTTGCTCTTCACTTCAACCTCAGCCTCCTGTATCTACCTGTAGGCAGTAGACGCCCAAGTCTTTCTCAACTCTACTGCACAGGCTGTCCACCATTATCTCTTCCCAAACCCAGCTTCACCATCCTGGTGGCCATCACTCACCCTCTCATTGACCAATAGGTTTTTCCCGCAGCCCCAGTGAGGATCTCTCCCCTGTGAATGGTCACAGGGATGGCCATGCCCTACTGTCTTCTAACATTTACTGTTCTGCTTTCATACACATCCCATGGCCAGTATCTCCTGGTACCCTGCCAACCACAAGTTTTAATCTACGCAAGTGACTTAAACTTATCTGTCTTTGTCCTGACCATCTCAGTCTGAGAGATGAGTCCAGGTCCTCAGCTGATGGGGGAGAGGTGGTGGAGAGTCCTCTTTGCCAGCAACAGTGCCACCATCTGCTCAATTCCTTTCCTAAATGTAAACAATTTCTACTTCTGTCTCCATTTAGGTCTCAAAATTTGGTGTTTCTATAGGATCCTGTGTCATGAACTCCAACCACACAGTCAACGCCTTTACCAGGGTTCTCCAGAACAGCTCAGATTCAACAAGGCCCCAAACCTACTTCTTTTTTGTTTGTTTGTTTTCCTGCTTGCTTTTTTATATTCAGACTGTTTTGTCTATGTAGTCTTGGCAGGTTCTGGTACTCACTCTGTAGAACAGGCTGGCCTCAAACTACAATATCATCTTGCCTCTATCTCCAGAATGCTAGCATTAAAAGGTGTGAACCAACACTGCCCACCAGAAACCTACTTCTCAATATTCCTTCTTAAAATTATCCAAATGATCTTTCCCCGACAGGTGACAGCATGTCCTTTCTTCCATTGACTCACGACTCCTTTGGTTTCTAGGCATGTAAGGCTGGGGATGGCTGTGAAGTTAAGTGTATAGCTGCTCGAAGAGAATGACCTTCAAAACAACTTCATGAAAATGATAGATGCCCTCAAAGAGGATATGGGCAAATCCCTGAAAGAAATGGAAGAAAAAAACAAACCAAATAAATGCAAGAAATGGAAGAAAAAGCAAACCCCTCAAAAACAGAAGAAATGGAAGAAAAAAACTAATGAAAAAATAAAAATTGCAACAAATGGATGAAAAGACTGAGCAAAAATTAAAAGAAACAATTCAAACAGTGCATGGGTTGGAAACTGAAATAGAGAAAATAAAAAAAACACAATCTGTAGGAAGGCTGGAATTAGAAAAGCTGGGGAAATAGTCAAGTACTACAGATGCAAGCATAGCCAACAGAATATAAGAGATGGAAGAGAGAATCTCAGGTGTTGAAGATACACTAGGAGAAATTGATTCATCGACCAAAGAAAATATTAAGTCCAAAAAAATCCCTAACACAAAATATCCAGCAAATTATGGACACCATGAAGAGACCAAACTGAAGAGTAACAGATAGAGAAGAAGGTGGGGAAAACCACTTGGTAGACTTTTAACGACTACTTCTATTTCCTTAGGGGTTGTTGTTTATATCAATCATTTATCTGTTCTTGATTTGAGTAAGTTGTGTGTTCATTCTCATTGAACTCTTGGAAGTCTTTAATTTCTTTTTTCTTTCTTCTTTGACTTAGGAATGGTGCAATTGCACATTATCCAGTTTCCCTGAGTTTTCATGGTTTCTGAAATTTGTGATGTTGTTGAATACTAACTTTAACACATGGTGGTGTGATAAGATACAGGGGGATATTCCCATATTTTTTAACCTGTTGAGATTTGCTATGTTGCCAATATATGGTGGATTTTGAGACCGTTCCATGTGGTACTGACCATTGATTGTTCATTTTTATTTATTTTGGAATTGTTGTTGTTGGAATTGCACATGGATTTTTATGCTTTTTTCTTTTAGCTGTTGGTAAAGAGGGATTATCTATTGCCTATGTTTTTCTGGTTGTACTTAACTTCCTTGGGTTGGAGTTTTCCTTCCAGATCTTCCTGTAGGGCTGGATGAGTGGATACATATTATTTAAATCTAGTTTTGTCATGGAATATCTTGTTTTCTCCATCTATAGTGATTGAAAGCTTTGCTGGGTATAGTCGTCAGGGCTGGAATCCAAGATCTCTTAGTTTTTGTAGCATATCTATCCAGGATCTTCTGGCTTTAAGAGTTTCCATAGCAAAGTGAGATATAATTCTGATAGGTTTGCCTTTGTATGTTATTTGACATTTTCTTTAGCTGTTCTTAATATTCTTTCTTCATTCTGTATGTTTGGGGCCTTGATTAGTATGTGGTGAGGAGAATTTTATTATTTAACCTTTTACACACGTTACTCTCAGTTCCCTTTCCCTCGTCTCCTAACCCGGTCCCCCTTTGCTCCCAATCCCCCATCCTACTCCATCTCCCTTTTCCTCCCCAGGGAGGGTAAAGCCTTCCATGAGGTATTTTCAGAGTGTCATATGTTCCCTGGCAGGTCCTAGGTCCTCCCCCATGTATCCAGACTGAGAGAGCATCCCTCCATGTGGAATGGCCTCCCAGAATCCATTTGTATGTCAGAAATACATACTGATCTACTCTCCAAGTTCCCATACATTGCCGAGACCTCTTCTCTGACAACCAGGTTTTGGAGGGGTGTCTGTATCACTCCCATGCTAGTCTCACTTTCATCAGTCTCGGGTCCCCCTGTTCCCCCTTGATTAGGTCAGCTGCCTATGTGAGTTTCACCAGCATGGTCTTGATTCCTTTGCTCTTCACTCCTCTTTGCAACTGGGTTACAGGAGTTCAGTACGGTTTTCAGCTGTGGGTGTCTGCCTCTGCTTCCATCAGACAAAGGTTGAGGGTTCTAGAGATGCATATTAGGTAGTCATCAATCTCATCAACAGCGGAGGGCATTTAAGGAAGCCTTAATGGCAGTTGGTGTCATTTTTGTTGATCTGTGAAGATCTCACTGATACCAGATATCTCATCCAGGTTACAATGGCTCCCTCTATTATGGTATCTCTCATCCTGTTCTCCTCTATTCTTGCCTTGGCTCAAACTTCCTGCTCTTCTGTGTCCTCCTCTCCACTCCTTTTCTCCCCCTTTCTCTCCCACCTTCCTCCTCGCCACTTTGCTCCCATTCTACTAATGATGTCCCCACCCATAACCCTTCTCCAGGTTACCATGCATATCTCTCTTAGGGTCCTCCCTGCTTCCCAGACTCTCTGGTGGTGGGATTGTAGGCTGCCATTCCCTTGATCCATGTCTAAAATCCATATGAGTGAGTGCATACCATGTTTAATTTTGTGACTGGGTTTCCTCACTCAGGATAGTTTCTTCTAATGCCATCCATTTCCCTGCAAATTTCAAGATTCCATTTTTTCTGTTGACCAGTACTTCATTGTGTACTTGTACCATATTTTCTCTATCCACTCTTTAGTTGGGGAGCATCTCGGTTTTTTCCAGGTTCTGGCTATTACAAATAATGCTGTTGTGAACATAGTGGAACAAATGTCCTTGTTGTATGAGTGTATATCTTTTGGGTATATGCCTAAGAGTGGAATTGCAGTATCTTGTGGTAGACTCATTTCCATTTTGCGGAGGAATCTCCATACTGTTTCACAAAGTGGCTGTACGAGTTGGCACTCCCACTGGCAGTGGAGGAGTGTTCCCCTCTCCACGTCCTCTCCATCATATATTGTCATTAGTGGTTTTGATTTTGGCCATTCAGACAGATGGTATCTCAGAGTTATTTTGATTTGCTTTTCCCTGATGTCTAAGTATGTTGAACACTTTCTCAAGTGTCTCATAGCCATTTTAGACTCCTCTATTGAGAATTCTGTATTTAGTTCTGTAGCACACATTTTAATTGGATCCTTTGGTGTTCTGGAGACTTGCTTCTTGAGTTGTGTGTAAATTTGGGAGATCAGCCCTCTGTCAGATGTGGACATGGAAAAGATCTTTTCACATTCTGTGGACTTTTATTTGGTCTTGTTGACTTTGTTCTTTGCCTTGCCTAAACATCTTCATTTTAGGAAGTTCATTAATTAATTCTTGATGTTAGCATCTGTGCTGCTGGTGTTATGTACAGGAAGTTGTCTCCTGTGCCAATTCATTCAAGGGTATGTCCCACCTTCTCTTCCAAGAGGTTCAGTGTGGCTGGATTGATGTTGAAGTCTTTGATCCATTTGGACTTAAGTTGATAGTAGTGGATCTGTATACTATCTTTTACATGCCAATATCCATTTACTACAGCATCGTTAAAGATGCTTTTTTTCCATTGTCTAGTTTTAACTTTTTGTTAAATATCAGGTGTTCAAAGGTGTGTGGGTTGATATCAGGGTCATTGATTCAATTCCATTGGTCTATCTCTCTGTTTTTGTGCCAATACCAACCTGTTTTCAGGACTCTAGAGTAGTGCTTGAAGTCAGGGATGACGATGCCTCCTTAAGTTCCCTTATTGTACAGGGCTGTTTTGACTATCCTATCCTGGGTGTTTTGTTTTTCCATATAAAGTTGAGGATTGTTTTTATGAGGTCCTTGAAGAATTGTGCTGGTATTTTTATAGGTATTGCTTTTGGTATAATTGCCATTTTTACTATGTTGATCCTACCTATCCAAGAGCATGGGAGATCTTTCCATTTTCTGGTATATTTTTAAAATCCTTATATTAGAGACTCAAAGTTTTGCTATACAGGTCTTTCACTTGTTTGGTTAGTGTTACCTCCAGATATTTTATTGTTGTTTGTGGCTATTGTAAAGAGTGATTTTTCTGTGATTGCTTTCTCTGCCTACATATATATATATATATATATATATATATATATATATATATATATATAATAGGAATACTGAATTTTTTTGCGTTATGCTTGTATCCTGCCACTATGTTGAAGGTGTTCATCAGCTGTAGGAGTTCCCAGATAGAGTTTTAGGTCACTTATGTAAACTATCATATCATGTGTAAATAGTGAATGTTTGACTTCTTCCTTTCCAATTCGTATCCACTTGATCTCCTTTTGTTGTCTTATTGTTCTAGCTAGAACTTGGAGTACCATTTTGAAGAGCTATGGAGAGAGTGGACAGCCTTGTCTTTTTCCTGAGTTCAGAGGAATTGCATTGAGTTTCTTGATGCTGTAACGATAAACGGCACACTTACTGAAAGTAAAACTAAGTATTTATTGTAGAAATTACTCACAAGATACCAAACAATTAACCCAGATGAGCCGAGTAGTTTTCAGCCACCGAACTGGAAGCCGAAAGCTGGAAAAAGAGACCAAGACTTCCATTGCTCAGTCTTTTATACCTTTTATACCAAAAGTGGGCCTGGCTAGTGACATAGTTCACCACCTTTGTCTGTATATGTCTTTATGTCTGTCCATATACATCTTTAGTCATGCCTAAAGTGGGTGTGGTTGGCCCTTTGGTAAACTGCTCTTTTATGACCTCAACTGTCTGGGCCTCTAGTAAGTCACATGGTTAATGGCGGCATTGTTTTCTTCCTACAATTCCCCTTTTAGTCTAAAAAGGATATTTAAATTTAAAACAACTAACTTGTGTCAATGATCAAAATGTATCAAACACCTATCCCATCTAAACCTAAACTTACCTGAAAGAAACACCCAAATCTGAACACCTCCTTCCAATCCCAACTCTAAAACAATTGAAAACTAATACTAACAGGTGTAAACTATCCTATAATATCAATAGTAGGGACAGAGGGTGTGGAATTCTCAAAACTACTTCCTGCTGAGATGGGACAATGATAATCTCATGGGGACATGTGAGAAGAAGAATGTTAGTGTAACAAAACCTCAGTAGATCAGACAATCTCTATATGGCAGGAGATGCTTGACTGAAGTTCCTGACTGGGGTTCTGGTGTTGATTGAAACTCTCATCTGAAGCCCTGTCCAGATTGTAAAAGATGTGCTGTTTTAATTCCTTGGTCTGGAGTTGTGTCGAGTGATGAAGTTTCAAGCCAGTTTCAGGATAGTGCTTGTCAGGTGGAGTCGATGATGTTTGGCAGTTCAGATGCTTCCAGGCAAATCAGGTGGAATCAAAGAAGTGGATTCTCATTCTCTTTCAGAAGCAGTTGAAGATTGCTGTCAGGAAATCCCTTGTTCTCTGGAAAATTCAAACATTAATGTTAACAAAGAAATATTTTAACTTTTATATATAAGCATACTGGATGACATGACAATAGGGAAGATGGTAAACATGAAGGAAATTAGACTTTTCAGAAAAAGAAATCCAGAGATAACAGTCCCTAATTTTATTTTCTTTTGTCTTATATCAATGGCTCTTTGATATAATACAGAAATTCTAAATTTATTTAAATAATATGCTTGAATTTAGAGTAGGAGAGCCAATCCAACTCCAAAGCCAGCTTCAGTTAAATGAATGGGAACTGAGGTATGTGAAGAAATAAAGATAAAAGGGTACTATGAAAAAACAATATAGAGAGATTTAGACTTTCATACCACACAGTGAGTTACTGTTTGTTTGATGGTCCTCAGGGTAGCTATCCATTCTTCTTCAGGAATCCATATGTCCAGTATACGTTGCTGAGTTTACCTGTGAAGACAAAAAACAAAACACTTCTCTTTCCTTTTAGGAGGTCACTTTACCCATGGTGGAATATGAATTTGTAGATGAGCTGTTATCTTCCTCCTCCCAAGAAGTCTTCTGTTCTGATCGAATTTTAATTAATTTTGATGGAACCCAAAGCTTTTCTTCCCTGTGGAAAAAAAGCATAACCCTTTGCCCAACGTAACACATATCCTGATTTCTAGACTGAGTCCATAACATCCTTAAAATACATCTGTTGGATCAGTTAAGAAGTCTTCTCTGTATTACAGTGTCTTTCTGCTGCAGTTTGTCCTTTTTCATCAGCATTAAGAAAATTCAATGTTAGTAAAGTATTATGTAACCCGTGTTTAGGGGTCTTTGTTCTCCCTGGCTGTTTATGAAGCATGTCTTTTAAGGTTCGGTTAGATCTTTCAATCACTGCTTGTCCTGTGGGATTGTAAGGTATACCAGTTACATGTTTTGTATTATAATATTTGAAAAATTGTTCCAGTTTACTGGAGACATATGCTGAAGCATTGTCAGTTTTTATTGTTTTACGTATACCCATGACAGCCATCACCTCTAAGAGGTGTGTAATAACAGAATCAGCTTTTTCAGAGCTGAGGGCAGTAGCCCATTGGAAGCCTGAGAATGTGTCTATGGTATTGTGTACATATTTCAAACTGCCAAATTCTGGGAAGTGAAATACATCCATTTGCAAAAGTTCATTTCTGTGAATACCTTTAGGACTACAACCTCCTGGTAATGGAGTTTGATTGTAGAAGGAGCAACTGAGGCAATTTCTTAATATTTCTTTGGCTTGTTGCCAGGTGATAGAAAAATCCTTCTTTAAGCCTTTGCTATTAACATCGTGTTTCTTATGAAATTTTGAAGCTTCCAACACATTACCTACTAATAAATGATCAATTTCATCATTGCCTTGTGCCAGAGGACCTGGCAGACCTGTATGGGATCTGATGTATATTATATATATAGGATGACTCCTGTTTCTGATGGTTTCCTGTAATTGCAAAAACAATGAGGTTAATTCTGTACTATTAGGAAAAAATTCTGCATTCTCAATGCACAAGTCAACTCTATCTGCTTACTGAGAATCCATGACTATACTGAGAGGCTCTGTAAAGTCTTTAAGTACCATGAGAATGGCATATAACTCTGCCTTTGGTACGGAGTTGTAAGGAATTTGAACTACTTTAATTATATTTCCTGATTTATACCCTGCCTTACATGATTTCTTTGCATCCGTGTAGAAGGAAAGAACTCCAGAAATAGGTGTTCGCCTCACGATACGTGGAAGAATCCAAATTGTTTTCTTTATGAATTTGATTCTCTCTGGTTTGGGATAGTTGTTACTAATAGTTCCCAAAAAGTCACTGCAAGCTATTTGCCAATACTCATTATTCTTCCATAAGGAGGAAATTTCCTCATTCGTTCACGGTACAATAATTTCAGCTGGGTCTTTCCTAGTCAGTTGACGAAGCCTTAACTTACCTTTTATTATCAAATCGGAGATTTTTTCTATAAATGTTTTTAATTTTTTATTCTGTTTATATGGCAGAAATACCCATTCAAGTATGATGTCTTCACTCTGTATTAGTATTCCTGAGGTGTATTCTCTAGATGATAAAATAACCAGAATACAGTCGAGCTTTGGATTCACATGGTTCACATTTGCTTCTAATATTCTCTTTTCTACCCATTCTATTTCTTTTTTAGCCTCAGCTGATAGTACTCGTGGGCTGTTTAGGTCTTTATCTCCTTTTAAAGCCATTTTCAGGTGTTTTAAATCGTGCCCTTCTACACCGATAATTGTCTGTAATTGAGAGATTTCTCCTAATAATTTTTGAAGATCATTAAGAGTCCGGCAACGATCTCTTCTGATCTGTACTTTCTGCGGTCTAATTTTCTGAGCATCTATTTTATAACCTAAATAGTTAATAGAATCTCCTCTTTGTATTTTTTCTGGGGCAATTTGTAATCCCCAGCGAGGCAAAATTTCCTGTACTGCTTCAAACATCTTTTCCAAAGTATCCTCATTTGAATCAGACATTAATATGTCACCCATATAATGATATATTAACGAATGTGGAATTTTTTTACAAACTATTTCTAGAGGTTTATTCACAAAATATTGACACAAAGTTGAGCTATTTAACATACCTTGAGGTAGTACCTTCCACTGGAATCTCTGTACCAGTCAGAAATTATCATAGATAAGTACGGTGAAGGCGAACTTTTCTCTGTCGTTTTCTTGTAATGGTATGGTGAAGAAACAATGTTTTAAGTCTATAACTATAATTGGCCAATCCTTAGGAATTAGAGAAGGTAACGGCATCCCAGGTTGTAGAGACCCCATAGGCTGAATTACCTTGTTGATGGCTCTAAGATCAGTAACCATTCTCCACTTACCAGACTTCTTCTTGACAACAAAAACAGGTGAATTCCATGCACTAGTTGATTCCTCAATATGTCCAGCATCTAGCTGTTCCTGAACTAACTTCTCCAAAGCCTCTAACTTCTCAGATGTCATAGGCCATTGACCCACCCAGACGGGTTCACCTGTCAGCCATTTTAAGGGTAGAGCTTTTGGTTGCTCTGTAGCTTTGGTACTAGCATCCAGCTTCTGTACAGCCTGTACATTTGGCATCTGTTTTCTGTACTGCCTTACTATATTCTTTCTACCACTAAGAGCTTGTCTATATTCCTGGCTGTTACAGGAGGAATGTTAATCTGCGTATTCCATTGCTGTAATAGATCACGACCCCAGAGGTTTATAGCAATATCTGCAACATATGGCTTTAACCTTCCTCTCTGTCCTTCTGTCCCGATAAAGTCAATCCATCTAACGGTCTGTTTAACTTCAGATAGGGTTCCAATCCCTAAGAATTGAACGTTAACCTCTTTTAAAGCCCAATTTGGGGGACAGGACTTCTGACTGATGATGGTGACATCACTTCAGGTGTCTAAAATGCCATTAATCACAATATTATTTACTTTAACTGGTAACTTGTGTCTATGATATTGTATAGAAGTTTGCCAAAATATATGTTTTGTATTTCCTCCTGATATAATTGATTCATCCTCTGTAGCCAATGTATTGTCGAGTGCCGTATTATTTACAATGGGCAGTGGATCTTCTAATTGTCCTGGGAGAGGCTGTCCTCCACTGTCACTGGGAATGACTGGATAATCTTTCTTTCTTTCTGGTGCCTGCTTGAGGCCCCAATTCCCAATTCCTGGCTGTAAAGATCTACCTTGTCTATCTGTAGTTGACCAGCATTTGTTGTTCCAATGTTTTCCCTTTCCACTCATCCTGCAGAGACCAGGAGGCTGAGGCCTTCTGTTTGATGCATTCCTGGTAAAAGCATTATTTCTAGGAATGCGTTTTCTACAGTTCCTACTCAGATGTCGTATTTTACCACAGTTATAGCACATGGAATCTTTACATCTGTTAAAAATTTTGGAGATTGTCTCCCGTACCCAGGCCTCTATATCATCACGGGTAGGGTATTTGGCATCCTGATGCCTCCTCAAACCTGAAGAAATAGCTCACTTACCCAAGCTTCTGTATCTTGACTTTTACATTCCAGGTTTGCTGTATATAGGACCCATTCCTTCAATGGTGCTGATCTTATTTTTAATGCCCAAATTACCTGTCTACATTGTAGATTTGCATTCACATATGCCAAAGATTCTATAAGGAGTCGCCTAGATTCTGGATTTTCTACCTGAACTTCTATTGCTCTGGATGATCTCTCTAAAATTCATTGAATCTTTCCCTTGGAACCTTTAATACCTTGGTATAGGGTTGCATTATCTCTCTTCTTTCACAAACCTTATCCAAGGCATTTAAATCAGCTGTATGGCATAAAAAAACATGTACTCGTCATATGCAGACTGAACCTGCTTATCAGCATAAGCACCCTCCCCAAGAATCTTGTCTTGGGATACTTCATGACCATTCTTTAATTCCTGAATCTCTAAGCCTTTCGACACTTGCTTCCATAAAGCTCTCCATTGAATTTGACAAGAATTTTCGAGCATTGCGGAGGCTAATTGGGCCTAGTCTTTTGGAGTTACTCTATTTGCAGTAGCCCATGAAGTTAGGAGCTCTCTGTCATAGGGCGAATGAAGACCATACAAAACAATGGCCTCCTAGAATTAGTTTAGATCCTTCATCTGTATAGGTTCACTTTGATAAGCAATGGGACCATTTGAGTGCTTTTCCTTGCTGATTTTTGGTTACAGATACTGGGAAAACCATAAGTGAATGCATAACAACCTTAGGGAGATCTTTCCGGCATTTGAAAGGTGTTGGGAAACTCCTGTCCTGACCTGTTGCCTGTATGTCTGATTCTGAAGTATCAGATTGGACGTCTTCTAAAACCTGCAGTCGATGCATCATTGTTTCTCTGAGCTCTTGAAGTTCTTGGGACAAATAATTTTCTAAGGACGTCATGGAATCTTTCATTTTTTTGCATTCATCATTTATACATGATTCCAAATATTTAATATTCTCATCCTTAGAAAGTATCTCAATGGCATGTAAACTGCCTTCCAGAAATGACTTTCTATCAGCTAGTTTGTCATTGGTCTCAGACATGGAACAAATGTTTTCTGTTAGCATTTCATTCTTATGTTCCAGTCTTTGTAGTTTGCTAGTGAAATCATCAAACATGGAACAGTTTTGTTGGTTAAACATTTCAACATTATCTTCCACTTTTTCTATTCTGTCTATTGAACATATTTTTCCTGAAAGTAATTCAATTTTTTGTTCCGCCTCTTTAAACCTGTTTGTCAGACCTACATTATCATTTTTAATATCCTGAATATTTTTTACCAAACCTTCCTTACTATCCTGCAAGGAATTTTCCATTTCCTGAATTCTTTGTACTAAGATTTCATAACTATCCTGCAATGACCTATGATCTGTATAAATTTCACCCTTTTTTTGAACCATTTCTTTAGCAAAATTATATTGATTATGAAACTAATAATCCCCATCATGGGTAGGAAGTACCTTTCAGGTAGGTCTTCAACCCTTTCTAAAATCCCATCCATACAAAAAACAAGAAAATTCTTAACATCCTACATCATAATGTTAGCTGACATTGTATAAAGCAGTTAAGTTTGTTACCAGTGGAGTTTTATTCAGGCCGAAATCAGCAGGCTGCCTGCAAAAGAGCACATGGCTGAAGTCAGTAGGCTGCCAGTAAAAGAGCTTGTGGCCGTGAGAGAAATCTCGGAATACCACCTAACCTTACTGGGAAGTAGAAGTTGTTGGTTCCCAGTGGCAGGAATCATGCCTTGCCGAGAGAAGTGGTCGGTAATTTAGCAAAAGGAGAGTCCAGGTGTGCCTGGTCGGGTCAAGGAGCAGCCACGTTTCTGGCTGCCTGGATCCGGATTCTGAAACTTCTGACATCAAATAAGGCTTCTTTCAAGGAAAGGAGTCCCTTTACATAATGGTGATCAGAAGTGGGATCATGAATTTCCATGTAGAATGACAAAAGCTTTAAAGGAATTTTAGAAACAAAAGAATGGAGAGAAGCACAGATTTTTTGGTAGCAGCATTTTTCTCAGGTGTGCTCTATTTTGCTAGTGACAAGCAAAAAACTCATGTGGTTCGCTTAAGAGAGTCTTCCTGACTCAGCATAAGCAAAAATAAAAACAAAAACAAAAAACCCAGCAAGGTTCTTTTAACAGGCTCTGCTAACCATTAAAAGGTGTGCATGTACAGCTGGAAGTGGCAGTGACCACATTTCCAAGCCTACAGCTTTTGCTGGATGTCAACATGGACTGAGGCGATAAGCTGGAGTCACACTTATGCCTGCCATCTTGGAAAAACTGCAGTTTAAACAGCCGTGGTTTTCACAGATAAGACACGTGGCCAGAAAAACATAAAGATTTATGGTAAAGTCAGACTTGGATGAAGAAAAACCTCTAAAAGTTTACAGTATGCTTAAAAATATATGCCAGGTGGTGGTGGTGCACGCCTTTAATCCCAGCACTTGGGAGGCAGAGGCAGGCGGATCTCTGTGAGTTCTTGGATGGGCTGGACCAATAGCCTCCAAAACAATACAGAGAATCCCTGTCTCGTAAAAACCAATATATATACACACATATATATATGTATATATATATGTATATATATGCATATATATATATATATGTAAGATTGAGAGAGAATAAGAAGTGGCATAGTGGTAAATAAATAGACAAACTGGCTGTGGGGGGGGGCAAGCCGGTAGGATTTACTCCAGAGGCAGAGGCAGTCGGATTTCCAAAGAGAAACCCAGTCTAAAAGGAACAAATAAAGAAATAAATGTATAATAATAAATAAATAAGTAAGCCACATAAAGATGGAAAATACACAGAAAGTCTGGATACTGTACCCTATTGTGTTTTTCAGTTTTTTGATTGCTCAGAAAGGAACAACTGCTAAACTACACTTGATTATAAATGCTGCTAAATTAATTCAACTTATATATTTTGAAAATGCCTTGACTTCAAAATTTAAGTATAAGTGTATGTTACTTGGAAAAGAAGTTTTGTTTCTTTGATGGGCATCAAAGAAACTTGTTATGGAGTTTGCTTTCAACATAGCAAGACTGGCCATTTAGGCAAGAAAATGCTCTTGCCTGGACTGCTTGACTGTTGCTCAATTTTTCCTGGTATCTACTCGTCCTAGGTGAGTTTGGTTCTGTTTGTTTTAGAGCTTTCAGATATGCTGTTAATTCTCTAGTGTGACTATCCTCCAGTTTCTTCATGTGGGGACTTAGTGCTCTGAACTTTCCTCTCAACACTGCTGTCAAAGTGTCCCATAAGTTTGGATAAGTTGTTTCTTCATTCCCATTGGATTTCATGAAGTCTTTAATTTTTTTTATTTTTTCCTTGACACAGGGATGGTGCAATTACGCATTGTTCAACTTCCATGAGTATGCAGGGTTTCTTTGATTTGTGTTGTTGTTGAATTGTAATTTTAAATCATGGTGGTCTGATAAGATACAGGGGATTATTCTGATATTTTTTTGTATCTGGAGAGGTTTGCTATGTTTCTGATTATGTGGTTTAATTTAAAAAAGGTTCTATATGGTGCTAAGAAAATGGATATTGTTTGTGATTGGATGGAATGTTCTATAGATATCTGTTAAACCAAAATTTTGAAGCTTCCAACACATTACCTACTAATAAATGATCAATTTCATCATTGCCTTGTGCCAGAGGACCTGGCAGACATGTATGGGATCTGATGTGTGTTATATATATAGGATGAGTCCTGTTTCTGATGATTTCCTGCAATTGTAAAAACAATGAGGTTAATTCTGTATTATCAGGAACAAATTCTGCAGTCTCAATGTACAAGACAACTCTTTCTGCATACTGAGAATCCGTGACCATATTGAGAGGCTCTGTAAAGTCTTTAAGTACCATGAGAATGGCATATAACTCTGCCTTTTGTACGGAGTTGTAAGGGCTTTGAACTACTTTACTTATATTTCCTGATTTATACCCTGCCTTACCTGATTTGTTTGCATCTGTGTAAAAGGTAAGACCTCCATAAATAGGTGTTTGCCTCACGATACGTGGAAGAATCCAAATTGTTTTCTTTATGAATTTGATTCTCTCTGTTTTGGGATAGTTATTACTAATAGTTCCCAAAAAGTCACTGCAAGCTATTTGCCAATACTCATTATCCTTCCATAAGGAGGAAATTTCCTCATTCATTCAAGGTACAATAATTTCAGCTGGGTCTTTCCCAGTCAGTTGACGAAGCCTTAAATTACCTTTTAATATCAAATCAGAGATCTTTTCTATATATGTTTTCAATTTTTTATTCTGTTTATGTGGCAGAAATACCCATTATAGAATGATGTCTTCCCTCTGCATTTAATATTCCTGAGGGGTATTCTCTAGATGGTAAAATAACCAGAATACAGTCCAGATTTGGATCCACACGGTCCACATGTGCTTTAATATTCTCTTTTCTACGAATTCTAATTCTTTTTCAGCCTCAGCTGATAGTACTCGTGGGCTGTTTAGGTCTTTATCTCCTTTTAAAGCCATTTTCAGGTGTTTTAAATCGTGCCCTTCTACACCGATAATTGTCTGTAATTGAGAGATTTCTCCTAATAATTTTTGAAGATCATTAAGAGTCCGGCAACGATCTCTTCTGATCAGTACTTTCTGCGGTCTAATTTTCTGAGCATCTATTTTATAACCTAAATAGTTAATAGAATCTCCTCTTTGTATTTTTTCTGGGGCAATTTGTAATCCCCAGCGAGGCAAAATTTCCTGTACTGCTTCAAACATCTTTTCCAAAGTATCCTCATTTGAATCAGACATTAATATGTCACCCATATAATGATATATTAACGAATGTGGAATTTTTTACAAACTATTTCTAGAGGTTTATTCACAAAATATTGACACAAAGTTGAGCTATTTAACATACCTTGAGGTAGTACCTTCCACTGGAATCTCTGTACCAGTCAGAAATTATCATAGATAGGTACCATGAAAGCAAAATTTTCTCTGTCGTTTTCTTGTAATGGTATGGTGAAGAAACAATGTTTTAAGTCTATAACTATAATTGGCCAGTCCTTAAGAATTAGAGAAGGTAACGGCATCCCAGGTTGTAGAGACCCCATAGGCTGAATTACCTTGTTGATGGCTCTAAGATCAGTAACCATTCTCCACTTACCAGACTTCTTCTTGACAACAAAAACAGGTGAATTCCATGCACTAGTTGATTCCTCAATATGTCCAGCATCTAGCTGTTCCTGAACTAACTTCTCCAAAGCCTCTAACTTCTCAGATGTCATAGGCCATTGACCCACCCAGACGGGTTCACCTGTCAGCCATTTTAAGGGTAGAGCTTTTGGTTGCTCTGTAGCTTTGGTACTAGCATCCAGCTTCTGTACAGCCTGTACATTTGGCATCTGTTTTCTGTACTGCCTTACTATATTCTTTCTACCACTAAGAGCTTGTCTATATTCCTGGCTGTTACAGGAGGAATGTTAATCTGCGTATTCCATTGCTGTAATAGATCACGACCCCAGAGGTTTATAGCAATATCTGCAACATATGGCTTTAACCTTCCTCTCTGTCCTTCTGTCCCGATAAAGTCAATCCATCTAACGGTCTGTTTAACTTCAGATAGGGTTCCAATCCCTAAGAATTGAACGTTAACCTCTTTTAAAGCCCAATTTGGGGGACAGGACTTCTGACTGATGATGGTGACATCACTTCAGGTGTCTAAAATGGTGTTAATCACCCTATTATTTACCTTAACTGATAGCTTGGGTCTATGATATTGTATGTTTTGTATCTCCTCCTGATGTAATTGATTCATCCTCTGAAGCTAATGTATTATCCAGTGCTGTATTATTTCCAATGGGTAGTGGATCTTCTAATTGACCTGGGAGAGGCTGTCCTCCACTGTCACTGGGAATGACCGGATAATCTTTCTTTTTGGGGCTTGATTGAGCCCCTGAACCCCGTTTCCCGGCTTTAAAGATCTACCTTGTTTATCTATTTTGGACAAGCATTCATCAGTCCAATATCGCCCCTTCCCACACCTCCTGCAGAGACCAGGAGGCTGAGGCATTCTGTTCGATGCATTCCTGGTAAAAGCATTATTTCTAGGAATGCGTTGTCTACAGTTCCTAATAAGATGTCCTATTCTACCACAGTTAAATCATGTTGCATCTTTATGCCTGTTAAAATTCTTGGAGATTGCCTTCCCTACCCAGGCCTCTATATTATCACAGGTAGGGTATTTGGCATCCTGGTGCCTCCTCAAGCCTGTAGAAATAGCTTCACCTACCCAAGCTCCTGTATCCTGACTTTTACATTCCAGGTTAGCTGTATGTAGGACCCATTCTCCAATGGTGCTGATCTTATTTTTAATGGCCAAATTGCCTGCCTGCATTGAGGATTCGCATTCTCATACACCAAAGATTCTATAAGGAGTCGCCTGGATTCTGGATTTGCTACCTGTACTTCTACTGCTCTGGATAATCTCTCTAAAAGTTCAGTGAACCTTTCCCTTGGGCCCTGTAATACCTTGGTATAGGGTTGCATTATCTCTCCTGTTTCACAAACCTTATCCAAGGCATTTAAAGCAGCTGTACAGCACAAAGACAACATGTGCTCATCATATGCAGATTGAACCTGCGTGTCAGCATAAGGACCCTCCCCAAGAATCTTGTCTTGGGGTACTTCATGACCGTTCTTTAATTCCTGAATCTCTATAGCTTTTGCTTCTTGCCTCCATAAAGCTCTCCATTGAATTTGACAAGAATTTTCGAGCATTGCGGAGGCTAATTGGGCCCAGTCTTTTGGGGTTACTTTATTTACAGTAGCCCATGAGGTTAGGAGCTCTCTGACAAAGGGAGAATGAAGACCATACAAAACAATGGCCTCCTTGATGCCCTTTAGAACCTTCATCTGTATAGGTTCCCAGTGATAAGCAATGGGACCATTTGATTGTTTTTTGTTGCTGGTTTTTCTGTTACAGATACTGGAAAAACCATAGGTGAAAGCATAGCAACCTTTGGGAGATCTTTCCGGCATTTGAGAGGTGTTGGGAAACTCCTGTCCTGACCTGTTACCTGTATGTCTGATTCTGAAGTATCAGATTGAATGTCTTCTAAGTCCGGCAGTCTATTCATCGTTGTTTCTCTGAGCTCTTGAAGTTCTTGGGACAAATAATTTTCTAAGGACGTCATGGAATCTTTCATTTTTTTACATTCATCATTTACATGTGATTCCAAATTTTTAATATTCTCATCCTTAGAAAGTACCTCAATAGCATGTAAACTGCCTTCCACAAATGATATTCTATCTGTTAGTTTATCATTGCTCTCAGACATGGAACAATTCTTTTCTGTTAGCATTTCAATTTTATGTTCCAGTCTTTGTAATTTGCTAGTGAAATCATCAAACATGGAACAGTGTTTTTTGTTAAATGTTTCAACATTATGTTCCAATTTTTCAATTCTATCTGTGGAACACATTTTTCATGAAAGTAATTCAATATTGTGTTCCGTCTCTTTAAACCTGTTCGTCAGACCTACATTATCATTTTAATATCCTGAATATTTTCTACCAACCTTTTCTTAGTCTCCTGCAAGGAATTTTGCATTTCCTGAATTCTTTGTATTAAGATTTCAAAACTATCCTGCGATGACTGTATGACCTGTATAAGTTTAGTCCTATTTTTGAGCCATTTCTTTAGCAAAATTATATTGATTATGAAACTAATAATCACCATCGTGCGTAGGAAGTACATTTCAGGTAGGTCCTCAACCCTTTCTGAAATCCCATCCATACAAAAAACAAGAAAATTCTTAACATCCTGCATCATAATGTTAGCTGTTGACATTGTATAAAGCAGTTAAGTTTGTTACCAGTGGAGTAATTCAAGTCGAAATCAACAGGCTGCCAGCGAAAGAGCAAGTGGCCAAAGTCAGCAGGCCGCCAGTAAAGCAGCACGTGGCCATGTGAGAAATCTTGGAATACCACCTAACCTTACCGGCAGGTTCCTGGCGGCAGGAATCGTGCCTTTCCTAGCAAAGTGGTGAGGAACTTAGTGAAAGGAGAGTCCACATGTGCCTGGTCAGGCCGAGGAGCAGCTGGTTTTCTGGGCTCCTGGATCTGGATTCCAATCCCACTCCCGACACCAAAATGTAGATCCAAAGGATGCTGTAACGATAATCGACACAATTACTGAAAGTAAAACTAAGTATTTATTGTAGAAATTACTCACAAGATACCAAACAAGTAACCCAGATGAGCCAAGTAGTTTTCCCGCTGCCAAACCTGAAGCCGAACTCCGGGAAAAGAGACCGAGACTTCCTGTGTGCTGTCTTTTATGCCTTCCCCCGTAACGTCCCCTAGCCATGCCCAAAATTGGGCCTGGCTAGTGATGTAGTTCCGCCTACGTACGTATGTGTCTTTACGTCCAGCCATATACGTCTTTAGTCCTGCCTAAAGTGGGTGTGGTTAGCGGTGTGGTAAACCGCCCTTTTATTACCTCATCAGTATTATACGCCTCTAGTAAGTCACATGTTTAATGGCGGCATACAGACTTCCTCCTACACTAGATCTTATTAAGCATGGCTGTGAGCCACCATGTTGTTGCTGGGAATTGAACTCAGGACCTCTGGAAGAACAGTCAGTGCTCTAAACATCTGAGCTACTCTCCAGCCCCTGATGTGACAGTTTGTAATGCTTCCTGAGGAAGGCTGGCCAGCCCATACAAAGACTAAAGTGTCTCACCAGGACTAGAGGTCTCATTTCCAATCCAGAGACTCCTGAGTGTACAGACTGGTTTCAACTTTGAGCAACAAAGGCAGTGTTTTACCAAACCAAAACCTCAGGATCAGGCATGACTAAATTCTGAAACTTGTTGGGATTATACAAACCAGGAACTCCTAGAAGTGTTTCCTCTGCCTGTGTAATCCCTAACAAACGGTGAGGCCTCCTGCTCAATACCGGTCTCTTATGAGGCTGTGAGACATTATGTGTGCTTCTTGTATGGGAATATGTGAGTACTGTTGCAGTGTCAATCTTTCTGGGCCATCAGTTACATCTGGAAGGGAAAATCTCATGGGTGGAAAAGAGACATCCAGGCCATTGATGCCTGGAGAGTACCACACAGGAGAGTCTCTCAGGTGATTGTTCATAATTCCTTTACTTGGATTGTTCCCAAATAGGGGAGACAAATATCTTTTAACCCAAGATCAAACAATGGAGTAAAGATGCAGAAGAAAAATTGCCCCAAAATACAACAGTCATGTTCTACAGGATAAAATTTATGTTTGTAAGGAAGCAAAGACACTTATTTTCTTTCCATGAACTTCTGAAGGAGGAAAAGGAATCTACAGTAAACATAAATCAGTGAATACTGGGATAGGAAGTTAAGACAGCAGTGACTATAAACTGGGGAGGAGGGAATATTACAAGTAACAGAGATGTTCATTATCATGACTGCTGTGAAGAGTTCCTGGGTTTGTACATTATATAACAGCTATCACAGATTGCACTCTAATTATACACAGCATAGTGCACATCAATTCTACTTCTATACAACTTGGATAAGTGAAGTGGATTCATATAAATGGAATGGTGAAAAGCCAAAAATGTTGATTTCCTGTCTGCTAAAATACCAGAAAGTTTGGCCAGTGCACACTGGTCTTACCGCCTGTGAGAGAGAGGTCTGCTTCATAGGACACAGCGCATCATGAACAATAAAGACTGACTTTGCATCCCAGGTCACTATATGGATGACCATCTCTTTTCAATCTACACTTTCTAGAACGTGTAGACCTGGTGATCCAGCAACATTTCAATACCTGCTGTTGTGGACTATCTATAGAGTAACAACAAGGGAAGGCCTGAGACTATCTGTATACCCTCACTTATCACTGCTAGAGTGATCAGAGCATTCCAGAAGCACACTTAGATGCCAACATTCTGGATTTGCTGCCCTCCACTTTTATTAACTAATCCCGGGTTTGGATGTAGATGTGGCAAACTGTAATGTGTTTATCCATGCCTGCTGTCCTCCACGGATAGCACATGAGGCTGTACCCAGCAGGGTTTTTTCTGCACTGAACTGTTGGGAGTGCATTAGGTTCCTTGATCTTTTGGAGTCAAACCTGTACTTTCTAAGGTCTAAAGATTTATGTAATTGGCCTATAGCCCTAACAAAGGTGCCTTCTTGGGGTACTCAGAAGAGAATCCACAAAGGTAGAACTCAGGAACACCATGACCCAAAAAGTTTGTCCAAACTCAACCAACCCTAACTATCACTTAGGCTTGGTTGTTAATCCAGCCAATCCCCTCCCTCTTGAGCTCTTTTTTCCATATATTTCTTATTTAACATTTATACATGTCACTTTCAGTTCCCTCTCCCTCCCTTTCTCCCCTATTCCCAATCCTCACAAACCATCACCCCCACTACACACTCTCCACTCCGCAGGGAGGGCAAGGGCTTCCATGAAGCATTTCAGTGT
Source organism: Mesocricetus auratus (assembly GCF_017639785.1). Lineage (NCBI taxonomy): Eukaryota > Metazoa > Chordata > Mammalia > Rodentia > Cricetidae > Mesocricetus > Mesocricetus auratus. Next base: position 2,698,806 of record NW_024429223.1, read on the forward strand.
CTATCACATCATCCCGGGAAGGGCCCAGGTTCTTCCTCATGTGTACAGGCTGGGAGAGTACCCCTCCAAGTGGTAAGGGTTCTCAGAGTTCTTCTGTATGCCAGGAATAAATACTGCTCAACTCTCCCAGGTCCCTCAGATTGCCAAGACCTCCTCTCTGCCACCCAGGTTCAGTGAGAGAGTGTCTGGATCAGTCCCATGCTGGCCCCTCAGTCATCAGTCTCTGGTCCATGTGTTCCCCCTTGTTTAGGTCAGCTGCCTGTGGGGGTTTGCCAATCTCATCTTGATTCCTTTGGTCATCACTCTTCTTTGCAACTGCGTTCCAGGAGTGCAATTCAGTTCACAGCTGTGGGTGTCTGCCTCTGCCTCCATCAGCCACTGGATGAGAGTTCTAGGATGGCATATAAGGTAGCCATCATTCTCATCATGGGAGGGCATTTAAGGTAGCCTTAATGGCAGCTGGTGTCATTTTTGTAGATCTATGAAGATGTCACCAGTTTTTGAGATGCCAGATCTCTCCTCCAACTTATACTAGCTCCCTGTTTTCTATTATCTCCCATCCTTTTCTCCACTATTCTTACCCTGGGTCAAACTTCCTGCTCTCCCATGTCCTCATCTCTCTTCCTGTTTCTCTCTCTCTTTCTCCCATAACCTTCTGCCCTCCCCTTCTGCCAAACAGTCCAATAAGGAGATCGCATCTCCTAACCCTTCTCTGGGATAACATGCATATCTCTCTTAGGACCCTCCCTGCACCCCAGACTCTCTTGCAGTCGGATTGTGGGCTGGCAATGCCCTCCTTCATGTCTAAAATCCATATATGAGTGAGTACATAGAATGCTTGTCTTTTTGTGTCTGGGTTACTTCACTCAGGATGGTGTCTTCTAGTGCCATCCATTTGCTGGCAAATTTCAAGATTCCAAATTTTTTCTGCTGAGTAGTACTCCATTGTGTAAATGTACCACATTTTTTCTATCCACTCTTCAATTTAGGGGCATCTAGGTTGCTTCCAGATTCTGGCAATTACAAATAATGCTGCTATGAACGTAGTTGTGCAGATGTCCATATTGTATGAGGGTCCATCTTTTGGGTATATGCCTAAGAGTGGAATTGCTGGATCTTGTAGTGGACTGACTTGCATTTTTCTGAGGAATCTCCATACTGACCTCCAAAGTGGCTGCATTAGTTGGCATTCCCAAGATCTGTGGAGGAGTGTTCCCCTTTCTCCACATCCTCTCCAGCATAAGCTGTCATTAGTGTTTTTGTTTTTAGCCATTCTGACAGGAGTGAGATGGTGTCTCAGAGTTGTTTTGATTTGCATTTCCCTAATGGCTTCCTGAATATAACACCAGTATCACAGACAATGAGATTGACAATGAATGGGACCTCCTGAAACAGAGAAGGTTCTATAAGGCAATGGACACACTCAGCAAGACAAAAAGGCAACCCACAGATTGGGAAAAGACATTGAGTAACCCTAATTCTGACAGGGAGCTGATCTAAAAAATTTAAAAACAACTGAAGGAGCAAGTTTCCAGAATACCAAATGATCTAATTAAAATGTGGGCTACAAATCTAAATAGAGAATTCTCAATAGAGGTGTCTAAAATGGCTGGGAAACAAGGAGGAGTGTGACCGGGAAGCAAAAGTGACAGCTCAGGCTTGACAATGCACAACTTGGCTCAGCATGTGGTTGCTTAAAAAGGTCAGTCCTAACGTCTAATTCCCGCACTGGGGAGGCAGAGACAGGAGGACCTCTGGGAGATCATGGCCAGCCTGGGATACAGAACAACAAAAGAGCTGCAGTGTCTTTCCCCTGATTGCATGGCCAGTCAGTGCCAGTCTCCCTGCTCTGAGTGCCCACACATGTCACTTCTGTCACTGTCTCCCACATCCTCTGAAGATTTCACTTGTCACCTGCACAGCACACAGACATGGAAACCAGAGCAGAGCTGCAAGTGTTTATTAGAATGAGCTTGACACACAGAACAAGGTGGGGAAAGGTGTCTGGATTCCAACTTCAGGAGAGAGAGAGGACAGGGCTGCAAGATGCCACACACATCAGCCCTCACATTTTATGGCTTTGAATTTTGGAAAAGAATTCCTCAATTTTGAATAGGGTGACTTTACTATAGTATTTCTTGCATGGTGAGTTGACGGTGATTTCATACTGGAAAACAAAAGCACAGAGAGAGGCGGAGGTTGTCACAGGCAAGGTGCAGAGCTTCACCAGGGCTCCCGAGTCACCCTGATTAGGTTGCTCCTTGTACTCAGAGAAGGAAACACCCTGTAGTGACTCAGGTCTCCACTGAAGACTCTGCCCAAGGGAGCTGCAGCTCATCCACAGCTGCCAGGCGGAAGTCTGAAAAGTCACCCCAGCCAGGCAGGGATGAAAGGGAGAAGGAGCTGGAAGATATTATGGGGCTAGTTTCGAGAGGACACAAGATGGCTGAGTATTAGTTTTGATGGTGTCCCATACATGAGGACATCTGTCCATCACATTGGGCAATACATCCTCTGTGTGTGTGTTAGAAGAAAATCTTTGCTAGATAGAACTGTGGTTTTGTAAGACCTCTCCATTCAACCTAAAAACATTGTGAGTGATGCAGAATACATGTCTGTATGATTCAGCTTTGCTTAAAGACCAGACAACAGGAAACAAGGAGCAGCTGTGGTGGACATCTGTGGGCACTCCCTGGGGGTGGCGTATCATCTATGCCCTGCAGGGAGGTTCTGCTCTGGCCCTGAGGATGCCAGGGGAAGGAGGGCTCCATCAGAGACACGAGAGTACAGTCAAGGGAGGATACAGAGAAGGTGAAAATGGCCAGTAGACAGAATTCAGACATCTTAGAGTAGAGCTGAGGGTGCCCTACCTGTGCAGCAGCCAGAGCAAGGATCTCCTGTGTCCCTGCATGCCCTAGAGTGGGAGAGAACCTCTACCTATAGCCTAGCAGAGATTGTGGGAACTTGCTTAGAGCTGGCATGCTGCATTGCAATGTACTAGGTTGGGCCAGGATTGGAGTGCTCCGTTCTTCATCCCCTGACACACATGATCAAGTGTACACAGCATTTCTCCATGTATCCCTGGGGGCTTGGGGTGGGGAGGAAGTTACCAGAACTAATCCATCCAGAGCTTTGCCTTCCCATCCTGCCTCATTGTAGCATTCCTAGAGATTGTCAACAACCTCCCTCTCCTGGGCAGTCGAGTTTAACTTGCTTATGAGTGCATTATTTATTCCTTTGTTTCCATAGTCAGTTGAATTATATACTTCGAAGTAAGGAATGCATGCTTCTGCTGCAAACATGCAAAGGAAAATATCAGTAATGAGCTCCAGGCTGGAGAAGTAGAGATTCAGGGTTTCTGGCCACATCTACAAATGTCTTAACTGACCTTCACAGTCCTGCCTTCCTGAGGCTGATCCCTCCCAGGTACAGCACACAGATTCCATAGACACACACTCTCAATAGAAGGGGATAAATGAGTGTGCCAGCCTGCATATCTGACCTTCACATAAATCCTACACATGACCCAGCTTCAACTGTGCATGCAAATAAGGACAGGTCATCACCACATACCCCTGCTCCCCATCCCACAAAACCCAACTGTCTCGGTCCAGAGAAGTAACTCAAGTGACTTGGGCAGGTGCCCTGGCTGGTGACCTCCCAGGGACCCCTTAGATCTATGTCCCTGCACTGCTTGGAGATCTTTGGAAGTGAGATGGGATGAGCAAGTATCAGAAAGGCCGTCTGTCCCCATTCTCACTTGTCTGGAATCTCAGCTCCACGGTCACCAGCAAGGCCAGCAGAAGCAGGGTCCCCTTCATGGTGCAGAGTGCTAAATGCTCTTCTCAGACCAGATCCTGCTGCCTTATAAGCTGGTGTCTCCCTGAGCCCAGTCCCACCCACCCTATCCCACCCAAGTCCAACCCTGCCTCCCATGAGTTCCAAATGCCTTTGGGCATGAACCTGGCACCTGTGGATTCCTGTCCCATTTTCATGGGGAAGTGAGCATAGGAGCCCCTCCCAGTCTGGAGAACAAATGGCTGAAGACATCCTAATGTCATCAGCTTCTGGACAGAAGTGATTGTCCCTTTGCCAGAAGACGTTAGGACTGACCTTTCTAAGCAACTACATGCTGAGCCAAGTTGTGTATTGTCAAGCCTGAGCTGTCACTTTAATTCCAGGTCACACTCCTCCTTGCCTCTCTTGGCTGCAAGCATGTCCCCTTCAGCTTGGAGGTGGAAACCATGGAGATCAAGTAGGATTTCTTTCACTGTAGGGAGCCAACAGCCCACAACACTGCTTTTCACTGAGATCAACACGTGAGCATGTCCCGCGCTATCGTCTCACCAGCAAGAACGACGCAGGACACTCGGATCCTTCTGCAGTAAAGCTTTAATACATCTTGAGAGATAGATGATCAGCTTCTGAGAGGGAGACCCCAAGCTAAGAAACCCAGCCCCTTATATAAGCCTAGGAGCTCCGAGTGAGACGTGTAGAGCCGAGATTGGTGGTTTGCTCATCACCCCAGATGACGCCACGGGAGAGGCACAGCTTAAACGGTGAACTCCAACTGACAGCGGATGTCAGCGCCATCTTCTAATGGCGATAGCGATAGTGAGGGCGGCTCCTCACATCTCCCCCTATTCATTTATTTTTGAAGCCATAGGACACCCACAACTTTGGAGTGGAGATAGAGGTCAAATCCCCATGTGCAAATTTGGAACATGTACAAAGCTCCTCTCCAGGGTCTTATCCCCAGAGGGAGCCCTGACCAGTCCCGATGTTGTTTTTCTGGGGGAAGGAGATCATGACATAGAACCTTCATACAAGATGACTTATCTCCGAGGAGAAAGTCGTTATACCGCAGACCTCTCCTGTGCAGTGCTTAGCCTTGCAACTCCTTGGGCTGCTGAAGCCTACCCACTCTATCCCGTGCAATGAGACTAGCCTCGTGGGGTGCAAGAGCCGGGAGGCCAGCGACCTATTGCTTTAACATGGTTAACCAAATGTCAGGGGAGGCTCCGTGTTCTAAGGCAGCAAGTGCTTGTGCCACCATCACTTTGTCTCTTTTGTTTGGGCTCTGAGCTTACACACCATCCAAAGCATCAACACTATTCCACAGCAGAGAACTAGGCTAAATGATCCCACCCCACCCATTCCTTAAAATAAGAAAATGCAGATGAAATCCAGGAGGAGAGGCCTTCCATCAGAGAAAGATCCAGACGCGTCGAATTCACTTGCAGGATCGCCACTCTCAACTCACGGAGTGTCTGCTCAAACTCAAAAGTCCAATTCTGTAATAAATGTTGAGACAGAGCTTTTGACAGGTTAGCTGCTCTTGTAAAATTCTCATACTGTACTGAAGTGACACAAATGCCAGGCAACTTTTGTTCACATCCCAATTGGGCCATCTGCCACAATATATCCAATTGTTCCTGAACCAAATTAATCTGTTGGTTTACCAACATCAGGCCTCCTTGTATCTGAGAATTGGCAGTGGCCTGTTTATCTAGGGCCATGGTCACAGTGGCCGATAGTTCATTAATGGTTTGAGTTGTCTGCACAGTGGCGGAAAGTGCAAGGGCCGAGGCGGTAACCGAAGCAGTAACCTCGGCGGTGGCTATCAGGCCCACAATAATAGCAGAGATCCCAAAAATCTCGCTTTTCCCTAAACAAACTCAAATTACTTGGCGTCTCAACAGGAACTGGAACAAATCGAGGCATGCGCATTACCAAAGCAAAAGGGTGCTTAATAGCATCCCAGCATAATGCATAAAAACAATTCTAAGCAGAGCAATTTATTTCTTTCTGATTCTTACCTAAGGTATCATTACTCACAACCCAAATAAAGGGCAGCCAAACACAAATTGGAGCAGCTGAATAATTAGTTCTCTTAAAAGGGGTATACTTAACATTGGAGGAGGACCAATCAGATGATCCAGAGCTCTGTCCCTCACTCAGACTGTTGCCTAATGCCCCTTTCCAATCAAAAGTAATCTGTCCCTTCTCACTATATCCTCCAGCAATCATTGCCATAGGAGAAAGATCAGTACAGCTTCCATTAATTCAAAAGGATTAGCATTAGATCTTTCTGGATCCATATGAATAAAATTATCCTTTAATGAAGAAATCACAGTAAAGCACAAGCTTCCTACCAATGACAAGGTTCTCTCATCCTGAAAACTCTGTATCTGAGGACCCAAAGGCAAAAAGCAAGCCCCAACTCTCTATTAGTTGTGAAAAATCTAGGGAACATCTGGGCATTATGCATCACTGGCATCGGTAGGGGAAGGTAGACATGATGGCCCACCGTAACTCTCCCATCATACTAGGAACCATCATCCCGAGTAGGAGAGTCTTCATCACCCACTTGGCCTCCATCCTTCTTATTCTGGAGTTGTGAAGGAGCTCTTCGAGTGAGTCTTTCAGGGATCCACAGGGGGTTTTCTTCCTCCTGTGGAAAAACACACACAGCTCCCCTGGATCTTATAAGAATAGGATCCGGGCCTTTCCAGAGATCAGTCAAGACATCTTTCCATTTTACCATTTCTTTTGGCCTATCAGGCTCTAAACTGTGGCGATCGGCCGCAGTGTGGCCTTGGGCATCAGAGTTCAAGAAATTAAGGGTAAAAAGTGCCATGGACACAGCAACTCTTGGTACCGAGGGTAGAACATCCTCAATACTCCCCTTTTGTTTAATCAGATATGATTTGAGTGTACGATGGGCACGTTCCACAATGCCCTGTCCTTGAGGGTTATAAGGTAGGCCAGTTAGATGGGTAACATCCATTTGCCGACAAAACTGTCGGAATTTTTGAGAGGTATATGCTGGTCCATTGTCTGTTTTTAAAATTCTGGGTTTTCCCCAAGCACTCCAGGCCTCAAGGCAATGTTGAATCACATATGAGGCCTTTTCCCCTGTTAGGGGCGTGGCAAACATTATGCCAGAACAGGTGTCAACAGAAACATGAACATATTGAAGCCTTCCAAAAGAGGGAATATGAGTAACATCCATCTGCCACATCTGCAATGGTCTAATGCCACGTGGGTTTATTCCCACGTGGGGAGCAGGTAAGAATTCGCAGCAATTCTGGCATTGAGTAACAATTTCCCTAGCCTCTTTCCTGGATAGAGCAAAACGACGGCGCAAGGTCTCAGCCGTCACATGAAAGCGCTGATGGAACTCTTTTGCTGCTTGTGCGTGGGTAGACAAGGCAGCGGCCACCAGCTTTGTAGCCTTGTCCGCTAAGTCATTCCCTAAGGACATGGGACCTGGGAGTCCAGAATGTGCTCGGACATGGGTAATGAAAACAGGAAATCTCCTATTTAACAAGGCAGCTTGTATCTTCTGAAAGATGTTAGCAACTCTGCTGGAGGATCTTATTATTCCAGCTATCTCAAGGAGATTAACTGCATTAACCACATAAGAGGAATCTGATACAATATTGAGGGGTCCTGGAAAAGCCTCAAGAACCTCCAGTACTATCAGACATTCTACAACTTGAGGTGAAGTTTCATTATATTGTTTAGATATAACCCTATCCTTGACCACATAAGCTCCCATACCAGTTTTCGATCCATCAGTGTACACCACAGTCCCATCTGGGAGTGGGTCTTTAGCTGTCACTTGTGGAAACACTATAGCCTGGTTTAGGGCAAACTGTAAAATTGGATGCTTTGGAAAATGATTATCAATTTGTCCTGAAAAGGAAGTAACTAAAACTGCCCAATCACTAGATGTGGCTGCCAAGGTCTGAACTTGTGCAGCAGTATAAGGCACAATCAAGGAATCAGGATCCCTGCCAAAATGCGTAACAGCTGCTTTTATTCCTCGAAGCGCGAGCTGTGCAACAGCATCAGGGTACCAGTCAATAATCTTAGCAGGGGAAGCATTTGGATGAATCCAAAGTAATGGTCCATGTTGCCACAGGACTGCAGTTGGCAATTGAGCTGTCTTAAAAACACACAGATTAAAAGGTAGTGACTCCTCAATACGTTGTAATTGTGCTTCCTGTAAGGCCTCTTCCACCATCTGTAAGGCTCAGTGGGCGGCAGGGGTAAATTTTCTGGGTGAGGAGATATGAGGCTCACCTTCCAGGAGATCGAAGAGGGGTTTTAGATCAGCAGATGGAATTTTTCAAAAGGGCCTCAACCAATTTATATCTCCCAGAAGTTTCTGAAAATCATTTAATGTTTGTAAGTGGTCTTTGCGAATTTCTATTTTCTGAGGAACTATATTTTTGGGAGTAATCATTGAGCCCAAAAAGAGGCCTGTATCTGCAATTTGAACCTTTTCTGAGGCAATCTCTAATCCCCACTGTTTTAATTCAGCCACCAGCATGGGAAAAGCCTTTTGTAAAACATCTAACTCTTTGTGACAAATAAGAATATCGTCCATATCATGATTAAAGATGTAAATTGCTTCCTAATTGGCTCCAAAGCCTCCTGCACATACAGCTGACATATTGTTGGGCTATTGGCCATGCCGTGTGGCAGTCCCTTCCACTGAAATCTCTTGTCTGGTTCCATATGATTAAGAGAAGGGATAGTGAAGGCAAACCTTGGTCTATCCCGTGGGTAAAGTGGAATAGAGAAGAAACAATCCTTAATATCTATAATAATAAGCTTCCAATCTTGAGGAAGTGCAGAAAGCAAAGGAAAGCCTCTTTGAACAGGGCCAAAAAGATGCATCTGATTGTTAATGGCCCGCAGGTCATGGAGTAATCTCCACTTCCCAGATTTCTTCTTAATAACAAAAATTGGTGTATTCCATGGGGAGGTAGAAGGCTCTAGACGCCCCAGCCGTTCCTGTTCTTGCACTAATCTTGTGACAGCCTCTAATTTTTCAGAGGATAGAGGCCATTGAGAGACCCATAACGGCTCCTCTGTTTTCCACGGTATGGGTCGTGAAGCCTCAACGGCCCCTAAATAAAACCCAGTCCTTTTCTACCCCGATTTCCATGTTGTGTAATGGGTTTTATTATGCCTTGTTCTTGCCTACCAAGCCTCTACCCTTTGTATACCCCATCTTTGCCATAATGGCTGATGCCTGGGGGGAGTATTCATTAGTTAGGGTCATGCCCATGGCTTGTAACACATCCTGTCCCCAGAAATTTACAGGGAGTGGCAACACATAGGGGGTAAAACATCCCTGTTTGCCCTCAGCGTTCCGCCAGGTTAAGGCTGAGGCACTGATGGCAGGAGAGGACTGGTATCCAAGACCTTGTAGAGAAGGAGATGAAACAACAGTGGGCCAAGACTTCGGCCACCAATGGAGTGAAATAATGCTTTTTGACTGCTCCCGTATCCATTATCCCTTCAAATTCTTTTCCATTAATTAACAATTTTATTGTAGGTCTCTCATTTAGGGGTATAGCCAGATAGGCTGAATCACTTCCAGAAGATCCCATAGCCCTTTTTTGTAAAGTGTAGGTTTCTCCATCCCCGAGGGAGGGCAGCAACACCAGTTGTGCAATTCTATCTCCCTGCTTTATAGAAAATACACCCCGAGGGCTAGAACAGAGAACTTGAATCTCCTCTTTATGATACGGGTCAACAATCCCAGGATATATAATGAGTCCCTGTAAAGTTAAGGAGCCACGGCCCAGAATAAGCCCGATGGTGGCAGGGGGCAAAGGTCCAGGGGAATGGACTGGGACCGGTTGAACATTCATTTGGGGCATGAGTAAGAAGTCGGAGGCGGCACGCAAGTCCATTCCGGGGGTTCCTCGGAAGCCGCTACTTCCTCTTGATTGCTTTTCTGAAATCGGTTCCCATATTTCTGAGGGCCCTGGGACCATGGTCCCCGTGACCCGTTTTTTGATTGGGGTACCTTGGGTTCTTCAATAGGGGGCAGAAGCCTCCCTTTCATATCCCGGACTGACCTGCATTCACTAGCCCTATGATAACCTTTACCACAACGACGGCAAAGCTTCAGTTCTCTTGTTCTTTCAGGGGCTTGACAATCTTTCTTAAGGTGCCCCATTTTCCCACAATTAAAACAAGCTTTTCGACTAGATAAATCTCTACGCCTGTGCGTTTGTAAAATGGCGGCAGCTAGTCCTGCATTGGTTAGGGGTCCCCCCAGCTCCCTGCACACTCTGAGCCAATCTTGTAAACCTTTGCTTTTGCGAGGGGCGATAGCCGCTCGACATTCCTGGGTTGCTTGTTCATAGACAAGTTGCTCAATTAGGGGCATAGCTTGTTCTGAATCACCAAAGATGCGACCGGTGGCCTCGGTCATTCTGGCCACAAAGTCTGAAAATGGCTCTTGGGGTCCTTGGACAATCTTTGTAAGGTGTCCACTGGATTCTCCCCTTTTTGTGAGGGCCTTCCATGCTTTAATAGCGGCGGCCGACACCTGACCATAGACGCCCCAGATGTAGTTGGTTTGATTAAGGGCATGTTGACTCTGACCTGTCAGCATTTCAAATGTCCACTGCCTCTGATTCTCATCTTCAGCTGTGGCATTAACTCTAGCTTGCGCCTGGGCTGCATCATACCAGAGAGCCTTCCATTCCATGTATTGTCCCATATTGGGAAGCACTGCTTTCACTGTCGTCTGCCAGTCAGTGGGAGTCATGGCAAAATTAGCAAGCCTTTCCACCTGTATTGTGGTAAAGTTAGCATTGACCCCATAATTACGAACGGATTCGGCCAATTCTTTGATTTGATTGTAATCTACGGTGGTATGTACTCTTCTGCCTTCCGCATTCTCGAATACTGGAAAAGCCATTTTTATTTTTCTCCGTTCCTCTAAAGGTAAAAAGGAGTCAGTACCAGTATTCAGCCGAAGCTCATAAGGCGGAGGTGCCGAAGGACGTGAGCCCGCCGGATTTATAGGCGGTGGCCTCACATTCATTTTTGTTTTCAGCGGCCGGTGTCTATCAGGGTGATATCTTTCTTCCTCATACCGTGCCACCTCCTCCTCTAGACCACCTTCTTCGCTAGAATCCAGAGTGTCAGAATCGGAATTATCTAGCTCCAAGGCTTCTAGCTCTACTGTAGGGTATAGCCTAGATTCTGGCTTTTTCTTTTTCTTAGATTTGTTAGGGGGTGAATGATCACTCCCTTCTTTCTCTCCCCCTTTCTTAACTTCTTGGGGAGGGCCTTTTTTCTTAGACATGTCTTTCCTTTTGCGAGCTCCCATTCTCTCACTCCGTTCAGTTTCTGACATGCTATCCTGAACTTCCTCTAAGGTTCCCTGACTTTCTACTATAGCAGGGTGACAGGCCTCATCCTCCAAGCAGTTTTTAACTAGCTTCCAAATGGCTTTGGTACCTAAGCGGAGATCTCCTTCTGCATGCTTTCTGTCTAGTTCTTTACCTAGCTTGTTCCATGAGGCCACAGTGAGGGACCCGGAACAAGAATACCATGGTGCCACTCTATCTACCTCCTTCACAAAATTTTGAAGTGTTCGTGGTGCAATTTTAAGATCTCTTTGTTTTAGCACAGTCTGTAGGGCAGTAACCACTGACTGTGACAATCCCATCGTGCTGGCGGCTTATCTAAAAAACGGTGCTCAACTCCTTTACCAGACTGACAGCACCGTTCTGTCAGCACCAGCCACGATGAAGAAGGACAAACAGGACTAGCACCAAAGCCTCCACTGACCCGTCCCACGGTTATGACAAACTAAGGCCAAAGTCGAGAAAAGGGGTGTTCAGGATAAAGCATACCTCTCTGAACTTACGTCCTTGCAGTTCTGAATCCGCCCCGTCTTCCGAGCGGTCTCCCGCGGCGCTGGCGATGTTGAAGAGTTCCCGGGTTTTGGCACCAGATGTCCTGCGCTACCGTCTCGCCAGCAAGAACGACGCAGGACACTCGGATCCTTCTGCAGTAAAGCTTTAATACATCTTGAGAGATAGATGATCAGCTTCTGAGAGGGAGACCCCAAGCTAAGAAACCCAGCCCCTTATATAAGCCTAGGAGCTCCGAGTGAGACGTGTAGAGCCGAGATTGGTGGTTTGCTCATCACCCCAGATGACGCCACGGGAGAGGCACAGCTTAAACGGTGAACTCCAACTGACAGCGGATGTCAGCGCCATCTTCTAATGGCGATAGCGATAGCAAGGGCGGCTCCTCACATGAGCAGATGTGTGCACACCTGGGACCATACTGTGATCCTTGGATATCTTAGCTGCTATTGCCTGTGGAGTAGACCTCTCAGAACAGGGGCCACCATCTGGCTTTTAGTGACTGCCAGCCAGGGTAGTCCCAGTGTGTTAGGTCATGTGGGTCTCCTCAAGGCTGGGGATGTTTTTGTCCCTCCAACTGCATCATGCTGCAGTGTCCCCCTCCCCCACCCTGCCTCAGTAGCTCATTCCTGTTGTCCTGCTCATGTCTCTCTCGCCTCTACCAGGAAGTAAGTGTCTAAGAATTCAAAGAGTACTGGCCATTTGGAGGGTTTGTCCCTGAACATGAATTCTCCTTTGTCCATGGGCAGTGGGGTGTGTGGATGGTGTCCAGTTCAAATCAACCTACTTCCCTCACAAATGAGGTTGTCAACTTGGGTTGTGTTTTCTTAAGGCAGGCGATGTGCTATGTGTGAGGTCTAATCTTGATGGTCATCCTGACTGGATTTCAATCCTCATGGAAGCAAAGTTCTGTCAGTGTGGAGTTTATAGGCTGTGTCAATTGATGAAGGCAGTCTGACTTTTCATGGGCAGCGTGGACTAGTGTCTCTATGGACTGGAAATCAGAAAGCAGGCTGGGCATTCATGCCTCTCCACTTCCTGATTGTCAATGTGGTCCTGCACCAGGCCACCCCTACTGAGCTGGACTGCATCCCTTCAGAGTGTCAGCAGCCACTCCTGCTCTGGTTTCTGTACTGGTTTGCTAATGACTTAGAGGTGTAATTTTAGCATGTGCACAGTACTGAGGTTAATCCACTGCATCACAGAGAAAAATGGGGGTGTCTAAGGAGATGACTCAGTGGGTTCAGTGCTCAATATGAAAGCCTAAGGACCTGAGTTTAGATCCCCAGGACTCCAGTAAGGACGTCAGTGCGGTGGCATACACCAAAATCCCATGGGAGCTCGATGCAATAAGAGAACTTGTCTCAAAAAAGAAGTATGGAAGGCTATGGAGATAGTTAGTGATTAAAGGTGTTGCCACTAAGCATGATGACCTGAGTTCAAATCCCAGAAGTCACAGGATAGAAGAATAGAACTGGCTTCTCCTAGTTCTCCTATCATGTTTATACACACACACACACACACACACACACACACAAACAAACACACACACACACACACACATACACACAAACACACAGTCTGGGGAAACACAAAAGAGTCCAAACAAGCACTTAATGGTCAAATATAAAACAATTTCAATAACAAATAACAAGATATTGATATATGGTATGTTGGTGTGAATGGCTCGATGAGCAGAAACATAAATAAGAATGAAAGACAGTTTTCTTACAGAAGAAATCATGAGTACTTACATATGCTCCTCTCCTCTTGGGAGGCAAGTTTACTTCCTTCAGTCCTTCAGTTTGAGTTTCATGCATGCAATGGAAAATGCAAGATGTCCTGGGGCTGCCCCAGTTAGGAAAGTCCTTGCTGTGTAAGCTTGAATACCTGAGTTTCAGTCCCCAGGCCCATGAGGAAAGCCAGACACAGTGGTGCTCCTTATAATTAGAGAACTAGGGAGTCTGCCCCTAGGGCTCACTGGACAGTCAGTCTAACCATGTCAGCCAGTCCAGGATCAGGAAGAGACCCTGTCTCTAAAATATAAGGAGGTCAGCTGTTAAGAGGACTGAGCACCGATGGGGCAGCTAACAACCTCCTGTAACTCCAATTCCCGAGGATCCAACACCCTCCTCTGGTGACCACAGGCCGTGCTCACACAGTGTGTAAGACTTTCATGCAGGCAAAATCTCCATGCACAGAAAAGAAAACAAACAAACTCTTTTCACAAAGCTGAAATCTGCATATACAAGATATATGTATGTGTACATGTACAAGCACACACATAAACACACACCCACATATACATTTATATGGTGAGAGTGAGTGAAGCACTTGATGGTCTATCTCTGTCGGCCATGCGTTGTATTCCATGTATCTCAGTTAAGATTTCTATCGCTCAGACAGAAGAGGTGGCATACACACCTGTAACCCCAGTACTCAGGATGCAGAGGCAGGTGGATCTCTGTGAGTACCAGACCAGACTGGTATCCAAAGTGAGTTCCAGGACAGTTGTGATTTAAGGAAATCCCGTCTGGAAAAAACAAAAATAAATCCATAAATGAATTAAAATATTACTGTTCCTGTGAGAAATACCTTCACCAAAACAAACTGACAAGGAAAATGTTTATTTGGCTTGTACATTCATCATGAAAGTCAGGAGAGGAACACAGGCAGGGCAGGAATCTGGAGGCAGGAGTGGTTGCAGAGGCCATGGAGGATGCTGCTCCTGGTTTCTTTCCCAGGGCTTGCTTAAGCTGCTACCTTATAAAATCCAGGAACACCATCCACAATGGGCTTAGCCATCAAACATTGATCACTAATAAAAATGCCTGGCTAATGACTGTTGCTGGATTCCTTTAATTCCAGCACTTGAGAGGTACAGACAGGTGGATCTCTGAATGCTTTGTTATCTAGGTCTACAGAGTTACTTCCAAGACAGTCAGTACTTCACAGGAAGCTCCGTCTTCAGGGAAGGCAGAGAGAGTGAAAATGCCTTACAGACTTGCCTGCAGTCCTAAATTTCGGAGGCATTTTCTGAATTACTTTTCTCTTTCTTTTTTTTCTTTTCTTTTTTTTTTTTTTTTTTGGTTTACGAGACAGGGTTTCTCTGTATTGTTTTGGAGGTTGTCGTTCCAGCCTGGCCTCGAACTCACTGAGATCTGCCTGCCTCTGCCTCCTGAGTGCTGGGATTAAAGGCATGTGCCACCACGGCCCGACTACTTTTTTCTTTCTTAAATGTGTTTCTTCTGGATTTTCCAGACAGAATTTTCAGAGTAGCCCTTTTGGAACTCTATGGAGACATGGCTAGCGTCAAAATCAGAGATACACCAACCACGGATTCCAGAGTGCTAGGATTAAAGGAGTGTGCCACCTCTACCCATCTAGCCATGTTTCTCTTCGTTAAGGTTACCTCTTTCTTATGACTTTAGTGTTTGTCAAGCTGACATAAAACTAAGAACTAGGCATCATGTAAGCAACATATGGGCAATTGCAAACACAAACACACATACAATATCAAATGGGCACATGCACCACACACATGTGCTTACACACACACACACACACACACACACACACACACACACACACAGGAAAATGTGAGGGAATGGGAAAACAGTAGAAATATCTGGACACAGAATGTTATTCTTTCAAGTGAGAATTTCCAATCAATGGGGAAAGGTGCAGGTGTCATCTGTTCTCTGGCATGCAGGATTAGGCACTAAACCTCTGTGAGATCTACAAACAGTCAAAAGTCAGATCTGATGAACTAGCAGAGTGCTGCAGGTGTCACCCACCAGTAGACACTTCTTTGGCACAGTATGCCCTTGTCTCTATTCCTAATACTTCTGTGGAATAGAAAGGCCTCGATGCGCTTCTGCAGCCCTGGGAACTTGCAAGGTCATCAAAATAAAGACTGGAGGACATAGTGGAGAGCTCATGAGTAGATATTAGTACTTGGCAACTCTTTCCCATAACAGTTACAGGATGTATATCCTGTTTGGCTCAGGAATCCAGTAAGTCAAAGGCTAAGGTCTCTCTAAGTTTTGGCAATAACTTCATCTGTCACCACTGATGGATAGAAAGCTAAAGTCAATGCCTTTAACAGCAAACTAATTAGTTCTGACTTACCAAACATTTAGAGTCTTTACTGTTAATAATTGATACCATCCAACATACATAAGCGCTTATATAAGGTGATTGGGGAGGTGGGGATAGCCGTGTTGAAAGTTTGATGACAGCCTGAATTATGTGGGAAGATACTCTTTTTTCATGTTTCACAAAGGTATTGTTTAGAAACTTGAGAGAGGCCAGCTAGCCTTCTAGTACATCTAATGACCACTGTGGAGACCTCCTATGTGGTGTCCCAGGGATAGCGTGCCACATGCCTTGTTCTCCTGAGTCATTGGATACCTAAGGGACACAAAATCAGCCACAGGAAGAGTTGCTGGAGAAGCAGGGACAGGGTTCAGAGCCCCATATTGTGGTGGAGACCAGGAGTGTTCTTGTGGACAGGGTCCCGGTGCACTGTGGTGTTGTAACCTGTGTTCCATTGCTGTGACCAAACTCCCCATACTTGGTGCTGTATGTGGTGAGAAGTTAACTTGGTTTGTGGTAGGAGTCTTGACAGTCCCAGATAGAGCAGCCACATCTAGGCACTCTTCGCTCTGTGTGAACTCATGGTGGGGGGAAGGGAGGTGAGTGGAGCTGGTGGAAGTGAGTCCTAGAGTAGGGGCTCCACCTGGTTTACAACCATTGCCATAACTGTCTGTCAGCACTGCTGAATGGAGACCAAGGCTCAAGGTGTCCTAGACCAGTTGAAACAACAGCTGTCTGTCCCTCTGATATGGTGTTTGATGAATCTGAGCATTAAATCTCACAGCAGAGTGAAGGGGAGCACACCATCCAATCAGAGCAGAGCATTGAGGGACGCTGCTTCTCACTGTGGTTATGCTTATAGGAAATGGTGTCCTACCTCATACAGAGATGCTCCAGTGACAGACAGAGCAGGTAGATGATAAGTTCTAGTTACAGAGGACACAGAGTGGTCAGGTGAGCTACAGAGTCCACTGTGGGAGGCTGAGGCAGGTGTGGGATCCCTTTGCTCAGAAGATAGAAACTGTGTGTGGGGGAGGGGAAGGTCTCCAGCTGTTGGCTTGTGCTGCTACATTGCCCTCCATGTGTCATGGCAGTGGACAGAAGCACAGCTGGTGGGAGCAGCAGCAGGTGGCATACTCTATTGAGCAGGCCTCACACTAGCATAGACCCAGGACCCTGTGGTTAGGGAGGAGGGCCTCCTTGGCACTCACCAGTGCTGTGGCTCTTGGCCCTGGTGAGGCTCTTGTGTCTAAAGACACCACAGCTCCCCAGACATATTCTTGGAACCAGGGGCTGATGTTTCCATCCTCTGGAGTGAACCCTCCTGTCCTTCCTGAGACACTGCTCTGCCCTCTCCTGCTGTGACCCTTCCTTTTGCTGCCCCGCCCCCTGTCAGATGCTTCAGCTACCACACATCCAGTCGCTTGCCTGTTGACCACTCAGCTGTCACTCCCCTGCCTCAGCCTTTGCTGTAATGTCTGCTACCTGCGTCTCCATCACCGTCCTGAAAGTAAGGTAAGAAAAAGATGGCTCAACAGAACCTTTCATGAAGCCTAAACTGGCAGTCCCAGGCAAGAGTGTGGGAGTGTCTTCCAGACCAGTGAATGACCTGACAGCCCTCCTCCATAGCAGGGGCACTGCAGCCTCCCAGCCGCCTCCCAGCACCCCCTCTGCTAGGCCATGGGGAGAAGAGTGGGACTGCTTCCCCTCTGGCCAGGGTAGAAATGGTTGAATGGTCAACTAGAATTGTGTGATAGCAAAATTCTGATAGACACTCTGAAACAGCCTTAATGAGGCTGTACCTTCTGAAGCCAGCTCAGATTGTCCTGTAGTTTTCGTGAGGTACCTGTGAAGTCTTCAAAATGTCTGGTGCTGTCCCCAAGGCAGTCACGCTGGCTTTCTGAGGGACAAGGCAACTGGAGCAGCAAGGTAGAGTCGGACAGTGGCCAATTAGTTGTCTGATGGTCCACACTGACATATGTTTGCTTAGTTAAGAGGAAACGAGTCTGAGGCACTTGCAGTATGACCTTAAAGAACACACTCTGTGATATCATCATGGTCTCGAGGTGTGATTCTAACTGAACTGCAACTCCTTGTGTGGACCAGGCTGACCTCAAGCTCATAGTGATCCTCCTACGTCTGTCTTCTGAGTATTCAGATTGAAAGTGTTTGACACCACATCTGGCAACTGTTAATGGATTTTAACAATGCTCACACCATACACATGCAGACACACAAACAACACGGCCACAAAACTGTACATGTCATATACTATATGCTACATACATACCACTCATACACATACCACACAAACACTTTTTACACATACAGCACACACATATAAACCACATGGCACACACACACACCACAACTCACATATGACACAGGCACATACATATAGTACATACACATACATATAACTCACCGAGAACAAAAAACATGCACATCCATACATGCATATACCACACATAGCATGCACATGGACCACAAACACACCACCCAAACAACACAAGTACCATACACACACACACCATGCAACACAATATTATTGTAGAAACACACACACTCTACACAATACTATACCACACATCCACATAATGAGCATGCGCCACACACACACACAATACAAACAAATACATGTTACACACACTACACACACATATAAACATACCACCACATTCCACACACATACTCCACACACAGTCCACAAACACCACAAGCAAACACATATGCTATAGAAACACACCAAACACACATCCCACCAGACATACATATATCACACAGAGCACACACATGCACTACAAACACACACACTATAATATACTGCCAACACTCTACCACCAAAAAGACCCACAGGCACCACACATACACACCACACATACATACCATAGAAACAAACACACCATACAGACAAACCACACATCCACATTCTAATTACATTCTACAAACATATAACACACATACACAACAAGCCCACACATACTACACACACACACACACACACACACACACACACACCACTTCTTTCTTAGGATGTTTATGAACTAACCTGGGCAAGACAATGTCTTTAAAAACTCAGAAATATCAAAAGGGGGTCATGTTAAGCTGGACAAAGCACTCATTTAATTCTAGCACTCAGGAGGCAGAGTCATATGGACCTCTGTAGTTTAAGGTCAGCCTGGTCTACACAGAGATGCAGCAGGAGAGGCAGGACAATATCTAGATGGGATATCTCAAAAGGAGACAACAGCAACAAGGAAAAGGTCAAGTTGAAGGATGATACAACAGCAGGAGGACTTCAGGGTTACAGAGGGGTTCAGGGAAGCCATGAAGTAAGTGAGAGATGGGGGCAGGAATGGAAACAGACAGAGCAGGGACCCAGTGAATATGATGTGGTCTATCCTAGACATTGACTACGAGGAGACTTTTCAGTAAACCTTTATTTCCCATCCAAGGCCCCCACTTTGGAGGCCTAATTGAGGGGCCTTTTGCCTGGCTGGCAAGTCATCATTTCCTTGAGGTTTCTTATGACATGTGACCTTAAACAGAGCACTAAGAAGGGGACCAGGCTGAGCCAGGGAGTTTACTGATCTGGATGTTTTCCTCTTGCCAAAATACACATCTCCCCTGACACCACCCCAGGGAGTATCACGCAGTATTCTGGGAGGAGTCTGGAAGGGCTCAGACACAGCCCCTCCCTGCCCACTGAGCAGCCCAGGGCAGTTATAGAAGGGGCCAGAGCTGGGTAGGAGCACCTGCCATCATTACCATAAAGCTCGCTGGTGCTCTCATGTTGCTTGGAGCTGCCCTGCTCCTGACCTCAGGGGGAGATGGGTACTAGGCTGTGGGTGTTGGGGATGAGGGGTCTCCAGGGCTCTCACACCTTCACTTCCCGGGAAAAACTCATGTGATCTGATGTTAATTTTCAAGGGAGGATCACCTACTCTTTATGTTCCAGATTGTGGCATTTGCCAAGCTATAAAAGAAAAGGTTGAGCTTTTTCTTGGCCCATCTGTGGATGACTATGTTAACTTTGTGAAGAAATACAAGGATGACAGTGCCACACTGGAAAATGCTGAAAATCTGAAGAACTGTGCTGATAACAATTTGAGAGAGGAAGACAAGGAGAGTGTACACAGTTTGCTGGTGAGTTCTCTTGTGTCTGCCCAGGATTCTGTCTGCTGCCCTGCTCACCCTAGGTTGGCGATGGAGCCTGTGTTCCTCCCCATCACTGCAACTCCTCTGTGCATCCAGAAAGAGGCCTCTCCCTGGTTAGGTTATCAGGACGATGGGGCAGGAAGGGACAGTTAGGAGGCCTGAGCTAGGCCTGGCTGTTCTGCTCAGCCCAGCCAGACTGGACCCTGCAGGATCCCTGCCCCCACAATACCACTTGGCCTCCATCAGCCTTTCTGAAACAGACTTCGGTTGTCAGCCACAGGAACACAGGGTCTGGTACCCCTTCTCCTACCTGGGTCTTTTATCCTAACTTGTTAAGTCTACCACTGCACCCCCAAAACACTTATTATCTTCTTGTCCACTGGATCTCCAAAATCACTAAGTAGAATCCAGGGTGGAGAATGTAATTGAGTCCCCTCTTTTAGCTAGAATTAGTATGCTCATTCAACAGGCTTGTGTCATGTACCTCAGGGTCTTCATGTGACAGGAATAAGATCACTTGTGGGGCCATAGCTGGCTGAGGCTCACATGGAGCCACTCCAGGTCCTGCCCAGCTGCTTCTACGTTCTGTCCCGAATGTGCCCATGGTGTCCCGAGGGCAGGTGGCTCTTTCCATCAGCCTGGATTGGAGGCTGTTTACAAGGCTTGCCCTGATGTCGTTTGAGGGAAACAGGAAGGAAAGTTTGCTCCCTGGACCTGAGCAGACCCAGGATATATGGCAGATGGGTACAGCTCCCCCTCAACTTGTTTCCCGTGTATGACCAATGACCTCCCCTTCACCTCTCATGCCTCACTGACTTTCTCTTTCCAGGCGAAAATAGATGCTGACAAATACTGTTGATGAATCCATCTTTGTGGGAAGACTCAAGGAAACCACTAAACTGCTCACCTGCATAGATGCAGGAAGCCCTACCCCTACCCTCCAGGTGTCTAAGACCAGGATTCCAACAATAAAAGGCGTGCAATCCACAGGGGAGCCTGGGCTGTGTGGATTTGAGATGGGGCATTGATTGTGTTGGAGAATGTGCGGGACAATCATCAACATTGAACTATCACTGCTCAATTGCATGCTGCCAAAGTGTCCCGGAAGCATGCATTAGGGAATGCCAAGAGACCACATTAACCACTGCCAGAGTGTCTGTGGTTCAGACTCCATAGGGCAAGTACATGATCTCCCCGATGGAACTCCCCAGAAGCAAGGAGCAGTGATGGGTCAGAGAGGCTGTGTGTGCTGAGGATGCAGTCTCATGATTCTGGAGACAAGACTTCCCTTGTTATTACATTTGTATCTGTGTGTGTGTGTCTGTCTGTCTGTCTGTGTGTGTGTAGAGTTCAAAGGTACTCCTTAGCATGTTCCCTAATTGGATATTGCATTTCCCTATTTTTGTTATAAAATAGAAAAGCTTATATCTAATATGAGAAAAACTATATAGAACAAGTGCAATAACTATATACAATGTATCCAGGAAATAAATTCATCAACAATGTCTAGTCTGCAAATACTTGACAAATTCAGATAGAATATTCTGTTATCTATCCTTTCTTGGTGGTTCCAAAAGGTTGAACGTAATTCACCTTGTATTGCATCTTGCATTACCAAAAGTATCTTTGTATGTCTCTCAACCTCATACAATTTACATATTGTAGGGGAGAGCCCATTTAGATACAGGCCACACCCCTTTGTAGAATGGTGGGTATCTTGGGTACCTGAGCTCTCCCCTACACCATTAACTTAGTGAATGTCTTTACTGAATTAACTTCTAGGAAATTGTAAGAATAAAGTCTTCAATTCCATCAGCGTCCCAAGAAAGAAATAATATTATCTGACTAAGCAGAGTGTGCAAGCAAGGGACTTCCAAAAATGTGACAAATGACAGACAAACCTGGCTGCCTGGACAGTCTTCCAAGGTTCCTCTGTAATGTTGGGGCACCTTTCTTCTGACTAAAGGCCTGGAATATCTGACAGACTTCTGTTAATCAGGATATTTTCACGGGCTTTCCTCCCTTTTCTTGGCAAAGTTTGTAAGTCATGCTCTTTTATGTGCTGCTTGTCCAATTTGGCTGCAAACTGTCAGCAGTCAAGACAAGAGCAATTTCTTGCCCAGTGGCTAACATTTGCCACAAGAAAAGTAAACTCATTGTGGAATTTCTTCAATGACCATGATCTTTGAAGAAGATTGGTGCTGCCAGGAGCAGTCATGTCCCATTGTCATGACAAAACCCTGCTATTAAAACATTTTAAATGCTATCATCTGCTAATGGTGATCAGGAGTGGGATGATGAATTTCCACATAGAATGACAAAAGATTTAAGGGAATTTTAGAAAGAAAGGAACGGAGGATAGCATGGGTTCTTGGTAGCAGCATTTTTCTCAGGTGTGCTCTATTTTGATATCAACAAGCAAAGACTCTCAGGGCTTGCATAAGGGAGTTTTCCTGACTCAGTATAAAAAACAAGGTTCTTTTAAAAGGCTCTACTAAAGATTTTAAAATGTGTACATACAGCTGGAATTGGCAGTGACTACATCTCTAGGCCGGCAGGTTTTGCTGGATCTCAGCATGGACTGAGACAGGGAGCTGGAATCACGCCCCAAACATACAGAATGAAGAAAGAATATTAAGAGCAGCTAAAGAAAATGTCAAACCTATCAGAATTATATCTCACTTTGCTATGGAAACTCTGAAAGCCAGAAGATCCTGGATAGATATGCTAAAAAACTAAGAGATCATGGATGCCAGCCCTGACGTCTATACCTAGCAAAGCTTTCAATCACTATAGATGGAGAAAATGGAGAAAACAAGATATTCCGTGACAAAACTAGATTTAAATAATATGTATCCACTAATCCAGCCCTACAAGAAGATCTGGAAGGAAAACACCAACCCAAGTAGTTAAGTACAACCGGAAAAACATAGGCAATAGATAATCTCACTTTACCAACAGCTAAAAGAAAAAAGGGGTAAAAATCCACATGCAATTCCAACAACAACAATTCCAAAACAAATAAAAATGAGCAATCAATGGTCATTAATACCCCTCAATATTTTTTTCACTTTAGGTTTTTCTTTTGCATTTCATTTATGATCCAGTTTCACATTCTCACAGGGTCAGCAGTTACAATAGCCACCTCCAGACATCACCCACAGTCCGAAGCGGCCAAACATCCGAGCTGAGGTTAAAGGTACAGCACAGACATGCTTGTAAAAGAAAACAAAATTGCACAATTCATCCTTCATCTCATATTCTTAAACCAATGCCCGACACAAAGGCCGATTGCTGAGGAACGGAAACCCCTTTCTTCATGCTTCAAACTAAACATTAAACTTATCTGACAGGCTGAGCAAGGTCTCTTCAATAATTAATGGTAAACACATGAAAACCCCTTTATGATCCATAAATATTTTGTTACATAGGGTACAAAAATACTTTTCAGGTTTTGGTTGTTTTCAGAGTTCAGGAAGAATGAAGAGCAGTGGCAGGGTAGGGTGCTCTGGGGGAGGGAGGCACAGCTTCTTAGGCTTGTCAGCCCTCTGGAGAAGGAGACGATCAGGACTCTGATTGGAGGTGAAAGTCAGAGGCTGCGGATCTGCTGCCAGATGAGGATGGAGTCTGCGTGTATGCGTGCGCGTGTGTGCGTGTGTGTTTATGTGTGTGTGCAGCGGGGCCTTCAGGTCAGAAGTGGCTGCAAGGCTCAGGCCTCCCTGAAGTAGGGTGGGTGTAGGAGTCAGGAGTAGAGAGAGAGACTAGGCTTGACAAGCCTCCAGTGCCAAGACCTGTTGCTATGGCGACAGTGTAGGAACAAACTGTACAAGTGTCACAATCCATAAACATGCGAAATTAAATGTCCCTTTTCCTTGATGGGGAACTACAGAAGTAAGTTTGAGCAGGAGGTCAGGCTGTGCTGGGTTCCCAGTGAGGCCGGCAAGCTGGGCCTAGGTGTCCGGGTAAGAAGGCCTCCCGATCCTCCTGGAAGGCCTTGGAGAACTGAGGGAGGAGGAAACGAGAGCCATCCACTGAGTCAGGCTTCAGATTCACAGTGTCTAGAGGGGAGCAGCAATTCTGCACAGGCCTCAGGTGGCAGTAGGGCAGAGCCCTGTTTTGGCCCCAAACAACCCAGGACCAACTCCAGGGTAACAAGACTGAGGAGCTAACAGAACTGGCGATACTTCCATCCTTGCTGAGCGGTATCAGAAGAGGGATACCAGCGCACCTGAGCATGGAGGGTGGCAGCGGCAGCGGTGGCGGCTGGGTAGGTGAGCGTAGTATGTGAAATGGCTGGCGTCAGCTCTGTAGTGTAGAGAGGGTAAGGGGTCCAGGCCTCTGGGGATGCAGGAATCAGAGCAGCCCCCATCAGGTCATAAGGGTCCCATGCAATCAAATGTGCTCCCAGGGCAGGGTGGACATTGGTGGGATTTGGTGTTGCTATTAGCTTGCTTTTGGCCATCTTGGTGTTGGCTTTGGCAAACTCTAGCCTCAGGGTCTGGGGGTTCTCAGGATCAAAGCGAATACCATTCAATGCCTTTTTGGCTGCTTCTGCTCCTGCCCGGCTGTCAAAGATCACAAAACCAACAGGCTGTCTTGAAGTGAGCTTGATCAGGGACCCTTCATAGCCCTTGAATGGCCGGAAAAGCAGGTACAGTTCTCTAGGTTTAATATCCACAGGGAATAGCTAATCCCACTTTACCAGCAGCTAAAAGAAAAAAGGGGTGAAAATCCACGCACAAATCCAACAACAAAAACAACTCCAAAACAAACAAAAATGAGCAATCAATGGTCATTAATACCTCTCAATATTAATGGTCTTCATTTGCCCACAAAAAGACACAGGCTAACAGAATGGATTTGAAGACAGAACCCATTCTTCTTCTGCATACAAGAAACACACCTCAGCTTCAAAGACAGATATTACCTCACAGTTAAGTGGTAGGAAAAGATCTTCCAATCAAATGGCAAGCATGCCAGTATCTTAAGGCTGGCATCATATTTTCTAAAATGGCTCGTCTCTCTTTAATCAGATACTGAGTATATCCTCCGGGCAGTGTTCTGTAAGGAATTCCCTTCGTTTCACAGCATTAAGGAAATCTCCCAGAGTTTGATTACTAACCTTATTGTATCCAGCTTCTATATAAACAGTCTGGTAAATGGAGGTGCCTCTAGTAGTGGGTTATCCACCTCAGGGCTGGTGGCATTGCCAGCCTCCTTTTTAGAATCTGGGTCAGCCTGTGCTTGGGAAACAGATAGCAAAGTGATTAAATAGATTACGCAGAAAAGCATAA
Organism: Mesocricetus auratus; assembly: GCF_017639785.1. NCBI lineage: Eukaryota > Metazoa > Chordata > Mammalia > Rodentia > Cricetidae > Mesocricetus > Mesocricetus auratus. Next base: position 2,724,052 of record NW_024429223.1, read on the forward strand.
AGAGAATAGAACATATTGCTCAGCAGCGCAGGGATCTTCTGGCGGCTCTCATGGGTCGGGCTTCTCTCCAGGAGACTGCCTGGGGCTCCGCTTCGAGAAGCTCTGACCCCATCCCTTCAGGCGGTTCCCCCCAGTAGAGCAGCATTCTGCTACAGTTACACAGGGGTCACCGCTGTGGGTGTAGCAATGGTCAAAAAATTTAAAATGTAATTTCTCTTTAATTTTTCTAGCCTCACAAGGAGCTGTAGGGAGAAGGAGTAACTGAGCAATCCGTTCTCCTGCAGGGATGGCAACAACCCCACTGCCCACTGATGTCATTATTTTAATCTCCCCCTCACTATCCTGGTCTATAACACCAGGGTGTACCTGGATGCCTCGAAGAATAGTACTGGACCGTCCCAAGAGTAGTCCGACCGTGCCTGGGGGCAATGGCCCATGCACCCCAGTAGGGAGGGCCTGGATCCCCATTTCTGGTGTTAGGATTGCCCGGGCAGAGGGAGCGAGGTCCAATCCTGCACTCCCCGAGGTGGCTCTAAGGAGGTCTGAGATATGAAGGGGTTGCTCTGGGGGAGAAAATGAATCCTGCCACTGCCCGGAGCAGGGGTCATTGCCCCGTACACATTGGTTTTGGGGCCCTGGGGCGGGGCCCTCCTCCCGTTTCCCTGATTTTTATTAGCAGGAAGGAAATTTCCCTCCCGGTCAGTTTTAGAGTAACAGTCTTTGGCCCAATGATATCCCCTTCGGCAACGGGAGCATAAACCAGGTCGCTTGAGACCCGTAGTACTATTTTGAGGGCACTCTCTATGGAAGTGTCCCTCCCTACCACAGCTGAAACATGTTTTTCTCCCTCCCAGAGTAGGTCTTTCTTTCCCCACTTGGGGCCGAATGGCAGCAGCTAACACTTGGCCCTGGATGAAGTTCCCATCAATGTCCCTACAAATCCGGATATAGTCATTTAGACTTTTATTGCGATAGGGGCGAAGGGCTTCCTTACAATACTTATTTGCATTTTCAAATGCCATCTGCTTGATGACCGGCATCGCAGGCCCAATGCCCCCAAATATTCTTTCTGCTACCTGACTGAGACGGTCTACGAAGTCTTGAAAAGGTTCAGAGGGTCCTTGAAGGACTTTGGACAGATGATCCCCTCCTTCCTTGGAAGGCAATGCTTTCCAAGCCCCTTGGGCCGCTGCTGCCACTTGGGCATAGACTGCGATGTCATATTGCATTTGTTGCTGAATGGTGGCGTATTGACCACTCCCGGTAAGCATCTCCACATTTCTCTGGGGCTGTCCGGCCTGTGCATTTCTTTGGGCTGTCTGGCTGCATCTTTCCTGAAACTCACCTCTCCAAATCAAATAATCTCCCCCTGATAGAGTCGCTCGGCAAAGCTGCTGCCAATCACTAGGTGTCAAGTTAAGAGACGCAAAAGATTCCATTAAGGAAAGTGTAAAGGGAGCCTGTGCTCCATAATTTAAAGTTGCCTCCTTAAGTTGTTTTATATCCTTAAAATTTAAAGGGTTATGATGCCGAATGACCTGTCCAGAATTGTTCGGGTCTGGAACTTCCAGTACTGGGGCCACCACCGGGCAGCATTGGACCCCTCCTCTGGGTCTTCCCTCCAGGTCCGAGAAGGACTGGGTTATCTCATAGGAGGAGTCCCTTTTTTCAGAGTATGGAGAAGGGTTTCTCTTTCTGTCCTGTCTTTCCTTAATTCGAATCTTTTTTAGTTCTTTTTTAAGGGCTGCGATCTCAGCAAGTAACCATTCCTTTTCAGACTGTGACGAGTCTGAGTCTGAGCTACTTCCATTTTCTAGGTCTGATAGAGAAGAATATAACCGATTCTGACCGGAGTTCTTCTGTTTGGGTCGCGCCCGGAGATCTCTACCCGTTTTTTTGTTGTTACTAAGAGACTCCCCTTCATCCTCACTAACAATGGAGCCTCTAGTTTCAGTCAGGGTCCCTTCAGATGATTCATCATCACTCTCTGCCCCTGAACTCAAGGAGGCTTGAGTCTCAGTCTCTTGTAACTCTAAAAAAGCCTCTTTTGTGTCCTGAACTACCTGGCAGTGACGAACCTTATCTGTCAAAAGTGCTCCCCTCACTAATCTCCATAAGGAGAATGTCGTAGGGGGTAAGGACTCAGATCCCTCTTTTCGTAAAAGTCTATGAAGATCACGGCGAACCTCCTCCCAATCTGGTATATTTAAGTTTCCCCCAGTAATGAACCATGGACTGGCTCGTTCGATCGATTTTAGAAAGCCTTCTAGGGTTTTAGACTTGACTGCAGTCCCATGTTCTTTAAGTAACTTTTTTAGTTGATACTGCAATGATTCTAGCTTCCCGGGACTATTCCCCATAGTTTCTTAAGCCCGTCCACTTACCTCGCTTTCACGATCTCGGTAGGACCTCCAATTGTCGCGTCTGCTGCGCGGCCTGTGTCCGAGAACGTGCGGAGGGTGTCGGGGATTGACAACACAGAGACTTGTTCAACGGTGTAAAGAAAACTTTAAGCAGGCCCCAAAAAGGTTCAAGAAAACTTCCTAAGAAAGGCTCCCACCAGAGAAGCTTCTGCTCTCTCCTCTCCCCTCTGGTTCTGCTCTGACACCAAAAACTGATCTGGGCATGGCAGAAGAGGTGATTAGTCTTTGGACAAGGTCGAGGTCAGGGTGGTTTCTGTGGGCAGGACTTTTCCAGGAACTTAATGCCCCCAGACATTGTATTGTTTTTAGTAAACATGTTTTTAGTAAACATTGTCTTACAGCTGCCTACTCCCAGGCAGAAGGGGAAGTGGGTCTCTGCTCAAGGTCTGGTGTTCCCACACAAGATAGCTGTCTGGGATCCCTTTGCTCAGAAGATAGAAACTGTGGGGGGGAGGGCAAGGTCTCCAGCTGCCGGCTTAGGCTGCTCCATTGCCCTCCATGTGTCACAGCAGTGGACAGAAGCACAGCTGGGGGGGGGAGCAGCAGCAGGTGGTACCCTAGGTGAGCAGGCCTCACACTAGCATAGACCCAGGACCCCGTGGTTAGGAAGGAGGACCTCTTTGGCCCTCACCAGTGCTGTGACTCTTGGCCCTGGTGAGGCTCTTGTGTCAAAGTCACCACAGCTCCCCGGACATACTCTGGGAACTAGGGGCTGATGTTTCCATCCTCTGGAGTGAACCCTTCTGTCCATCCAAAGACACTACTCTGATCTCTTTCTGTGACTCTTCCTTTTCCTTCCCCATCCCCTGTCAGATGCTTCAGCTACCACACATCCAGTCACTTGCCTGCTGACCACTCAGCTGTCACTCCCCTGCCTCAGACTTTGGTGCACTGTCTGCTGCCTGCATCTCCATCCCTGTCCTGAAAGAAGGGCCATAAGAAGTCGACTCAACAGAACCTTTCATGAGGCCTAAAATGTCAGTCCCAGGAGAGAGAGTGGGAACCTTTCCAGACCAGTGAATGACCTGACAGCCCACCTCCATAGCAGGGGCACTACAGCCTACACAGCCACCTCCCAGCACCCCCTCTGCTAGGCCACGGGGAGAAGGGTAGGACTCCTTCCCCTCTGGCCAGGGTAGAAGTGGTTGAAGGGTCAACTAGAATTGTGTGATAGCAAAACTCTTATAGACACTCTGAAATATCCACACTTAGGGTGTGCCTTCTGAAGCCCGGGTTACCAGCTCAGATTGCACTCTAGTCTCTCCAAATGACATCTTCAAAATGGCTGGTGCTGGTCCAAGGCAGTCATGTGGATTTTTGTGGGAAAAGGCACGCAGAGCAGCAAGGCAGAGTCGAGCAGTGTCCATTTGGGGGTCAATTGTTCCACACTGACATGTCTTTCTTATTTATGCGAAAATTACCGTAGGTCTCTTGCAGTATGACCGTAAAGAACACTCTCATGGTGATATTATCAGGGTCTCACTGTGTTATTCTGGCTGGCCTGGAACTCCCTGTGTGACTCAAACTCACAGAGATGCTGCTGCCTTCTGTGTGCTAGGATTGAAAATGTGTGACTGCACGGCACGCTTTCTTTTTTAATATTTTTTAATTATTTTAATTTTAAATAGCTTGTTTTACAAGTCAATCCCAGTTCCCTCCCCTCTTCCTGCACCCCCGATTCCCCCATCCTCCCACCCTATTGCCAATTCCTTCCACAAAGGGGATATCTAGAGTCTGTCACTTCACTCAGGGTAGGGTCCAGGCACTTCCCTAAGAGTCCAGGCTGAGAGAGCATCCCTCTTTGTGTTATGGACACACCATGTCTGTTAGTATTCGAGGGATAAACACTGATCCACTGCTCGGGACACCATAGGTTGCCCAGGCCTCCTCATTGATTCTCACATTCAGAGGGTCTGGATCGGTCCCATGCTGGCTTCCCAGCTGTCGGTCAGGTGTCCAAGAGATCTCCCCTGTTCGGGTCAGCTGTCTCTGCTGGTTTTGCCAGCCCATTTTTTGCCAATTTGCTCATCGCTCCTCTCCCTCTGTCACTGGGTTCCTTGGGTTCTGTTCAGTATTTAACTGTGGGTGTTTGCCTCTGCTTCCATCAGTCACTGGATGAAGGCTCCAGGATGGTTATAGACATCAAGTTCACTCTCAGGAATGGGCATTCGAGGTGGTCTCTACACTATTGCTTAGCTTTCCAATTGGTGTCATCCGTTTAGATCACTAGAAGTCACAATGGTGCCTGATCTGTCTTCTAACCTATGATTCCCTCTTCCCCCTATCCTACCCCTCCAGTAATCCTTCCTGTTCCTGCACGACCTACTCTCTCTTCCACTTCTCCCCCTCTCTATTTCCCAGGTCCCCTCCCCCACACCCCACGCCGTATTCCCCATCTGTTCAGAGGATCTTGCCTCATTTCTCTTCTCTTGGGTACCATGCATATCTTTTTGGTTCTTTCCTGTTTCCCAGACTGGCACTCTCCTGATCCATGTCTAAAATCCATATTTGAGTGAGTACATACCATGTTTGTCTTTTTGTGACTGGGTTACCTCACTCAGGATGGTTTCTTCCAGTGCTATCCATTTACCTGTGAATTTCAAGATTCCATTGTTTTTTTTCTGCTGAGTAATACTCCATTGTGTAAATGTACCACATTTTCTCTATCCACTCTTCAGTTGAGGGGCATCTAGGTTGCTTCCAGGTTCTAGCTATTACAAATAATGCTGCTATGAACATAGTGGAGCAGATGCCCTTGTTATATGAATTTGCCTCTTTTGGATATATGCCTAAGAGTGGAATTGCTGGGTCTTGTGGTAGATTGATTCCCATTTTCCTGAGGAATCTCCATACTGATTTCCAAAGTGGCTGTACGAGTTGGCACTCCCACCAGCAGTGGAGGAGTGTTCCTCTCTCTCCACATCCTCTCCAGCATAAATTGTCTTTGGTGTTTTTGATTTTAGCCATTCTGACAGAAGTAAGATGGTATCTCACAGTTGTTTTGATTTGCATTTCCCTGGTGGCTAAGGATGTTGAGCACTTTCTTAAGTGTCTCTTGGCCATTTTAGCCTCATCTATTGAGAATTCTCTGTTTAGTTCTGTACCCCACCTTTTAATTGGATGCTTTGGTGTTTTGGAGACTTGCTTCCTGAATTCTTTGTAAATTTTGGAGATTAGCTCTCTGTCGGATATGGGGTTAGTGAATATCTTTTCCCATTCTGTGGACTGCTTTTTTGTCTTGTTGACTGTGTCCTTTGCCTTACAGAAGCGTTTTAGTTTCATGAGGTCCCATTTGTTAATTGTCAATCTCAGTGTCTGTGCCACTGGTGTTATGTTAAGGAAGTGGTTTCCTGTACCAACTCATTGAAAAGTATCTCCCACTTTCTCTTCTAAATGTTTCAGTATGGCTGGATTTATGTTGAGATCTTTGATCCATTTGGACTTAAGTTTTGTACAAGGCGATAAACATGGATCCACAGTACCCAGTTATTCCAGCACCACTTGTTGAAGATCCTTTTTCTTTTTTCCATTGTATACTTTTAGCTTCTTTGTCAAAAATCAAGTGTTCATAGGTGTGTAGGTTAAAATCAGGGTTATCAATTCGGTTCAATTGGTCTACCTGCCTACTTTTGTGCCAATACCAAGCTGTTTTCAGGACTATGGCTCTATAATAGAGCTTGAAGTCAGGTATGGTGATGCCTCCTGAAGTTCCTTTATTGTATAGGGTTGTTTTGGCTATCCTGGGCCTTTTGTTTTTCCATATAAAGTTGATTAACATTCTTTCCAGGTCTGTGAAAAATTGTGCCAGAATTTTGATTAGGATTGCATTGAATTTGTAGACTGCTTTTGGCAAGATTGCCATTTTTATTATGTTGATCCTACCATTCCAAGAGCATAGGAGATCTTTCCATTTTCTGGTATCCTCTTTGATTTCTTTCTTTAAACACTCAAAGTTCTTGATATACAGGTCTTTCACTTCCTTGGTTAACATTATCCCCAGATAGTTGATGCTGTTTATGGCTATTGTAAAGCATGAGGTTTCTCTGATTTCTTTCTCAGTCACTTCATCGTCTGTATATAATAGGGCCACTGATTTTTTGTATACCTTGTATCCTGCCACTTTGCTGAAGGTGTTTATCAGCTCTAGGAGTTCCCTTGTGGAGTTTTTTGGGTCACTTATAGAAAATATCTGGAAAGACATAGCAGGCTTTCTTTTTTTAATTTTTTTTAATTTTTTTAACATTTTTTAAATTTTAAATAGCTTGTTTTACATGTCAAACCCAGTTCCCTCTCCCTCCCCTCCTCCTGCACCCCACCACCATCCCCCCATCCTCCCACCCTATTTCCAATTCCTTCTGCATAGGGGATATCTAGAGTCTATCATTTCATTCAGGGTAGGGTCCAGGCACTTCCCTAAGAGTCCAGGCAGAGAGAGCAATCCTCTTTGTGTTATAGACACACGATCCAGACCTCCTGAATGTGAGAGTCAGTGAGGAGGCCTGGGCTACCTATAAGGTGCTGAGTAGTGGATCAGTGTTTATCCCACAGCAGGCTTTCTTAACAGATTTTAACAGTGCTTACGACCAGCCACAGGGAACGCTGAATTCACCACATGCTCACACACCACACACACACACACAAACACACACACACACAGACACGACACGATACACATACACCATTCATAGACACTACATGCCATACACAACAAACATATACCATGCCCACACACATGTTCTAGACACACACACCAACCAACATATGCAGCACAAAACATTCTACAGAGACACACCATACACACAAACACAACAAACATCCACATACTACACACACGACCCACACAGACACCACACACCTATGCCACACACACACTCCACACACAATTCACATACACCAACAGTATACCCAGACACACCCATACCACACACAGCACACAGATATCACAGAATCACATACCATATACACACACATTATATACACACTCCCCAAAAGAACACACATGCAGGCTACACAGACACCACATACATACTACAGAAACATATGCACATTCTACACACACACACCAACTACACATTCGATACACACACAACCTGCAACAGCAAGAGGACTTCAGAGTTACAGAGGAGTTCAGAGAATTCATGAAGAAAGTGAGAGATGGGAGCAGGGATGGAAAGAGTCAGAGCAGGGACCCCAGGGAATACGATATGGTCTATCCTAGACATTGATTACAAGGGAGAATTTCATTAACCTTGAGTTCCCTTCCTAGGCCCCAACTGTGCATGCCAGATTGAGGGTTGAGGGGCCTATTTCCTGGCTGGCAAGTTATCATCTCCTTGGGTCTTCATATGACATGCGACCTTATGCAGAGCACTAAGAAGGGGACCAGGCTGAGCCAGGGACTTTGGTGGCCTGGATCTTCTCCTCTTGCCATAATACACATCTCTCCTCACACCACCCTAGGGAGTATCACGCAGTATTCTGGGAGGAGCCTGGAAGGGCACAGACACAGCCCCTCCCTGCCCACTGAGCAGCCCAAGACAGTTATAGAAGGGGCCATAGCTGGGTAGGAGCACCTGCCACCATTACCGTGAAGCTCACTGGTGCTCTCCTGTTGCTTGCGGCTGCCCTGCTCCTGACCTCAGGAGGAGGTGGGTACTAGGCTGTGGGTGTTGGGGATGAGGGGTCTCAAGGGCTCTCACAGCTTCAATTCCGGGGAAGAACTCATGTGTTCTGATGCTAAGTTTCAAGGGAGGATCACCTATTCTTTGTGTTCCTGATTGTAGCATTTGCCCGGCTATAAAAGAGGATCTTGAGCTTTTTCTTGGCCCATCTGTGGATGCCTATGTTAACTTTGTGAAGAAATACAAGGATGACAATGCCACAGTGGAATATGCTGAAAATCTAGAGAACTGTGGTGATAACAAGTTGACAGAGGAAGACAAGGAGAGTGTACACAGTTTGCTGGTGAGTTCTCTTGTGTCTGCCCAGAAGTCTGTCTGCTGCCCTGCTCACCCCAGGTTGGCGATGGAGCCTGTGTTCCTCCCCATCACTGCAACTCCTCTGTGCATCCAGAAAGAGGCCTCTCCCTGGTTAGGGTATCTGGAGGATAGGGCTGAAAGGGACACTCAGGAGGCCTGAGCTAGGCCTGGCTGCTCAACTCAGCCCAGCCAGACCGGACCCTGCAGGATCCCTGCCCCCATAATACCACTTGGCCTCCATCAGCCTTTCTGTCCCAGTCTTCAGAGTCCAGCCACATGAACACAGGGCCTGGTAACCTTCTCCAGCCTGGGTCTTTTATCCTAAGTGGTCAAGTCTAGAACTGTACCCCAAAACACTCATTTTTTTCTTGTCTACTGGATCTCCTATTTTCACTAGAAGTAGTAGGATCAGTCTCCAGGTTAGCATCATGTATCTGAGGTTCTTCATGTGACAGGAATCAGTTCACTTGTGGGGCCATAGCTGCCTGAGGCTCACCTGGAGCCATTCCAAGTCCTGCCCAGCTGCTTCTGGATTCTGTCCCACATGTGCCCATGGTGTCCCGAGGGCAGGTGGCTCTTTCCATCAACCTGTATTGGAGGATTTTTATAAGGTTTGCTCTAATGTGGTTTGAGGGAAACAGAAATGAATGTTTGCTCCCTAGACCTGGTCAGACCCAGGATCTATGGCAGACGGGTATAGCTCCCTCCCAGCTGGTGTTCCGTGTATGATCAGTGATGTCCCCATCACATCTCATGCCTCACTGACTTTCTCATTACAGGTGGAAATAGATGCTGACAAATACTGTTGATGAATCCATCTTTGCACCAAGACTCAAGGAAACCCCTTAACTGCTCACCTGCATAGACATAGGAAGCCCTACACCTACCCTCCAGGTGTCTAAGACCAGGATTCCAACAATAAAAGTCTTGCAGTCCACAGGGGAGTCTGGACTGTGTGGATTTGAGATGGGGCATTGATTGGAAGGAGGATGTGGGGGACAACCATGGACACTGAACTATCACAGCTCCATTGCAGCACTGCCAAAGTGTCCCGGCAGCATGCATTATGGAATGCCAGGAGACCACAGTGACCGCAGCCAGAATATCTGTGGGCCAGACTCCATAGGGCACATACTTGATCTCCTCGATTGAACTCCCCAGGAGCACAGAGCAGTGAAGAGACAGAGAGGTTGTGTGTGCTGAGGATGTCACCTCTTCGGCACAGCAAAATCTGTCCTTTCTGCCCCCTGCTGGGAACATGGGCCAGTTGTGTGCAGTACTTATGTGACAGCCCTCCTCTGAGCCTCTATGTCCTTGCCATAGATGGGTCTGGACAGTAGTCTCAGGATTTTGGAGACAAGACTATCATTGTTATTCCATTTTTGGGGGGTCTCTCTCACACTTTCTCCTGTCTCTCTGTCTCTGTCTCTGTCTCAGTCTCTGTCTGTGTCTCTGTGTGTGTGTGTGTGTGTGCATGTGTACGTGTGTGTGTAGAATTCAACGGTGCTCCTTAGCATTTATCATAATTGTTTTAATAGCAGAATCCCAGAAGCAGGTAATGGGGTCAATGGTGAAAGATAAGAGCTTTAAAGGAGCAAGCCACTAGACAAATTCTTACTCTACAAACCTTCAGACAGATAGGGGTGGGAAGCACTGTTCACAATTCCTCCAAATGAAGACACCAAGATCCTGTCTCCTCCAACCTTATACTCCTTAATCTACCTCCCTAGTGAGGGGGTTAAAGCACTGTGACTCATAAATCCTGGGTTCAAAGATATGAGATCCCAGGTGCTGGGATCAGGAGAGTGAGCCACCACCACCCAGGTCTGATTCTCTTTCACAGTGGTTCAATTTCATGTAGCCAAGCGTGGCCTTGAACTCCTGATCTTCCTGCTTTCTCCTCCCAAGTGCTGGGATTAAAGGCATGTGTCACCAAGGCCTGGCCTCTTTCCTTACAAGGCTTTAGCAACATCCCCTGATATTGAGGAAAGTTTCCCTTGTTGGAGCACAAAGAAAATTTTGTATTTTCCTCTTTTGGTCTAAAATAAAAAAAGCTTACATCTAATATAAGAAAAACTATATAGAACAAGTATAATAACTATATACAATGTATCCAGGAAATGAATGCATCAACAATGTCTAGTCCATCAATACTTGACAAATGCAGAGAGAATATGCTGTTATCTATCTATCTTGGTGGTTCCAAAATGTTGTATGCAGTTCACCTTCTATTGCATCTTGCATTACCAAAAGTATCTCTGTATGGCTCTCAACCTTATACACTTTACATATTGTAGGGGAGAGCTCGCCTACCCATGATAAAGGTCACACCTGTTTATATTTGTGGCATGGTTTGTAGTTTGAGTACCTGAGCTCTCCCCTACACCATTAACATAGGGAATATCTTTACTGAATCTATTTCAAGGAAAGCTATAAGAATATATTCTTCAACTCCATCAGTGTCCCAAGAAAGAAATAATATTATCTGACTAAGCAGGGTGTGCAAGCAAGGGACTTCCAAAAATGTGACAAATGACAGACACACCTGGCTGCCTGGACAGTCATGCAAGTTTCTTCCGCAGTGCTGGGGCATCCATCTTCTGTCTACATGCCTAGCATATCTGATAGACTTTTCTGTAAAGCAGGATATTCGCATGGGCTGTCCTCCCTTTTCTTGGCAAAGTTTGTAAGACACTTCCTTTTGTGTGCTGCTTGTCCAATTTGGTGGCATTCTGTTAGCAGTCGAGACAAGAGCAATTTTTTGCCCAGTGTCTAACATGTGCCACAAAGAAAATAAACTCAATGTGGAGTTTCGTCAATGCACATCATCTTCTCTGAATAAGATTGGTGATGCCAGGAGCAGACATGTCTCATTGTCACAGCAAAGCCTATGTTATTAAAACATTTGAAATGACATCATCTGCAGATCTCTGAAGTGTTTAAGACCAAATGTCTACCTCAAATGTATCTGTGTGACTTGAATCATAGTTCCCAGAACAATTAGAAAATCCCTTGCCATTGTAAACAATCATAGGGCTCTGGATGCTAGAATGGTTTTAGAGTGATGGATCAAAAACTTTAGGAGTAAACAGAAAATGTATATATTGGCAGACTTCTTTGTTTTTTATATAAATTAGAAACAAGTTTGCTTCACATATCAATCCCAGCTCCCTCTCTCTTCCCTCCTCCCCCAACCCCACACCAGGCCCCCAGTCCCAAACCCAATTCCAACTCTGATCACCAGGGAGGGTGCGGCCCTACATCAAGGATCTCTGATGTCTATCATTTCATTTAGGGCAGGGCCGAGGCCCTCCACCAGGGGTCCAGACTGAGAGAGCCTCCCTCATTGTGGGATGGACATGCAAAGTCCATTTGTATGCCCCATAGATTGTCTAGGCCTTCTCAATGACACCCACATTTTGGGGTCTGTATCTGTCCCATGCTCGCCACCCAGCCATCAGTCTGGGTTCCAAGATCTTCCCCTTGTTCAGGATAGCTGTTTCTGTAGGTTAAACCAGACCAGTCTTGACCCCCTTGCTCATCAGTCCTCCCTCTCTGTCGATGGGTTCCAGGAGTTCAGTTCAGTGTTTAGATGTTGGTATCTGCCTATGCTTTCATTGGTTGTTGGATGAAGGTTCTGTTTCCCAGACTCTGGCAGTGGGATTGTATGCTGGCATTCCCCTGATTCATATCTAAAATGCATATATGAGTGAGTACACACCATGCCTCTCTTTTTGTGACTGGGTAACCTCACTCAGGATGGTTTTTTCTAGTACCGTCCACTTGCCTGCAAATTTTAAGACTCCATTGATTTTTCTTCAGAATAGTACTCCATTGTGCAAATGTACCACATTTTCTCTATTTACTCTTAAGTCGAGGGGCATCTACATTGCTTCCAGACTCTATTAGAAATAATGCTGCTATGAATATAGTAAAATAGACGCCCTTGTTGTATGAATGTGCATCTTTTGGGTACATGCCTAAGAGTGGAATTGCTGGGTCTTGTGAAAGAATGATTCCCATTTTCCTGAAAAATCTCCATACTGATATTCAAAGTGGTTGTACAAGTTGGCACTCTCACCAATAGTGGAGGATTGTTCCTCTTTCTCCACATTCACTCCAGCATATATTGTCATTGGAGTTTTTGATTTTAGCCATTCTGACAGGAGTAAGATTGTATCTCACAGTTATTTGATTTGCATTTTTCAGATGGCTAAGGATGTTGAGCACGTTCTCAAGTGTCTCTCAGCCATTTTTGTCTCCTCTATTGAGAATTGTTTCTGTAGTTTCGTACCCCACTTTTTAATTGGATCCTTTGGTGTTTCAGAGACTTGTTTCTTGAGTTCTTTTAAATTTTGGAGATCATCTTTCTGACAGTAGTGGGGTTAGTGAATATCTTTTCCCAGTCTGTGGGCTGCCTTTTTGTTTTGCTGACTGTGTTCTTTACCTTACAGAAGCTTCTCAGTTTCAGGAGGTCTCATTTATCACTTGTGGATCTCAGTGTTTGTACTACTGGTGTTATGTTCAGGAAGTGGTCTCCTGTACCAATTCCTTCGAGGGCACTTCCCACCTTCTCTTCCAAGAAGTTCCGTGTAGCTGGAATCATGTTGAGGTCTTTGATCCATTTGGACTTAAGTTTTGTGCATGGTGATACACATGCTATCTTTTACATGCCAGCATCCAGTTTCTATAGCACAATTTGTTGAAGATTCCTCCGTTTTTTTCCATTGTGTAGTTTTAACTTCCTTGTCAATGATCAGGTGTTCAATGGTGTGTGGGTTGATATCAGAGACTTCAATTCGATTCCATTGGTCTTCCTGTATATTTTAGTACCCATACCAAGCTGTTTTCAGGATTATAGCTCTATCAGAGTGTTTGAAGTCAATGATGTCGGTGCCTCCAGAAATTTCCTTTATTGTAAAGGTTTGTTTAGGCCATTCTGGTTCTTTTGTTTTTCCATATAAAGGTGAGGATTGTCCTTTCGAGGTCTGTGAATAATTATGCTAGTATTTTGATAGGGATTGCATTGAACATGTAGGTTGCCAGTGGTAACATTGCCATTTTTACTATGATGATCCTACCTATCCAAGAGCATGGGAGATCTTTCCATTGTCTGGTATCTTCTATAAATTCTCTCCTTAGAGACTCAAAGTTCTTGCTATAGAGATTTTTCACTTGTTTGGTGAGCATTATCGCCAGATATTTAATGTTGTTTATGGCTATTGTAAAGGGTGTTGTTTCTCTGATTTCTTTCTCTGCCCATTTATCGTCTGTATGCTGCCACTTTCCTGAAGGTGTTTATCACATGTAAGAGTTCCCTTATAGAATTTTTCGGGTCCCTTATGTAAACTATCATATCTTCTGCAAATAGTGAAAGTTTGACCTCTTCCTTTCCTGTTTGTATCCCCATGATCTCCTTTAGTTGTCATAGTGCTCAGGATAGAACTTCAAGTACAGTTTTGAAGAGCTATGGAGAGAGTGGACAGCCTTGTCTTTTTCCTGAACTGAGAGGAATTGGGTTTCTCTCAATTTAGTTTGATGTTAGCTGTTGGTTTACTGTAAATTGCTTTTATTATGTTCAGGGATGTTCCTATTATCCCTGATCTCTCTAGGACCATTTTCATGAATGGGTGTTCGATTCTGTCAAAGGTTTATCTGCATCCAGTGAGATGATCATGTGGTTTTTCTTTCCCAGTTTGTTTATACGGTGGATTACATTGATAGATTTTCACATGTTGAACCATCCCTGCATCCCTGGGAGGAAGCCTACTTTATCATGGTAGAATATTTTTCTGATGTGTTCTTGGATTTGATTTGCTAGTATTTTATTGTGTATTTTTATCAAAGTTCATGAGAGAAATTCATCTGTAGTTATCTTTATTACTTGTGTCTTGGTGTGACATAAGTACCAAGGTAATTGTAACTGCATAAAAAAGAGTTTTGCAGCGAACCTCCTGCTTCTACTGTGTGGAATACTTTGAGGAGTACTGGAATTAACTCTTCTTTAAGTTTCTGGTAAAATTCCTTACTGAAGACAACTGGGCATGGGCTTTTTTTTGGATTGGAGACTTTTGAAGACTTCTTCTATTTCATTAAGCATTATAGGTCCCTTAAGATTACTTTTCTCTTCTTTATTTAATTTTGGTGATAACTATCCGGAAAATGGTCCATTTCCATTAAATTTTCAAATTTTGTCTTCAAATCATACCCTAATGATTCTCTGGGTTTCCACAGTGTCTGATATTATGTCCCCCTTTTCATTTATGCTTTTGTTAATTAGTGTTCTCTCTCTGCATTTTGGTTAGTTTGGAGAAAGATTTGTCTATCTTGTTGATATCCATGAGTATGATTGTTTCTGTGATTTGTGTTGTTGTTGATTTCTAATTTTAAGGCATGCTGTTCTTAAGATACAGGAATTTATTCCCATGTTTTGTATCTGTGGAGATTTTCTATGCTTCAGATTGTGTGGTCGATTTTAAAGAAGGTTCCATGTGGTGCTGAGAAGAAGGAATATTCAATTTTGGTTGGATGGAATGTTCTACAGATGTCTGTTAAACGCAATGGTGTTACTTCTGTAACTTCTTTTGTTTCTTTATTCAATTTTCTGTCTAGTTGTGAGAGCAGAGTGTCGAAGCCTCCTACTACTAGTTGTTTCTGGTGGCAGTGCCAATGTGTGTTTCATTGGCTCTGCTCAGGGTGTGTGTCTTTGGCTGGGTCTTTCCCCCTACAGTAGGTCCCTGCCTCACTGTCACCTTTACTGTTCTACTTCCATAACCACTCAATGGCCAGTGTCTGCTTGTGGCCTTGGTTGCTTGTCAAGCACTGGTGTGCTCCCCATCTCCTGGCTGTGACATTTGATGCTCAGATTCATCAAACACCATATCAGAGGGACAGACAGCTGTGGTTTCAACCCAAACAGCAACCCCCACCTTGAGCCTTGGTCCCCAGTGTGGCAGTGCTGACAGGCAGTTATGGTAGTGGCTGTAACCAGATGGAGCTCCTGCTCTAGGACTGACTTCCACCACCTCCCCTCAAGCCCCAACTCCCACCATGAGTTCACACAGTGCAAGCAGTGCCTAGATGTGGCTGCTCTATCTGGGACTGTCAAGACTCCTCCCATGAGCCAAGTTAATGTCTCTCCCACATACAGCACAGCGTCTGGGGAGTTTTGTCACAGCAATGGAACACAGATTACAACACCACAGTGCACGGGAACCCTGTCCATGAGAACACGCCTGGCCTCCACCATAAAACTGGGCTCTGAATCCAGTCCCTGCTTTCCCAGCAACTCTTCCTGTGGCTGATTTTGTGTCCCTTAGGTATCCAATGACTCAGGAGAACAAAGCATGTGGCACGCTATCCTTGGCACACCACATAGGAGGTCTCCACAGTGGTCGTTAGATGTACTGGAGGGCTAGCTGGCCTCTCTCAAGTCTCTAAACAAGATGTTTCTGAAACATGAAACAAGAGTATCTTCCCACATGATGCAGACTGGCCTCAAACTTTCAACTCCACTATCCACACCTGCCTATTCACCTTATATAAGCACTTATGTGAGTTGGCTGGTATCAATTTTTAACAGTAAAGACTCTAAGTGTTTGGTAAGTCAGAACTAATTAGTTTGTTGTTAAAAGCATTGACTGTTGCTTTCTATCCATCAGTGATGACAGATGAAGTTATTGCCAAACTTAGAGAGACCTTACTCTTTTGAATTACTGCATGCCTGAGCCAAACAGAATATGCATCCTATAACCGTTTTGAGAAAGAGTTGCCAAGTACTAATATCTACCCATGAGCTGTCCACTATGTCCTCCAGTCCTTGTTTTGATGACCTTGCAAGTTCCCAGGGCTGCTGAGGCCAAGCGAGGGCTTTCTATTCCTTAGAAGTACTAGGAATGCAGACAAGGGCATACTGTGGCTAAGAAGTGTCTACTGGTGGGTGACACCTGCAGCACTCTGCTACTTCATCAGAGCTGACATTCGCCTGTTTGTAGATCTCACGGAGGTTTAGTGCCTAATCATGCATGTCAGAGCACACATGACACCTGCACCTTTCCCCACTGACTGGAAATTCTCACTTGAACCATTAGCATTCT
Organism: Mesocricetus auratus; assembly: GCF_017639785.1. Taxonomy (NCBI): domain Eukaryota; kingdom Metazoa; phylum Chordata; class Mammalia; order Rodentia; family Cricetidae; genus Mesocricetus; species Mesocricetus auratus. The sequence goes on from NW_024429223.1 coordinate 2,740,549, forward strand.
GTGTCCAGATATTTCTACTGTTTTCCCATTCCCTCACATTTTCTTGTGTGTGTGTGTGCGTGTGTGTGAGTGTGAATGTGTGTGTGTACATAAGTTCATTTTTGAGATGTGCTAGTTAGTTTTATGTCAAATTGACACAGAGTAAACTTATGAGAAGGACGTAACCTCAATTAAGAAAAAGCCTCCACCTAGCAGTGGTGGCACAAATCTTTAATTCCAGCACTTGGAGGCAGACACAGGTGGATCTCTTTGAGTTTGAGGGCAGTCTGGTATACTCAGAATTCTAGAACAGACTGGGCTATGCAGAGAAACCTTGTCTCAAAAAAGTCAAAGAAAAACACACAAAGAGAGAGAGAGAGACAGACAGAGAGTGACAGAGAGAGAGAGAGAGAGAGAGAGAGAGAGAGAAGAAAATGCCTCCATAAGTTTGGATTGCAGGCAAGCCTGTAAGGACCCCCCCTCCACTAGCCCCCACCACAAGACAGGCTTTATCTTGTAGCCTTGGCTGTTTTGGAACTGACCTTGTGAACATGGCTGGCCTCAAGCTGTCTCTTCCTTCAGGTACTGGGATTAAAGGCAACTAGCATTAGCCAATGGCAATGCATTTCCTTAATTAGTTATTGATGGGGGAAGGACCAGTCCATTGTGGGTGGCCTGGTTTTCTTCATTAGTGATCAATGTGGGATGGCTAAGCCCGTAGTGGTTGGTGCCATCTCCTGGCTGGTGGTCCTGGGTTCCATAAGGTAGCAGGCTGAGCAAGTCCTGGGAAAGAAACCAGTAGCAGTATCCTCCATGGCTTCCTCACCAGCTCCTGCGCCAGAATCCTGCCCTGCTTGAGGTCCTGTCCTGACTTTGGGGATGACTTGTGACATGGAAGTAAAAGTCAAACAAACCCTTCCCTCCTTAATTTACTTTTAGTCATGGTATTTTCTCATAGATGCTACAGTCCTGGAACTTGCTTTATAGACCAGGTTGGCCTTGAACTCAGAGATCCTCCTGCCTCTGCATCCTGCCTGCTGGGATTAAAAGTGTACACAACCATGCCTGGCTGAGCAATAGTAATCTTAACTGAGACACATGGCATGCATGTGTGCATAAGCATGGCCAACAGAGATATACAATCAAGTACTTCAGTCGCTCTCACCATATAAAAGTATATGTGAGTGTGTGTTTATGTATGTGCTTGCACATGTATACACACATATTGCATATACAATTTTCTACTCTATGGAAAGATTTTATTTGGTTTGTTTTCTTTGCATGGAGATTTTGCCTGCATGAAAGTCTTACACACTTTGTGAGCAGGGTCTCTGGTCCCCAGAGGAGGGTGTTGGATCCTCAGGACCTGAAGTTACAGGGGGTTGTTGGCTGCCCCATCAGTACTCAGTCCTCTTAACAGCTGACCTCCTTATATTTTAGAGACAGGGTCTCTTCCTGATACTGGACTGGCTGACATGGTTAGACAGACTGGCCAGTGAGCCCCAGGGGCGGACTCCCTAGTGCTGGAATTACAAGGAGCACCACTGTGTCTGGATTTCCTCATGGGCCTGGGGACTGAAACTCAGGTATTCAAGCTTACACAGCAAGTATTTTCTTAACTGTGGCAGCATCAGCCCACCTGTATTTTTCTTTGGACACATGAGGCTCACACTGAAGGACTAAGACAGTAAACTCCCCTCCCGAGAGGAGAGGAGCATATGTAAGTACTCATGATTTCTTCTGTAAGAACACTGTCTTTCATTCCTATATGAGTATCTGCTCACTCAGCCATTCATGTCAGCATGTCATAATTCAATATGATGACAGTTTTCCATTCCCATTGTTTGATATTTGAAAACTTGTGTAGGCAGTCTTTTGCTAGTTTCCACAGAAATTATTCAGGTGTGCGTGTGTGTGTGTGTGTGTGTGTGTGTGTGTGTGTGTGTGTGTGTGTAAATCACAGGACCATTATCAGGAGCCAGTTATATTCTACCATGTGGGTTCTGGCTGAGCAGCAAGCGTGTTCTCTCACTGAGCTGTCTCCACGGCCTTCCACTCTGTTTTGAGTCAAGTTCTCTTCCTGAACCTGGAGCTCATGTGGGATTTGTGGGGGATGCCACCACATGCACCTCCTTACAGGGGTCCTGGGGATCTGAACTCAGGTCCTTAGGCTTGCATATTGAGCACTCTACCCAGTGAGCCATTTCATTAGACACCCCTATTTTTCTGTGTGATGCAATGGATTAACCTCAGGGATTGTCAAATGCTAAAAATGACTCCTGTGAGGTATTGGTGAACTAGTGACAATGTAGCAGAGCAGGAGTGACTGTCACTAACTGTCTGAAGGGATGCAGTGCATGGCGGGAATGGGGGGGCTGCAGGGACTCATAGTGGTTGACCACATGACAATCAGGAAGTAGAGAGACATGGATGCCCAGCCTGCTTTCTCCTTTCCACTCCGTCCATTCTGTCCATAGAAAGTCAGACTGCCCACATCAACCCAGTTTAAACCTCCACACTGACAGAGCTTTGTTTCCATGGTGACACATAGAATCAGAGGGAAGCAGGGTGATTTCAACTTGAGATTGTGCACACACACAGCACTGCTTGTGGACAGTGGACAACTCTAGTTTATGGACAGCCAGTCCACTGTGGCCTGTAGGGCGGTGGGCATTGGAGTCTTGATGGTACAGGGACATGTCCCTCTGCATGGATTCTACTCTTTGAACTCTTAGAGGCCTACTTCCTGGTAGGGGTGAGAGAGATGAGAGCAGGACAACAGGAATGAGTACTGAGGCAGGGAGGGGGACACTGCAGCATGATGCAGTTGGTGGGACAAAAACATCCTCAGCCCTGAGGAGACCCACGTGACCTAACATACTGGGACTACCCTGGCTGGCAGTCACTAAAGCCCCAGATGGTGGTCCCTGTTCTGAGAGGTCTACTCTGCAGGCGACAGCAGCTTAAGATGATATGATGTCCAAGGATCACAGTATGGTCCCCAGACGTGCACACATCTGCTCAAGTGTTGATCTCACGCAAAAGAAGTGTTGTGGGCTGTTGGCTCCCTACAGTGACAGAAATCCTCCTTGACCTGCATGGTTTCCTTCTCCAAGCTGAAGTGTACATGCGTGCCACCAGGAGAGGAATAGGGGTGACAGTTGTGTCAAGACAAAACTGTACTTGGCTCAGCATGTGGTTTCTTAGAAAGGTCAGTCCTAATGTCTACTGGCAAAGATACAACCTCTTCTGTCCAGAAGCTGATGACATTAGGATGTCTCCTGCTATTTGTTCTTCAGACAGGCAGGGGCTCCTATGCTCACTCCCCCATGCAAGAGGGACAGGAATCCACAGGTGCCAGGCTCTTGCCCAAAGGCATTTGGAACTCGTGGGAGGCAGGGTTGGGCTTGGTTGGGATGGGATGGGTGGGACTGGGCTCAGGAAGACAGCAGCTTATAAGGCAGCAGGATCTGCTCTGAGAAGAGCATTTAGCACTCTGCACCATGAAGGGGACTCTGCTTCTGCTGGCCTTGCTGGTGACTGGGGAGCTGGGCTTCCAGACAAGTGAGAATGGGGACAGACAGCCTTTCTTATTCTTGCTCACCCCATCTCACTTCCAAATAGATTTCCAAGCAGTGCCGGGACACAGATCTAAGGGGTCCCCGGGAGGTCACCAGCCAGGACACCTGCCCAAGTCCCTTGACTTACTTCTCTGGACTGAGATAGCTGGGGTTGGTGGGATGGGGAGCAGGGGTATGTGGTGATGACTGTCCATTATTTGCATGAACAGTTGAAGCTGGGTCATGGGTAGGATTTATGTGAAGGTCAGATATGCAGGCTGCCACACTGATTTATCCCCTTCTACTGAGAGTATGTGTCTATAGAATCTGTCTGCTGTATCTGGGAGGCAGCAGCCTCAGGAAGGCAGGACTGTAAAGGTCAGTTAAGACATTTGCAGATGTGGTAAGACACCCTGAATGTCTGCTTCTGTAGCCTGGGGCTCCCTTAATGATGGTTTTCTGTGTTTGCAGTGGAAGCATGCGTGACTTTCTATGAAGCCTTCAGTGCAGTGGTCCTTGGAAACAAGCAAGCATTGAACATCATCCTTAACAAGTTTAACCCCACTGCCAACGAATGGGAAGCTTTTGAAAAAATCCAGGAATGTTACAATGAGGGAAGATTGAAAAGCAAACTCCTGGATATGAGAGTTATGTTAACTTCCCCCCTAACCCCAATCCCCCATGCACACATGGTGCCATGCTGTGTACAAGTAATGTGTGTCAGGGGATGAACAACAGACACCCTAGTACATATCAATGCAGCATGCTGGTACACAGACAGCCTGTTCTCAGCTAGTTCTGCAAACACTCCCATGCTATGGGTAATCTCGGGTTCTCCACACACTAGGGCAGGCAGGGACACAGTAGATCTTTGCTCTGGCTGCTGCACAGGTAGGGCACCCTCAGCTGTGATCTAAGATGTCTGAATTCTGTCTACTGGCTTGTGTCACCTTCTCTGGATCCTCCCTTGAATCTACTCCCCTGTCTCGGATGGAGCCCTCCTTCCCCTGGCATCCTCAGGGCCAGGGCAGAACCTCCCTGCATGACTTAGATGACACCCCACTCCCAGGGAGTGCCCGCAGCTGCCTACCACAGCCGATCCTTGTTTCCTGTTGTTTTGTCTTTAGGCAAAGTTGGATTACACAGATGTGTGGTTTTAATAGTGCATCCTCATGATGTTTGTATTTTAGTTTGAGTGACAGATCCTGCAAAACCATAACATTCTCCAAAAAGAGTTTCTTCTAACACACTCACACAGGGGATGACCTGAGTCACTGCAGGGATTTTCCTTCGCTGAGGACAAGGAGCATCATCATCATGGGTGACTGGGGAGTCCTAGGGAGGCTCTGCACCTTGCCTGTGACCACCTCCAGCTCTCTGTGTGCTTTTGTTTTCCAGTATGAAATCACCGTCAACATGCAAGGACTACTAAGCTAAAGACACCCAACACAAAATGGAGGGATTCCTTTTCTAAACTAAAAGCGATATGATGTGATGTCCAATGCGAGTAGCATCTTGCAGCCCTGTCCTCTCTCCCTCCTGAAGTTGGAATCCAGACACCTGTCTCATCCTTGTTCTGTCTGTCAAGCTCATTCTAATAAACACCTGCAGCTCTGGTCTTGTCTCCATGACTGTATGCTGTGCAGGTGAAGTGTGACATCTTCAGAGGATGTGGGAGACAGTGACAGAGGTGACATGTGTGGGCACTCAGAGCAGGGAGACTGGCACTGACTGGCCAGGTGATCATGGGAAAACCACTGCAGCTCTTTTGTTGTTCTGTAGCCCAGGCTGGCCATGATGTCACACAGGTCCTCCTGTCTCTGCCTCGAGAATGCAGGAATTAAAGCCACTTCTCACCAACACGCCAGTCTGAATGCAGCTTTGTGAGACTGTGAGACAGGATCTGTCTCAGGGTAAATACCACGTGAGCAGCCAGCGGGTTCAGGGTCTGGCAGGACAGAAATGAGGTGCACAGCTCCTCACCTCACATGTCACAAGGCAGCTGGTTTTTTAGACATCAGTCCATGAGCGTGCAGTGAGTCTGAAGATGACCCAGATGTGCTTACCAGATACTCTTCATCTGCTAGTTTCAGCCTCCGTTTGTCATAGCCTGGTCTACATAGCAAATTCCAGGACAGCCGTGGTTACAGAGAAACACTCTGCCACTGCAAGAAAACAAAAGATAATATTAAACAAAAATCTTTAATGTGGAAAAGGATAAGAGTAGGTGCTCAACTGAAGAAAAGAGAGACAGTGTGGCAAGATGTATCAAGGGATAGATTAGCCTGGCGTTGTTGGCACATGCCTTTAATCCCAGCACTCGGGAGGCAGAGGCAGGAGGATCTCTGTGATTTCCAGACCATGCTGTAATACAAGAGCTAGTGTCAGGATGGGCTCCAAAGTTATAGAGACACCTTGTCTCGAAAAAACAAAAAAAGGGATAGAGTACTTCCATGCATTACAGGGGACTTGAGATAAAATCCCAGGACCCATGCAAAGCCAATCTTGACTGAATACATCCATAATCCCAGTGCTCCTGACCAGAGATGAGAGGAGACTAGTGAATAACCACAAGTCTGTCTGGAGTCCAGGGTATGACAACCAGAGAGACCTGTCTCGTCAAGGTAGGTGAGGAGTGACACCTGTCATTGTGTTTGACATCCATGTGCACACTGTGGCTTGTGCATGTACGCTCTCTCACACACTCACACATAAAACAACCAGACAAATAAAAAGGAGAGGAATCTCAATTGGTACACGCACAAATATTTAACGTTAGTTCACAGAGAGACACAAGTGACAGCACAGATAAGGAGAGTGTCAAAGATTGAGTCAACAGACTGAGATGGGCGAGTGTTGGAACTGACCCAAGGAGGCAGCAAGGACAAAGATTTCCAGCCTCACAGCATGGTATAGGAGTCACTGTTCTCATCGAGAAGCTTCCATACCTCCCAGGAAGAGGCTATTCCACACCCTCAATGGGCACACTGCTCTACTGTGATGAGAGAAACTGTGTCCCTGAACAGACTCTAGTCTTATCTATCCAAACCCACAAAACAGATTCCTACTCCCACTAAGTCCTTGATTGTCTCACAGGAGAGCATCAGGCTGGGGCCACAGCTGCCCTGCTCTTGCTTTTCCTATGGGTCACCCTGTCACCCACAACTAGTTAGCCACCTGAGCAGGTAAATGCCATCTATATGGGGGCCTGACTTCAAGGCCTCAGCCCAGTGTTTGCCCCCTGTACTGTACAAAGTGCTTCCTCTGTACCTGCACAAATACAGGCTTGTCGTTTCTCTTGGTCTTGGGGATATCAGTTGAGAACCCCATTCAAGAACATCACTCTGGAGATCATGTCTTTCCATTTGTTACAAGCCATGCCACAGACACCCTGTGGCTCACAACAAATTCTTCCTGCACACTGTGTCTGTATAAACATACCTGCCATCCTGGATCAGACATTTTCCAATGCACAGTACTTTGGGGCCTTTGCCTTGCTCTTCACATCAACCTCAGCCTCCTGTATCTACTTGTAGGCAGTAGACGCCCAAGTCTTTCTTAACTCTACTGCACAGGCTGTCCGCCATTATCTCAGCCCAAACCCTGCTTCACCGTCCTTGCAGCCCTCACTCACCCTTTCATTGACCCACAGGTTTATCCCACAGCCCCTGTGAGGATCTCTCCCCAGTGAATGGTCACAGGGATGGCCCCACCCTACTGTCTTCTAACTTTACTGTTCTGCTTTCATACCCATCCCATGGCCAGTATCTCCTGGTCCCCTGCCAACCACAAGTTCTAATCTACGCATGTGACTTAATATTATCTGTCTTTGTCCTGACCATCTCAGTCTGAGAGATGAGTCCAGGTCCTCAGATGATGGGGAAAGGTAGTGGAGAGTCCTTGTGGCCAGCAACAGTGCCACCATCTGCTCAATTCCTTTCCTAAATGTAAGTAATTTCTACTTCTGTCTCCACTGAGGTCTCAAAATGATGGGTTTCTATTGGATCCTGTGTCCTGAACTCCAACCACACAGTCAACGCCTTTACACAGGGTTCTCCAGAACAGCTCACATTCAACATGACCCCAAACCTACTTCTTTTTCTGTTTGTTTGTTTGCCTGCTTGCTTTTTTATTTTTAGACAGGTTTGTCTGTGTAGTCTTGCCAGGTTGTGATACTCACTTTGTAGAACTGGCTGGCCTCAAAGTACAATATCATCTTGTTTCTACCTCCAAAATGTTAGCATTAAAAGGTGTGCACCAACACTGCCCACCAGAAACCTACACTAGGGACATGGAGAAAGGAATATAAGGATGGAGGAGACAGGATTTCTGCCTCTTCAACTGGAGGGTTCAGTCTCTTCAGCTGGAGGAGACATACAGCCAGGTCACCCAGCCCCACCCACTTCTATCTGACCATTCGGTAGAGGTAAGAAGTCTCTCCAGTGCCTGCATTTATCAGCTCTAAGGCATCATGGTGGATTAGGTGGAATTGTTTTGGAAATCCGTCTTCATTCTGGAGACTTCTGAGACTGCAGTCAGGTAAATGTATTGTTTGCTGTGGAAAACTTAAACATCATTCATAACAAAATGAAGAATTTCAATATGTATAGACATACATCCAAAGAAAAGTACTGAAAAAGATGAAAATAAGTATGGGGAGAAGTGGAGTTTTGGTAAGAAACACAGTTGTGGGAAGCAGAACCCCTAGATTTTAAGTTTTCTTCTGTCTCACACCAAGTGGGTCTCCTGATAGGAGACAAGAACTCTGAAGCTCTGTCTTAACAACATGATTGCACTTAGGGAAGGGGAGAGCCACCATCCAACTCTAAAGCCAATTCTGATTTAAGTGAATTGGGACTACATCTTTGCTGAGGTGTAAGGAGATACAGATGTTGAGGCAGTTGATAGCCTCTGGATAGCAAAATATGTGCTTTCTGCCCCCTGCTGGGGACATGGGCCAGTTGTGTGGAGAACTTGTGTCACAGTGCTCTCTGGACCTCTGTGTCCTGGCTACAGAAGAGTGTGCACAGCACCCTCAGGATTCTGGAGACATGACTTCCTTTGTTATTACATTCCTTTGGAATGTGGGTGTGTGTTTCTCTGTCTCTGTCTCTCTCTTTTTCTCTCTCTCTCTCTCTCTCTCTCTCTCTCTCTCTCTCTCTCTCTCTGTGTCTGTGTGAGGAGCCGCCCTCGCTATCGCTATCGCCATTAGAAGATGGCACCGACATCCGTTGTCAGGTGGAGTCCACCGTTTAAGCTCTGCCTCTCCCGTGGCGTCATCTGGGGTGATGAGCAAACCACCAATCCCGGCTCTACACGTCTCACTCGGAGCTCCTAGGCTTATATAAGGGGCTGGGTTTCTTAGCTTGGGGTCTCCCTCTCAGAAGCTGATCATCTATCTCTCAAGATGCATTAAAGCTTTACTGCAGAAGGATCCGAGTGTCCTGTGTCGTTCTTGCTGGCGAGACTGTGGCGCGGGACATCTGGTGCCGAAACCCAGGAACTCTTCAACATCGCCGGCGCTGCGGGAGACCCCTTGGAAGACGGGGCGGATTCAGAACTGCAGGGAGGTAAGTTCGGAGAGGTATGCTTGATCCTGAACACCCCCTTTATCGACTTTGGCCTTACTTTACCACCACCGTAGGACCGGTCAGTGGAGGCTTTGGTGCTAGTCCTGTTTGTGCTTCTTCTTCATCGTGGCTGGTGCTAACAGAACGGTGCTGTCAGTCTGGTAAAGGAGTCGAGCGCCGTTTTTTAGATAAGCCGCCAGCACGATGGGGTCATCAAAGTCAGTGGTTACTGCCCTACAGACTTTGCTAAAACAAAGAGATCTTAAAATTGCACCACGAACACTTCAAAATTTTGTGAAGGAGGTAGATAGAGTGGCACCATGGTATGCTTGTTCCGAGTCCCTCACTGTGGCCTCGTGGAACAAGCTAGGTAAAGACCTAGACAGGAAGCATGCAGAAGGAGATCTCCGCTTAGGTACCAAAGCCATTTGGAAGATAGTTAAAAACTGCTTGGAGGATGAGGCCTGTCACCCTGCTATAGTAGAAAGTTAGGGAACCTTAGAGGAAGTTCAGGATAGCATGTCAGAAACTGAACGGAGTGAGAGAACGGGAGCTCGCAAAAGGAAAGACATGTCTAAGAAAAAAGGCCCTCCCCAAGAAGTTAAGAAAGGGGGAGAGAAAGAAGGGAGTGATCATTCACCCCCTAACAAATCTAAGAAAAAGAAAAAGCCAGAATCTAGACTATACCCTACGGTAGAGCTAGAAGCCTTGGAGCTAGATAATTCCGATTCTGACACTCTGGATTCTAGCGAAGAAGCTGGTCTAGAGGAGGAGACGGCACGGTAAGGGGAAGAAAGATATCACCCTGATAGACACCAGCCGCTGAAAACAAAAATGAATGTGAGGACACCACCTATAAATCCGGTGGGCTCACGCCCCTCGGCGCCTCCGCCATATGAGCTTCGGCTGAATACTGATACTGACTCCTTTTTACCTTTAGAGGAACGGAGAAAAATACAAGTGGTTTTTCCAGTATTCGAGAATGCAGAAGGCAGAAGAGTACATACCCCCGTAGATTACAATCAAATCAAAGAATTGGCCGAATCTGTTCGTAATTATGGGGTCAATGCTAACTTTACCACAATACAGGTGGAAAGGCTTGCTAATTTTGCCATGACTCCCACTGACTGGCAGATGACAGTGAAAGCAGTGCTTCTCAACATGGGACAATACATGGAATGGAAGGCTCTCTGGTATGATGCAGTCCAGGCGCAAGCTAGAGTTAATGCCATGGCTGAAATGAGAATCAGAGGCAGTGGACATTTGAAATGCTGACAGGTCAGGGTCAACATGCCCTTAATCAAACCAACTACATCTGGGGCGTCTATGCTCAGGTGTCGGCTGCCGCTATTAAAGCATGGAAGGCCCTCACAAAAAGGGGAGAATCCAGCAGACACCTTACAAAGATTGTCCAAGGACCCCAAGAGCCATTTTCAGACTTTGTGGCCAGAATGACCGAGGCCGCCGGTCGCATCTTTTGTGATTCAGAACAAGCTATGCCCCTGATTGAGCAACTTGTCTATGAACAAGCAACCCAGGAATGTCGAGCAGCTATCGCCCCTCACCAAAGCAAAGGTTTACAAGATTGGCTCAGAGTGTGCAGGGAGCTGGGGGGACCCCTAACCAATGCAGGACTAGCTGCCGCCATTTTACAAACGCACAGGCGTAGAGATTTATCTAGTCAAAAAGCTTGTTTTAATTGTGGGAAAATGGGGCACCTTAAGAAAGATTGTCAAGCCCCTGAAAGAACAAGAGAACTGAAGCTTTGCTGTCGTTGTGGTAAAGGTTATCATAAGGCTAGCGAATGCAGGTCAGTCCGGGATATAAAAGGGAGGCTTCTGTCCCCTATTGAAGAACCCAAGGTACCCCAATCAAAAAATGGGTCACGGGGCCCATGGTCCCAGGGCCCTCAGAAATATGGGAACCGATTTCAGAAAAGCAATCAAGGGAAGGTAGAGGCTTCCGAGGGACCCCCGGAATGGACTTGCGTGCCGCCTCCGACTTATTACTCATGCCCCAAATGAATGTTCAACCGGTCCCAGTCCATTCCCCTGGACCTTTGCCCCCTGCCACCATCAGGCTTATTCTGGGCAGCAGCTCCTTAACTTTACAGGGACTCATTATATATCCTGGGATTTTTGACCCGTATCATAAAGAGGAGATTCAAGTTCTCTGTTCTAGCCCTCGGGGTGTATTTTCTATAAAGCAGGCAGATAGAATTGCACAACTGGTGTTGCTGCCCTCCCTCGGGGATGGAGAAACCTACACTTTACAAAAAAGGGCTATGGGATCTTCTGGAAGTGATTCAGCCTATCTGGCTATACCCCTAAATGAGAGACCTACAATAAAATTGTTAATTAATGGAAAAGAATTTGAAGGGATAATGGATACGGGAGCAGACAAGAGCATTATTTCACTCCATTGGTGGCCGAAGTCATGGCCCACTGTTGTTTCATCTCATTCTCTACAAGGTCTTGGATACCAGTCCTCTCCTGCCATCAGTGCCTCAGCCTTAACCTGGCAGAACGCTGAGGGCAAACGGGGATGTTTTACCCCCTATGTGTTGCCACTCCCTGTAAATTTGTGGGGACAGGATGTGTTACAAGCCATGGGCATGACCCTAACTAATAAATACTCCCCCCAGGCATCAGCCATTATGGCAAAGATGGGGTATACAAAGGGTAGAGGCTTGGGTAGGCAAGAACAAGGCAGAATAAAACCCATTATGCAACACGGAAATCGGCGTAGAAAAGGACTGGGTTTTATTTAGGGGCTGTTGAGGCTTCACGACCCATACCATGGAAAACAGAGGAGCCGGTATGGGTCTCTCAATGGCCTCTATCCTCTGAAAAATTAGAGGCTGTCACAAGATTAGTGCAAGAACAGGAACGGATGGGACATCTAGAGCCTTCTACCTCCCCATGGAATACACCCATTTTTGTTATTAAGAAGAAATCTGGGAAGTGGAGATTACTCCACGACCTGCGGGCCATTAACAATCAGATGCATCTTTTTGGCCCTGTTCAAAGAGGCCTTCCTTTGCTTTCTGCGCTTCCTCAAGATTGGAAGCTTATTATTATAGATATTAAGGATTGTTTCTTCTCTATTCCACTTTACCCACGGGATAGACCAAGGTTTGGCTTCACTATCCCTTCTCTTAATCATATGGAACCAGACAAGAGATTTCAGTGGAAGGTACTGCCGCAAGGCATGGCCAATAGCCCAACGATATGTCAGCTGTATGTGCAAGAGGCTTTGGAGCCAATTAGGAAGCAATTTACATCTTTAATCATGATCCATTATATGGACGATATTCTTATTTGTCACAAAGAGTTAGATGTTTTACAAAAGGCCTTTCCCATGCTGGTGGCTGAATTAAAACAGTGGGCATTAGAGATTGCCTCAGAAAAGGTTCAAATTGCAGATACAGGCCTCTTTTTGGGCTCAATGATTACTCCCAAAAATATAGTTCCTCAGAAAATAGAAATTCGCAAAGACCACTTACAAACATTAGATGATTTTCAGAAACTTCTGGGAGATATAAATTGGTTGAGGCCCTTTTTAAAAATTCCATCTGCTGATCTAAAACCCCTCTTCGATCTCCTGGAGGGTGAGCCTCATATCTTCTCACCCAGAAAATTTACCCCTGCCGCCCACCGAGCCTTACAGATGGTGGAAGAGGCCTTACAGGAAGCACAATTACAACGTATTGAGGAGTCACTACCTTTTAATCTGTGTGTTTTTAAGGCAGCTCAATTTCCAACTGCAGTCCTGTGGCAACATGGACCATTACTTTGGATTCATCCAAATGCTTCCCCTGCTAAGATTATTGACTGGTACCCTGATGCTGTTGCACAGCTCGCGCTTGCGGAATAAAAGCAACTGTTACACATTTTGGCAAGGATCCTGATTCCTTGATTGTGCCTTATACTGCTGCACAAGTTCAGACCTTGGCAGCCACATCTAGTGATTGAGCAGTTTTAGTTACTTCCTTTTCAGGACAAATTGATAATCATTTTCCAAAGCATCCAATTTTACAGTTTGCCCTAAATCAGGCTATAGTGTTTCCACAAGTGACAGCTAAAGACCCACTCCCAGATGGGACTGTGGTGTACACTGATGGATCGAAAACTGGTATGGGAGCTTATGTGGTCAAGGATAGGGTTATATCTAAACAGTATAATGAAACTTCACCTCAAGTTGTAGAATGTCTGATAGTACTGGAGGTTCTTGAGGCTTTTCCAGGACCCCTCAATATTGTATCAGATTCCTCTTATGTGGTTAATGCAGTTAATCTCCTTGAGATAGCTGGAATAATAAGATCCTCCAGCAGAGTTGCTAACATCTTTCAGAAGATACAAGCTGCCTTGTTAAATAGGAGATTTCCTGTTTTCATTACCCATGTCCGAGCACATTCTGGACTCCCAGGTCCCATGTCCTTAGGGAATGACTTAGCGGACAAGGCTACAAAGCTGGTGGCCGCTGCCTTATCTACCCACGCACAAGCAGCAAAAGAATTCCATCAGCGCTTTCATGTGACGGCTGAGACCTTGCGCTGTCGTTTTGCTCTATCCAGGAAAGAGGCTAGGGAAATTGTTACTCAATGCCAGAATTGCTGCGAATTCTTACCTGCTCCCCACGTGGGAATAAATCCACGTGGCATTAGACCATTGCAGATGTGGCAGATGGATGTTACTCATATTCCCTCTTTTGGAAGGCTTCAATATGTTCATGTTTCTGTTGACACCTGTTCTGGCGTAATGTTCGCCACGCCCCCTAACAGGGGAAAAGGCCTCATATGTGATTCAACATTGCCTTGAGACCTGGAGTGCTTGGGGAAACCCCAGAATTTTAAAAACAGACAATGGACCAGCATATACCTCTCAAAACTTCCGACAGTTTTGTTGGCAAATGGATGTTACCCATCTAACTGGCCTACCTTATAACCCTCAAGGACAGGGCATTGTGGAACGTGCCCATCGTACACTCAAATCATATCTGATTAAACAAAAGGGGAGTATTGAGGATGTTCTACCCTCGGTCCCAAGAGTTGCTGTGTCCATGGCACTTTTTACCCTTAATTTCTTGAACTCTGATGCCCAAGGCCACACTGCGGCCAATCGCCACAGTTTAGAGCCTGATAGGCCAAAAGAAATGGTAAAATAGAAAGATGTCTTGACTGATCTCTGGAAAGGCCCGGATCCTATTCTTATAAGATCCAGGGGAGCTGTGTGTGTTTTTCCACAGGAGGAAGAAAACCCCCTGTGGATCCCTGAAAGACTCCAGAATAAGAAGGATGGAGGCCAAGTGGGTGATGAAGATTCTCCTACTTGGGATGATGGTTCCTAGTATGATGGGAGAGTTACGGTGGGCCATCATGTCTACCTTCCCCCTACCGATGCCAGTGATGCATAATGCCCAGGTGTTCCCTAGATTTTTCACAACTGATAGAGAGTTGGGGCTTGCCTTTTTGCCTTTGGATCCTCAGATACAGAGTTTTCAGGATGAGAAAACCTTGTCATTGGTAGGAAGCTTGTGCTTTACTGTGATTTCTTCATTAAAGGATAATTTTACTCATATGGATCCAGAAAGATCTAATGCTAATCCTTTTGATCAATGGTTGCTTTGCGGAATTAATGGAAGCTGTACTGATCTTTCTCCTATGGCAATGATTGCTGGAGGATATAGTGAGAAGGGACAGATTACTTTTCATTGGAAAGGGGCATTAGGCAACAGTCTGAGTGAGGGACAGAGCTCTGGAACATCTGATTGGTCCTCCTCCAATGTTAAGTATACCCCTTTTAAGAGAACTAATTATTCAGCTGCTCCGATTTGTGTTTGGCCGCCCTTTATTTGGGTTGTGAGTAATGATACCTTAGGTAAGAATCAGAAAGAAAGAAATTGCTCTGCTTAGAATTGTTTTTATGCATTATGCTGGGATGCTATTAAGCACCCTTTTGCTTTGGTAATGCGCATGCCTCGATTTGTTCCAGTTCCTGTTGAGGCGCCAAGTAGTTTGAGTTTGTTTAGGGAAAAGCGAGATTTTTGGGATCTCTGCTATTATTGTGGGCCTGATAGCTGCCGCCGCGGTTACTGCTTCGGTTACCGCCTCGGCCCTTGCACTTTCCGCCACTGTGCAGACAACTCAAACCATTAATGAACTATCGGCCACTGTGACCATGGCCCTAGATAAACAGGCCACTGCCAATTCTCAGATACAAGGAGGCCTGATGTTGGTAAACCAACAGATTAATTTGGTTCAGGAACAATTGGATATATTGTGGCAGATGGCACAATTAGGATGTGAACAAAAGTTGCCTGGCCTTTGTGTCACTTCAGTACAATATGAGACTTTTACAAGAGCAGCTAACCTGTCAAAAGCTCTGTCTCAACATTTATTACAGAATTGGACTTTTGAGTTTGAGCAGACACTCCGTGAGTTGAGAGTGACGATCCTGCAAGTGAATTCGACGTGTCTGGATCTTTCTCTGATGGAAGGCATCTCCTCCTGGATTTCATCTGCATTTTCTTATTTTAAGGAATGTGTGGGATGGGATTATTTAGCCTAGTTCTCTGCTGTGGAGTAGTGTTGATGCTTTGGATGGTGTGTAAGCTCAGAGCCCAAACAAAAAGAGACAAAGTGGTGGTGGCACAAGCACTTGCTGCCTTAGAACATGGAGCCTCCCCTGACATTTGGTTAACCATGTTAAAACAATAGGTCACTGGCCTCCCAGCTCTTGCACCCCATGAGGCTAGTCTCATTGCACGGGATAGAGTGGGTAGGCTTCAGCAGCCCAAGGAGTTGCAAGGCTAAGCACTGCACAGGAGAGGTCTGCGGTATAACGACTTTCTCCTGGGACATAAGTCATCTTGCATGAAGGTTCTATGTCATGATCTCCTTCCCCCAGAAAAACGACATCGGGACTGGTCAGGGCTCCCTCTGGGGATAAGACCCTGGAGAGGACCTTTGTACATGTTCCAAATTTGCACATGGGGATTTGACCTCTATCTCCACTCCAAAGATGTGGGTGTCCTATGGCTTCAAAAATAAATGAATAGGGGGAGATGTGAGGAGCCGCCCTCACTATCGCTATCGCCATTAGAAGATGGCACCGACATCCGTTGTCAGGTGGAGTCCACCGTTTAAGCTCTGCCTCTCCCGTGGCGTCATCTGGGGTGATGAGCAAACCACCAATCCCGGCTCTACACGTCTCACTCGGAGCTCCTAGGCTTATATAAGGGGCTGGGTTTCTTAGCTTGGGGTCTCCCTCTCAGAAGCTGATCATCTATCTCTCAAGATGCATTAAAGCTTTACTGCAGAAGGATCCGAGTGTCCTGTGTCGTTCTTGCTGGCGAGACTGTGGCGCAGGACATGTGTGTGTGTGTCTGTGTGTAGAGGTCAAAGGTGCTCCACCACATGTATCCTAATTGGTGTTAATAGGAAAAACCCAGAGTCACATAATAGGGTAAAAGGTGAAAGATAAGAGAGGTAAAGGAGTCAGCTACTAGAGATTCTTACCTACATCAAATATTAAGACAGAACCAGGGGGAAGTGTGGGTTCCTCTCTCTTCAAATTCTCCAACTGAACAGGCTGGGATTCTGTCTTCTCCAGCCTTATGTTCCTTGCTCTACCTCCCTAGTTCTGGGACTCCTATCTCCATCCCCTTAGTGTGGGATTAAAGGAGTGTGACTCACAGTCCTGAGTTCAAAGGCATGAGAGACCACGTGCTGGGACATGAGATGTGAGCCAACCCCCCTCACCCCTGCAAAGTTTCTTTTCACACTGGTGCAATTTTGTGTAGTGCAGATTGGACTTGACCTACTAAACTTCCTGTTTCCTGCTCCCAAGTGGTGGGTTAAAAGTGTGTATCATACTTCCTCCTTTTGGGCTAAAATAATAAAAAGGTTACTACTAATACAAGAAAACCTATATAGAAATATAGATAGATAGATAGATAGATAGATAGATAGATAGATAGATAGATAGTATCCAGGCAATAGACATATCCACAATGTCTAGTCCATATATATTTCACAAATTGAGAGAATATTTCATTATCAATGTATATTGTTGGTTTCAAAATGTTTCAACTAATTCAATTTCTATTCCACCTTGCATTACAAAAGTGTCTTTTTATTTATCTCAACCTTATACACTTAACCCTACTTTAGTGAATGTCTTTACTGAATCTGCTTCTAGGAAAATTGTAAGTATAAAGTCTTCAACTCTGTCAGAGCCCCGAGAAGGAAATAATGTTTCCTGAGGAAGCAGGATGGGCAAGCAAGAGACTTCCAAAAATGTGACAAATGACAGGCACACACAGCTGCCTGGACAATCACTTACGGCTCCTCTGCAATGTTGGGGCATCCATCTTCTGTCTACGTGGCCTAGACTTTTCTATAAAGCAGGATATTCTCATGGGCTGTCCTTCCCTTTCTTGGTAAACTTCGTAAGTCACATTCTTCTGTGTGCTGCCTGTCCAATTTGGGTGACATGCTGTCAGAAGTTGATGCAAGAGCTCTTTCTTGCCCAGTAGCTAACATTTGCAGACTTCTATAATGAGCAAATACCAAAGCTAAGAGTACAGATAAATAATGTTATAATTGACGTATTATTGGTCACAGGTAAAGATGTGACTATTACCACTCCAGAATCTTGGCTCTGAATTGACTTTTTCGGAGGCAGATGTTCAATTCTTAGGGTCTGGGACCTCATCTCCTATAAAAGGAAGCAGGACATGGGTTGAATGCATAGGGTCATAAGGACAAAGAGAAAAACTGAGGTCATATGTGGCTAGTGCAGCAATGAATCCATAGGTTCATGATAGTTGCAGCAATGGAATACCCAGAATAACATTCCTTCAGTCTCAGAAACCAAGCATAAACCAACTCATGTTGTACAAACAGGATACAACAACAAAACCAACAGCCCTACCCCTAAAACAAACCTCTCTAGGTTCACAATGGCTTATGACTTCTGAGAAGCTACAGACTCTAGAGCAGCTGGGTCAGGAAAAGCTAAATGCTGGACATAGTGAAGAATCTACCAGCGCTTGTAATGCACCTGTATTTATTATTAAAAATCTGGAATGTGGAAAATGCTGACAGATCTGAGAGCCATAAATACTGTAATTGAGCTGATGCGCTGTCTACAAACTGGAATGTCTTTGCATTCTTTGTTACCTAAAGAATGGCCTATCACAGATACTGACTTCAAAGTTTTGTTTCCTCACTATACCTTTACAAGAAAAAGATAGGGAAAATTTTGACTTCATGCTGCCTTCATATAATTCTCAGCAGGTTCTACCACAGGGGCTGTTAAATAGCTCCACTCTGTGCCAGTATTCTTTGCAAAATAGTTGAAAATAATTCATGTACAGTACTCATACTCTAAAATTTACTGTTAATTTGATGATATGTTATTTAGTGATTCAAAGGCAAACAGTTTGGGAAAAATGTTCAAAGAACTAAAGAAAGTTTGCATTGCTGGAGATCACAAATTGTTCCTCAAAAAATACAGAAAGGAGACTCTACTAATTACCTTGGATATAAAAATAGTTCTACAGAAAATTAGACCACAGAAAGTACAAATCAAGAGAAGTTGATTGCAGACTCTTAATGTGTTTTAAAACTTGCTTGGACAGATGTCCCATCTACATTTCACTATTGGAGTAGAAGGGCAGATAGACATGGATCTGTCTGCAGTCTTCTACATGCCAATATGGAGTTATGCCAGCATCATTTGTTGAAGATGCTTTCTTTTTTCCATTGTATAATTTTAGCTTCTTGTCAAAAACTGAGTGTTCATAGGTGTGTGGGTTAAAATCAGAGTTTTCAATTCGATTCCATTGTTATACCTGTCTATTTTTGTGCCATTATCAAGATGTTTTCATGACTAGGGCTCTATAATAGAGCTTGAAGTCAGGGATGGTGATGCCCTGGAAGTTCCTTTAGTGTACAGGGTTATTGTGGCGATCCTGGTTCTTTTGTTTTTTGATATACAGTTGATTATTGTTCTTTCAAGGTTTGTGAAGAATTGTGCCAGTATTTTCATGGTGGATGGCATTGAATCTGTAGATTACTTATGGCAAGATTGCCATTTCTACTATGTTGATCCTACGAATCCAAGAACATGGGAGATCTTTCCATGTTCTCTTATTGTCTTCAATTTCTTTCTTTAAAGACTCAAAGTTCTTGTGATACAGGTCTTCAACTTGTTTGGTTAGCATTATCCCCAGATTTTTACTGTTGTTTGTGGCTATTGTAAAGGGTGATGTTCCTATGCTTTCTTTCTCTGCCTATTTATCATCACTATATAATAGGGCTACTGATTTTTTTGCGTTATCCTTGTATCCTGCCACTTTGCTTAAGGTATTCATCAGCTCTAGGAGTTCCCTTGAGGAGATTTTTGGGTCACTTATGTAAACTATCATATCATGTGCAAATAGTGAAAGGTTGACTTCTTCCTTTCCAATTTGTATCCCCTTGATATCCTTTTGTTGTCTTATTGCTCTAGCTAGAACTTCAAGTACAATATTGAAGAGCTCTGCAGAGAATGAACAGTTTGTCTTGTTCCTGATTTTAGGGGAATCATGTTGAGTTTCCCTCCATTTAGTTTCATGTTGGCTATTGGTTTGCTCTATATAGATTTTATTATGTGAGGTCAGTTCCTGTTATCCCGGATCTCTCCAAGACCTTTATCATGAGGGGGGGTTGGATTTTGTCAAAAGCTTTTTCATTATCTCATGAGAAGACCATGTGACTTTGTTTCTCAGCTTATTTTGATTAATTTTCATGTATTGAACGATTCCTGCATCACTGCGATGCAACCCACTTGATCATGGTGGATGAGGATTCTGATGTGTTCTTGGATCAAAATTGCCAGTATTTTATTGAGTATTTTTTCATCAATGTTCATGAGGGATATTGATCTGAAGTTCTCTTTCTCTGTTGTGACTTTGTGTTGCTTCAGTATCAAGGTTATTGAAACCTCATAAAAAGAGTTTGGCATTGACCCTTCTGTTTCTATCGCGTGGAAACATTTGAAGAGAATAGGTATAAGCTGTTCTTTGAATTCCTGTTAGAATTATGCATTGAGCCCATCTAGACCTTCACTTTTTTGTTGGTAGACTTTTAATGACTACTTCTATTTCCTTAGTGGTAACTGGTTTATTTCAATCACTTATCTGTTCTTGATTTGGGTAAGTTGAGCGTTCATTCTCATTGAACTCTTGGAAGTCTTTAATTTCTTTTTTATTTCTTCTTTGACTCAGGAATGGTGCAATTGCACCAGTTTCCCTGATTTTGCAGGGTTTCTGAAACTTGTGATGTTGTTGAATTCTAACTTTAAAACATGTTGGTGTGATAAGATACATGGAGTTATTCCTATTTTTTTGAACCTGTTGAGATTTGCTATGTTGCCGAGTATGTGGCTGATTTTGAGAAGGTTTCTTGTGGTACTGAGAAGAAGGTATATTCTTTTGTGTTTGGATGGAATGTTCCATAGATGTCTTTAATCCCAATTGAGTCATAACTTTTATTATGTCCTTTGCTTCTCTGTTACGTTTCTGTCTGATGGTCCTGTCTAGTGGTGAGAGTGGACTGTTGAAGTCTCCCACTATATGTGTGTGACGTTATATGCATGATTTGAGTTTTACTAATGTTTCTTTTATGAACGTAGATGCCTTTGTATATGAAGCATAGATACTTCATCTTGGTGGATTTCTCCTGTGATGAGTATGAAATGGCCTCCATCATCCCTTTTGATTGATTTTATTTTAAAGTCTAATTTATTAGATATTAGAATTGCTACCCTTGCTTGTTTCTTGGGTACATTTGATTGGAAGATCTTTTCCTAACTTTTAACTGTCAGGTAATATCTGTCTTTGAAGCTGTGGTGTGTTTCTTGTATGCAGAAGAAGAATGGGTTCTGCCTTTGAATCCATTCTGTTAGCCTGTGTCTTTTTGTGGGCGAATGAAGACCATTAATATTGAGAGGTATTAATGACCATTGATTGCTCATTTTTGTTTGTTTTGGAGTTGTTTTTGTTGTTGGATTTGTGCGTGGATTTTCACCCCTTTTTTCTTTTAGCTGCTGGTAAAGTGGGATTATCTATTGCCTATGTTTTTCTGGTTGTAGTTAACTTCCTTGGGTTGGAGTTTTCCTTCCAGATCTTCCTATAAGGTTGGATTAGTGGATACCTATTATTTAAATCTGGTTTTGTCATGGAATATCTTGTTTTCTCCATGTATAGTGATTGAAAGCTTTGCTGGGTATAGTCATCAGGGCTGGCATCAATGATCTCTTAGTGTTGGTAGAATATCTATCCAGGATCTTCTGGCTGTCAGATTTTCCATAGCAAAGTCAGGCGTAATTCTGATAGGTTTGCCTTTGTATGTTATTTGACATTTTCCTTAGCTGCTCTTAATATTCTTTCTTTATTCTGTATGTCTGGTGCCTTTACTACTATGTGGTGAGGAGAATTTTATTATTTAACGTTTTACACATTTTACTCTCAGTTCCCTTTCCCTCTTCTCCTACCCCAGCCCCCCTTTCCTGCCAACCCCCATCCTACTCCATCTCCCTTTCCCTACACATGGAAGGTAAAGCCTTCAATGAGGGATTTTCAGAGTCTGTCACATATTCCCTGGAAGGTCCTAGGCCCTCCCCCATGTATCCAGACTGAGAGAGCATCCCTCCATGTGGAATGGCCTCCCAGAGTCAATTCATATGCCAGGAATAAATCCTGATCTACTCTCCAAGGTCCCATAAATTTCCGAGAACTCTTCTCTGACAACCAGGTTTGGGAGGGGTGTCTGCATCACTTCCATGCTAGTCTCTCATTCATCAGTCTGGGATCCATCTGTTCCCCCTTGATTAGGTCAGCTGCCTCCGTGAGTTTCACCTGCCTTGTCTCTTCACTCCTCTTTGCAACTAGTTTACAGGAGTTGAGTTCGGTTTTCAGCTATGGGTGTTTGCCTCTGCTTACGTCAGACACAGGATGAGGGTTCTAGGATAGCATATAAGGTAGTCATCAATCTCATTATCAGTTGAGGGCATTTAAAGTAGCCTTTATGGCAGTTGGTGTCATTTTTGTTTATCTGTTAAGATCTCACTGATACCAGATCTCTCCTCCAACTTACAATGGCATCCTCTATTATGGTATCTCTCATATTTCTCTCCTCTATTCTTGCCCTGTCTCAAACTTCCTGCTCTCTTGTGTCATTCTCAACACTACTTTTCTCCCCCTTTCTCTCCAATCCCTCTTCCCTCCCCTCCCCTCTGCTCCCATTCTATTTATGAGGTCCCCTCCCATAACCCTTCTCCAGGCTACAATGCATAACTCTCTTAGGGTCCTCCCTGCTTCCCAGACTCTCTGGCGGTGGGATCGCAGGCTGCCACCCCCCTGATCCATGTCTAAAATCCATATGAGTGAGTACATACTATGTTTCTCCTTTTGTGACTGGGATTCCTCACTCAAGATGGTTTCTTCTAATGCCATCCATTTGCCTGCAAATTTCAAGATTCCATTTTTTTCTGCTGAGTAGTCTTAATTGTGTACTTGTACCATATTTTCTCTATCCACTCTTCAGTTGAGGAGCATCTAGGTTGTTTCCAGGTTCTGGCTATTACAAATATTGCTTCTATGAACATAAGGGAACAGATGTCCTTGTTGTATGAATGTGTATCTTTTGGGTATATGCCTAAGAGTAGAATTGCAGCATCTTGTGGTAGACTGATTTCTATTTTCCTGAGGAATCTCCATACTGATATCCAAAGTGGCTGTATGAGTTGGCACTCCCACTGGCAGTGGAGGAGTGTTCCCCTTTCTACACGTCCCCTCCAACATAAATTGTCATTAGTGGTTTTGATTTTGGCCATTCTGACAGCAGTGAGATGGTATCACAGAGTGATTTGATTTGCATTTCTCGGGTGGCTAAGGATGTTGAGCAATTTCTCAAGTGCCTCTCAGCCATTTTAGACTACTCTATTGAAAATTCTCTATTTAGTTCTGCAGCCCAATTTTTAATTGGGTCCTTTGGTGTTTTGGAGATTTGCTTCTTGAGTCCTTTGTAAATTTGGAGATCAACCCTCTGTCAGATGTGGGATTAGCGAATTTTTTCCCATTCTGTGGGCTGCCTTTTTGTCTTGCTGACTATGTCCTTTGCCTTACAGAAATTTCTCAGTTTCAGGAGGTACCTTTTATTAATTGTTGATCTCACTGTCTGTGCTACTGGTGTTATGTTCAGGAAGCTGTCTCCTTTACCAATTCGATCAAGGGTACCACCCACTTTGTCTTCTAAGAGGTTCAGTGTGGCTGGATTTATGTTGAGGTCTTTGATCCATTTGGACTTAAGTTTTCTGCATGGCAATGAAAATGGATTGATTCGCATTCTTCTACATGCCAGCCTCCAGTTATGCCAGCACCATTTGTTGAAGATACTTTTTTTATTCCATTGTATATTTTTAGCTTCTTTGTCAAAGATCAGATGTTCATACGTGTGTGGGTTAATATCCGGGTTTTCAATTCGATTCCATTTACTACCTGTCTATTTTTGTGCCAACACCAAGCTGTTTTCAGGACAGAGCTTGAGGTCAGGGATGGTGGTGCCTCCGGACATTGCCTTGTGGAACAGGGTTGCTTTGGCTATCTTGGGTCTTTTGTTTTTCCATACAGAATCGATTATTGTTCTCTCAAGGTCTGTGAAGAATTGTGCTGGGATTTTAATGGGGATTGCATTGAATCTGTAGATTCCTTTTGGCAGGATTGCCATTTTTACTACATTGATCCTACCTATCCAAGAGCATGGGAGATCTCTCCATTTTCTGAGGGCTTCTTTAATTTCTTTCTTTAAAGATTCAAAGTTCTTACGATACAGGTCTTTCACTTGTTTGGTTAGCGTTACCCCAAGGTATTTTATGTTGTTTGTGGCAATTGTAAAGGGTGATGTTTTTCTGATTTCTCTTTCAGCCCTTTTATCATCTGTATATAGTAGTGCTACAAATTTTCTTGAGTTGATCTTGTAGCCTGCCACTTGGCTGAAGGTGTTAATCAGCTATAAGAGTTCCCTGGTAGAGTTCTTTGGGTCATTGATGTAAACTATCATATCATCTGCAAGCAATGAAAGTATGACCTCTTCCTTTCCAATTTGTATCCCCTTGATTCCCCCTTTGTTGTCATATAGCAATGGCTAGAACTTCAAGTACCATGTTGAAAAGGTATGGAGAGAGTGGACAGCCTTGTTTTGTTCCTGATTTTAGAGGAATTGCATTGAGTTTCTGTCCATTTAGTTTGATGTTGACTGTTGGTTTACTGTATATAGCTTTTATTATGTATAAGTATGTCCCTGTTATCCCAAATGTCTCCAAGACCTTTATCATGAAAGGGTGTTGCATTTTGTCAGAGGCTTTTTCAGCATCTAGTGAGATGATCATGTGATTTTTGTTTTTCAGCTTGTTTATATGGTGGATTACCTTGATGGATTTTCTTTTTTTTCCAGTGTATCAGTAAGCATGTCAACATTTTATTTATTTTTTTTTCAGTTTTTTTATTAATATTTTTAGATAAGAAACAAGGTTGCTTCACAAGTCCCTCTCCATTTCCCTCCCCTCCTCCCGTGCCCTCCCCCCATCCCCCCCCGTTATCCCCTCATTCCCCCAGGGAGGGTGAGGCCCTCCATGGGGGTGTCCATAGTCTGTCATTTCATATAGGGCAGGGCCTAGACCCTTCCCCAAGAGTTCAGGGTGAGAGTGCACCTCACATTGTTCTATGGGAGTCCAGAGACCGTGTGTATACTTGGGATGGGTACTGATCTGCTGTCCAAGGCTCAATAGATTACCGAGGCCTCCTCACTGACACCCAGATTCAGGGGGTCTTGATCAGTCCCATGCTGGATTCCCAGGCTGATGCCTGGAATTCAAGAGTTAACCTTTGTCTGGTCAGCTGTTTCTGGGCGTTCAACCAGCCCAGTCTTAATCCCTTTGATCATCAGTCCTCCCTCTCTGATACTGGCTTTCTTGAGTTCAGCTCAGTACTTAACCAGCCAGTAAATGAAGTTTCTGTTTCCCAGACTCTCTGGCAATAGGATTGTAGGCTGGCACTCCCCAGATCTATGTCTAAAATCCATATATGAGAGAGTACATGCCATGTTTCTCTTTTTGTGACTGGGTTACCTCACTCAGGATGGTTTCTTCTAGTGTCATCCATTTGCCTGCGAATCTCATGATTCCATTATTTTTTTCTGCTGAATAGTGCTCCATTGTGTAGATGTACCACATTTTCTCTATCCATTCTTCGGGTGAGGGACATCTAGGTTGCTTCCAAGTTCTGGCTATTACAAATAAAGCTGCTATAAACATAGTGGAACAGACATCTTTGTTATATGAATGGGCATCTTTTGGATATATGCCTAAGAGTGCAGTTGCTGGGTCTTGTGGTAGGTTTATTCCCATTTTTCTGAGGAATCTCCATACTGATTTCCAAAGTGGCTGAACCAGTTGGCACTCCCACCAGCAATGGAGGAGTGTCCCCCTTTCACCACATCCTCTCCAGCATAAATTGTCATTGGTGTTGTTGATTTTAGCCATTCTGACAGGAGTGAGATGGTATCTCAGAGTTGCTTTGATTTGCATTTCCCGGATGGCTAAGGATGTTGAGCACTTTCTCAAGTGCCTCTCAGCCATTTTAGACTCCTCTATTGAAAACTCTCTATTTAGTTCTGCAGCCCACTTCTTAATTGGGTCCTTTGCTGTTTTGGAGACTTGCTTCTTGAGTTCTTTGTAAATTTTGGAGATCAACCCTCTGTCAGATGTGGGATTAGTGAATATTTTTCCCATTCTGTGGGCTGCCTTTTTGTCTTGCTGACTGTGTCCTTTGCCTTACAGAAGCTTCTCAGTTTCAGTAGGTCCCATTTATTAATTGTTGATCTCACTGTCTGTGCTACTGGTGTTATGTTCAGGAAGCTGTCTCCTGTACCAATTCGTTCAAGGGTACCACCCACTTTCTCTTCTAAGAGGTTCAGTGTGGCTGGATTTATGTTGAGGTCTTTGATCCATTTGGACTTAAGTTTTGTGCATGGCGATAAACATGGATCGATCTGCATTCTTCTACATGCCAGTCTCCAATTATGCCAGCACCATTTGTTGAAGATGCTTTCTTTATTCCATTGTATATTTTTAGCTTCTTTGTCAAAGATCAGATGTTCGTATGTGTGTGGGTTAATACCCGGATTTTCAATTCGATTCCATTGGTCTGCCTGTCTATTTTTGTGCCAATACCAAGCTGTTTTAAGGACTATAGCTCTATAATAGAGCTTGAGGTCAGGGATAGTGATGCCTCCGGACGTTGCCTTGTTGAACAGGGTTGTTTTGGCTATCCTGGGTCTTTTGTTTTTCCATACAAAATTGATTATTGTTCTTTCAAGGTCTGTGAAGAATTGTGCTGGGATTTTAATGGGGATAGCATTGAATCTGTAGATTGCTTTTGGCAGGATTGCCATTTTTACTACATTGATCCTACCTATCCAAGAGCATGGGAGATCTTTCCATTTTCTGAGGGCTTCTTTAATTTCTTTCTTTAAAGATTCAAAGTTCTTACGATACAGGTCTTTCACTTGTTTGGTTAGCGTTACCCCAAGGTATTTTATGTTGTTTGTGGCAATTGTAAAGGGTGATGTTTCTCTGATTTCTCTTTCAGCCCTTTTATCATCTGTATATAGTAGGGCTACTGACTTTCTTGAGTTGATCTTGTAACCTGCCACTTTGCTGAAGGTGTTAATCAGCTGTAAGAGTTCCCTAGTAGAGTTCTTTGGGTCATTGATGTAAACTATCATATCGTCTGCAAACAGTGAAAGTTTGACTTCTTCCTTCCCAATTTGTATCCCCTTTATCCCCCTTTGTTGTCATATGGCTATAGCTAGAACTTCAAGTACCATGTTGAAAAGGTATGGAGAGAGTGGACAGCCTTGTTTTGTTCCTGATTTTAGAGGAATTGCATTGAGTTTCTGTCCATTTAGTTTGATGCTGGCTGTTGGTTTACTGTATATGGCTTTTATTATGTTTAAGTATGTCCCTGTTATCCCAGATCTCTCCAAGACCTTTATCATGAAGGGGTGTTGGATTTTGTCAAAGGCTTTTTCAGCATCTAGTGAGATGATCATGTGATTTTTGTTTTTCAGCTTGTTTATATGGTGGATTACGTTGATGGATTTTCGTATGTTGAACCATCCCTGCATCCCTGGGATGAAACCTACTTGATCGTGGTGAATGATTGTTTTGATGTGTTCTTGGATCCGATTTGCCAGTATTTTATTGAGTATTTTTGCATCAATGTTCATGAGGGATATTGGTCTGAAGTTCTCTTTCTTGGTTGTATCTTTGTGTGGTTTGGGGATCAAGGTTATTGAAGCCTCATAGAAAGAGTTTGGCAAAGACCCTTCTGCTTCTATTGTGTGGAACACTTTGAGAAGAATTGGTATAAGCTGTTCTTTGAATTTGTGGTAGAATTCTGCACTGAGGCCATCTGGACCTGGACTCTTTTTGGTTGGGAGACTTTTGATGACAGCTTCTATTTCCATAGGGGTTATAGGTCTATTTAAATTGCTTATCTGTTCTTGATTTAGTTTTGGCAAATGATAGCTGTCCAGGAAGTCATCCATTTCCTTTAAATTTTCGAATTTTGTGGAGTACAGGTTTTCAAAGTATGACCTAATGATTCTCTGGATTTCCTCAGAGTCTGTTGTTATGTCCCCCTTTTCATTTCTGATTTTGTTAATTTGCGTGTTCACTCTCTGCTGTCTGGTAAGTTTGGACAAAGGTTTGTCTATCTTGTTGATTTTCTCAAAGAACCAACTCTTCGTTGCATTGATTCTTTGTATTGTTTTCCTGGTTTCTACTTTGTTGATTTCAGCCCTCAATTTGATTATTTCCTGGCGTCTACTCCTCCTGGGGGAGTTTGCTTCTTTGTGTTCTAGAGCTTTTAGCTGTGATGTTAATTCTCTGGTATAACTGTTTTCCTGTTTCTTCATGTGAGCACTTAGTGCTATGAACTTCCCCCGTAGCACTGCTTTCAAAGTGTCCCATAGGTTTGGGTATGTTGTGTCTTCATTCTCATTGAATTCGAGGAAGTCTTTAATTTCTTTTTTTATTTTCTCTATGACCCAGGGATGGTGCAGTTGAGCATTATTCAATTTCCATGAGTTTGTAGGTTTTATGCAATTTGTGTTGTTGTTGAATTCTAATTTTAAGGCATGGTGGTCTGATAAGATGCATGGAGTTATTCCAATGTTTTTGTAGCTGCTGAGGTTTGATATGTTGCCAAGTATGTGGTCGATTTTTGAAAAGGTTCCATGTGGTGTTGAGAAGAAGGTATATTCTTTTTTATGTGGATGAAATGTTCTATAGATATCTGTTAATCCCAGTTGGGTCATTACTTCTATTAGACCCTTTGCTTCTTTGTTGAGTTTCTGTCTGGTATTCTTGTCTAGTGGTGAGAGTGGTGTGTTGAAATCTCCCACTATAACTGTGTGGGGCTTTAGATGAGATTTAAGTTCTAATAATGTTTCTTTAACGAATGTGGATGCCTTTGTATTGGGGGCATAGATGTTCAGGATAGACACTTCATCTTGGTGGGTTTCACCTGTGATGAGTATGTAATGACCTCCTTCATCTCTTTTGATTGATTTTATTTTAAAGTCTAGTTTGTTAGATATTAGGATTGCTACCCCTGCTTGTTTCTTGGGTCCATTTGATTGAAAAATTTTTTCCCAACCTTTAACTCTCAAGTAATGTCTGTCTTTGAGGGTGAGGTGTGTTTCTTGTATGCAGCAGAAGGAAGGGTTCTGTCTTCGAATCCATTCTGCTAGTCTGTGTCTTTTTATGGGTGAGTTAAGGCCGTTAATATTGAGGGATATTAATGACCATTGATTGCTCATCCTTCTTCGATTTGCGATGGTTGTTGTTGGTGGAATTATGGGTGGAATTTCACCCCTTTGTTCTTTTGGCTGTTGGTAGAGAGGGATTCTCTAATGCTTATGTTTTTCTGGTTGTAGTTAGCTTCCTTGGGTTGGAGTTTTCCTTCCAAAATTTTCTGTAGGGCTGGGTTAGTGGACACATATTGCTTGAATCTAGTTTTGTCATGGAATATCTTGTTTTCTCCGTCTATAGTGATTGAGAGCTTTGCCGGGTATAGTAGTCTGGGCTGGCATCCATGGTCTCTTAGTGTAGGTAGAATATCTATCCAGGACCTTCTGGCTTTCAGAGTTTCCATGGAGAAATCAGGTGTAATTCTGATAGGTCTGCCTTTATATGTTACTTGACCTTTTTCCTTAGCTGCTCTTAATATTCTTTCTTTATTCTGTATGTTTGGGGTCTTGATTATTATGTGGCGAGGGGATTTTTTTTGTGGTCCACTCTATTTGGTGTTCTGTAGGCTTCTTGTACCTTCATTGGCATGTCTTTCTTAAGGTTGGGAAAGTTTTCTTCTATGATTTTGTTGAATATGCCTTCTGCCCCTTTGAGGTGGATTTCTTCTCCTTCTTCTATACCTATTATTATTAGGTTTGGTCTTTTCATGGTGTCCCATATTTTCTGGATGTTTTGTGTTAAGGATTTGTTGGATTTAAGGTTTTCTTTGGTTGATAAATCCATTTCTCCTAATGTATCTTCAACACTTGAGATTCTCTCTTCCATCTCTTCTATTCTGTTGGTAATGCTTGTATTGGTAGTGCCTGACTGTTTGTCCAGCTTTTCTATTTTCTGCCTTTCTTCAGATTGTGTTTTTTTAGTGTCTCTATTTCAGTTTTCAACCCTTGCAGCGTTTGCATTGCTTCTTGCAATTTTCTGTTTATCTGTTCATCCGTTTGTTGCCTTTTATGTATTTTTTGGTTTGTTCTTTCTTCCATTTCTTGCATTTTTTGGTTTGCTTTTTGTTCCATTTCTTGGATTTTGTGCTTTGTTTCTTCTTCCATTTCCTGCCTTTTTTGGTTTGTTTCTTCCTCCATTTTTTTCATTTTTTGCTTTGTTTTTTCTACCATTTCTTGCATTTTTTGCTTTGTTTCTTCTTCCATTTCCTGCCTTATTTGGTATGTTTCTTCTTCTAATTCTTGCATTTTTTGCTTTGCTTTTTCTTCCATTTCTTGCATTTTTTGCTTCATTTCTTCTTCCATTTCGTGCCTTTTTTGGTTTGTTTTTTCTTCCAATTCTTGCATTTTTTGGTTTGTTTTTTCTTCCATTTCTTGCATTTTTTGGTTTGTTTTTTCTTCCATTTCTTTGAGGGATTTTCCAATATCCTCTTTTAGGGCCTCTATCATTTTCATGAAAGTGCTTTTAAGGTCGTTCTCTTCTGCTTCCTTCGCGTTGGAATATTGGGGTCTTGCTGGTGTGGAGTCTCTAGAATCTGGTTGTGTCATATTTGTTTTTCTGTTGCTGACTGTGTTTTTGTATTGTCTCTTTCCCATCTCTTCTTCTAGTGGGTGCAGAAAGAGCCCCTTCCTGGTCTGGGGACCAGAGTTCCCTTTTGGTGGGTGCTAGTAAGTCCAGTAATCTGGTGGTTCTTCTATGCCTTGTCCAAATGCTGGTCCGTGGGTAGAGAAGAAGAACAGGAATCTGGGGCGCTTAGCCTCCTACCTGGTCCCCTGGACCCTGTGCTGGGTCCTGTTGTACCTGATCCAGAACTGCTACTCCCCTGGTCTCCCTGACTCCTGTAGTTTCCTGGTCTCTTTGGTGGGAGAGAAGATCTGGAGTCTGGGGTGCTTGGCTCCCGCCGGGATTGGGAGCTCTGTGCAGTTCCCAGGCGATCTGCAGGCTCTGGAACACAGGCCGGGAAGCTGGCCTGTTTACCTGATGCTCCCGCCGGGATTGGGAGCTCTGTGCAGTTCTCAGGCGATCTGCAGGCTCTGGAACACAGGCCGGGAAGCTGGCCTGTTTACCTGATGATGCCAGAGGGACAGCTACTTCCCTGTACTCCCAGCCTCCTCTCCTTCCTGGAATCGTTGGTGGGAGAGAAGATCTGGAGTCTGGGGTGCTTGGCTCCCGCCGGGATTGGGAGCTCTGTGCAGTTCCCAGGTGATCTGCAGGCTCTGGAACACAGGCCGGGAAGCTGGCCTGTTTACCTGATGCTCCCGCCGGGATTGGGAGCTCTGTGCAGTTCCCAGGCGATCTGCAGGCTCTGGAACACAGGCCGGGAAGCTGGCCTGTTTACCTGATGCTCCCGCCGGGATTGGGAGCTCTGTGCAGTTCCCAGGCGATCTGCAGGCTCTGGAACACAGGCCGGGAAGCTGGCCTGTTTACCTGATGATGTCAGAGGGACAGCTACTTCCCTGTGCTCCCAGCCTTCTCTAGTTTCCTGGACTCGTTGGTGGGAGAGAAGATCTGGAGTCTGGGGTGCTTGGCTCCCGCCGGGATTGGGAGCTCTGTGCAGTTCCCAGGTGATCTGCAGGCTCTGGAACACAGGCCGGGAAGCTGGCCTGTTTACCTGATGCTCCTGCCGGGATTGGGAGCTCTGTGCAGTTCCCAGGCGATCTGCAGGCTCTGGAACACAGGCCGGGAAGCTGGCCTGTTTACCTGATGCTCCCGCCGGGATTGGGAGCTCTGTGCAGTTCCCAGGTGATCTGCAGGCTCTGGAACACAGGCCGGGAAGCTGGCCTGTTTACCTGATGCTCCTGCCGGGATTGGGAGCTCTGTCTCCTGCCGGGATTGGGAGCTCTGTCTGGATTTTCATATGTTGAAACATCCCTGTATCACTGGGATGAAACCTACTTGATCATGGTGAATGATTGTTTTGATGTGTTCTTGGATCTGATTTGCCAGTATTTTATTGAGTATTTTTGCATCAATGTTCATGAGGAATATTGGTCTGAAGTTCTCTTTCTTAGTTGTGTCTTTGTGTGGCTTGGGTATCAAGGTTATTGAAGCCTCATAGAAAGAGTTTGGCAAAGACCCTTCAGCTTCTATTGAGGGGAATACTTTGAGAAGAATTGGTATAAGCTGTTCTTTGAATTTGTGGTAGAATTCTGCACTGAGGCCATCTGGACCTGGACTTTTTTTGGTTGGGGGGACTTTTGATGACAGCTTCTATTTCCATAGGGGTTATAGGTCTATTTAAATTGCTAATCTGTTCTTGATTTAGTTTTGGCAAGTGATAGCTATCCAGGAAGTCATCCATTTCCTTTAAATTTTCAAATTTTGTGGAGTACAGATTTTCAAAGTATGACCTGCTTATTCTCTGGATTTCCTCAGAGTCCGTTG
The DNA here is from genome assembly GCF_017639785.1 of Mesocricetus auratus. Taxonomy (NCBI): domain Eukaryota; kingdom Metazoa; phylum Chordata; class Mammalia; order Rodentia; family Cricetidae; genus Mesocricetus; species Mesocricetus auratus. The sequence continues at coordinate 2,772,904 of NW_024429223.1, forward strand.
TTATATCCCCCGTTTCATTTCTGATTTTGTTCATTTGCATGTTCACTCTCTGCTGTTTGGTAAGTTTGGACAAAGGTTTGCCTATCTTGTTGATTTTCTCAAAGAACCAACTGTTCGTTGCATTGACTCTTTGTATTGTTTTCCTAGTTTCTACTTTATTGATTTCAGCCCTCAATTTGATTATTTCCTGGTGTCTACTCCTCCTGAGGAAGTTTGCTTCTTTGTGTTCTAGAGCTTTCAGCTGTGCTGTTAATTATCTAGTATAACTATTCTCCAGTTTCTTCATGTGGGCACTTAGTGCTATGAACTTCCCCCGTAGCACTGCTTTCAAAGTGTCCCGTAGGTTTGGGTATGTTGTGTCTTCATTCTCATTGAATTTGAGGAAGTCTTTAATTTCTTTTTTTATTTCTTCTTTGACCCAGGATTGGTGCAGTTGTGCATTATTAAATTTCCATGAGTTTGTAGGTTTTCTGCAGTTTGTGTTGTTGTTGAATTCTAATTTTAAAGCACGGTGGTCTGATAAGATGCATGGAGTTATTCCACTTTTTTGTAGCTGTTGAGGCTTGATATGTTGCCAAGTATGTGGTCGATTTTTGAGAAGGTTCCATGTGGTGGTGAGAAGAAGGTATATTGTGTTTTATGTGGATGAAATGTTCTATAGATGTCTGTTAATCCCAGTTGGGTCATTACTTCTATTAAACCCTTTGTTCTTTGTTGAGTTTCTGTCTGGTATTCCTGTCTAGTGGTGAGAGTGGTGTGTTGAAATCTCCCACTATAAGTGCGTGGGGCTTTATATGTAATTTAAGTTTTAGTAATGTTTCTTTTACGAATGTGGATGCCTTTGTATTTGGGGCATAGATGTTCAGTATATACACTTCATCTTGGTTTATTTCACCTGTGATGAGTATGCAATTACCTCCTTCATCTCTTTTGATTGATTTTATTTTAAAGTCTAGTTTGTTAGATATTAGGATTGCTACCCCTGCTTGTTTCTTTGGTCCATTTGATTGGAAAATTTTTCCCAACCTTTAACTCTCAGGTAATGTCTGTCTTTGAGGGTGAGGTGTGTTTCTTGTATGCAGCAGAAAGAAGGCTTTTGTCTTCGAATCCTTCTGCTAACCTGTGTATTTTTATGGGTGAGTTAAGGCCATTAATGTTGAGGGATATTAATGACCATTGATTGCTCATTCTTCTTCGATTTGCAATGGTTGTTGTTGGTGGAATTATGTGTGGAATTTCAACCCTTTGTTCTTTTGGCTCTTGGTATAGAGAGATTCTCTAATGCCTATGTTTTTCTGGTTGTTGTTAACTTCCTTGGGTTGGAGTTTTCCTTCCAAAACTTTCTGTAGGGCTGGGTTAGTGGATATGTAATGCTTGAATGAAGTTTTGTCATGGAATACCTAATTTTCTCCATCTATAGTGATTGAGAGCTTTCCAGGGTATAGTAGTCTGGGCTGGCATCCATGGTCTCTTAGTGTTGGTACAATATCTATCCAGGACCTTCTGGCTTTCAGAGTTTCCATGGAGAAGTCAGGTGTAATTCTGATAGGTCTTCCTTTATATGTTTCTTGGCCTTTTTCCTTAGCTGCTCTTAATATTCTTTCTTTATTCTGTATAATTGGGGTTTTGAATATTATGTGGCAAGGGGATTTTTTGTGGTCCACTCTATTTTGGTGTTCTGTAAGCTTCTTGTACCTTCATTGGCATGTCTTTCTTAAGGTTGGGAAAGTTTTCTTCTATGATTTTGTTGAATATGTTTTCTGCCCCTTTGAGGTGGTTTTCTTCTCCTTCTTCTGTACCTATTATTCTTAGGTTTGGTCTTTTCATGGTGTCCCATATTTCCTGGATGTTCTGTGTTAAGGATTTGTTGGACTTAAGGTTTTCTTTGGTTGATAAATCCATTTCTCCTAATGTATCTTCAACACTTGAGATTCTCTCTTCCATCTCTTCCATTCTGTTGGTAATGCCTGACAGTTTGCTCAGCTTTTCTATTTCCTGCCTTTCTTCAGATTGTGTTTTTTATTGTCTCTATTTCAGTTTTCAACTCTTGCAGTGTTTGCATTGTTTCTTGCAGTTTTCGGTTTATCTTTTTGTTCATTTGTTCCCTTTTATGAATTTTTTGCTTTGTTTCTTCTTCCATTTCTTGCATTTTTTGCTTTGTTTCTTCTTCCATTTCTTGCATTCTTGGATTGTTTTTTCTTCCATTTCTTTGAGAAATTTTCCTATATCCTCTTTTAGGGCCTCTATCATTTTCATAAAAGTGGTTACAAGGTCATTCTCTTCTGCTTCGTTTGCATTGGAATGTTGGAGTCGTGCTGGTGTGGAGTCTCTAGAATCTGGTTGTGTCATATTGTTTTTCTGTTGCTGAGTGTGTTTTTGTATTGTCTCTTTCCCATCTCTTCTTCTAGTGGGTGCTAAAGAGCCCCTTACTGGTTAGGTGGGTTAAGGGACCAGAGTTCCCTTTTGGTGGGTGCTAGCAAGTCCAATAATCTGGTAGTTCTGATGTTCCTTGTCCTCATTCTGGTCCCGTGGGTGGATAAGAAGAACAGGAATCTGGGGCTCTTAGCCTTCCACCTGGTCCCCTGGACCCTTTGCTGGATCCTGTTGTACCTGATCCCACGGCCGGAGCAGCTGTTACCCTGGTTTCCCTGGCTCCTCTGGTTTCCTGGTCTCAGTGGGAGAGAAGTCCTGGAGTCTGGGGTGTTTGCCTCCTACCAGGATTGGAAGCACTGTGCAGTTCCCAGGCAATCCCCCAGGCACTTGAACACAGGCCCAGAAGCAGGGCCTGTTGTACCTGATCCTGCCGGAACAGCTGTTCCCCTGGTCCCCCTGGCTCCTCTGGTTCCTGGACCCTCTGGAACAGCTGGTCCCCTGGCCTCCCTGGATCAGCTGGTTTCCTGGTCTTGTTGGTGGGAGAGAAAACCTGGAATCTGGGGTGCTTGGCTCCAGCCAGGATTGGAAGCTCTATGCAGTTCCCAGGCGATCACCAGGCACTGGAATAGAGGTCCAAAAGCAGGGCCTGTTCTACCTGATCCTGCCCCCAGAACAGCTGCTCCCCTGGTCTCCCTGGCTCCTCTGGTTTCCTGGTCCCGTTGGTGGGAGAGAAGTCCTCGAATCTGGGGTGTTTGACTCCCGCCGGGATGTGAAGCTCTGTGCATTTCCGAGGCAATCCGCAGGCATTGGAACGCCAGCCCAGAAGCAGGGCATGTTGTACCTGATGGCGCCTGAACGGCTGCTCCCTTGGTCTCCCTCACCACTACAGCTCTCTTGTTGTTGTTCTGTAGCCCAGGCTGGCCATGATCTCACACAGCTCCACCTGTCTCTGCTTCCAGAGAGCAGGAATTAAAGGCACTTATCACCACCGCGCCAGTCTGACTGCAGCTTTGTGAGACTGTGAGACAGAAGCTGTCTTAGGGTAAATAGCAGGTGAGCAGCCAGTGGGTTCAGGGGCTGGCAGGACAGAAATGAGGTGCACAGCTGCTCATTTCACATATCACAGGACAGCTGGTTCCTTAGACGTCAGTCCATAACAGTGCAGTTACTCTGAACATGACTTGGGTGTTTCTATCAGATACTATTAGTCTGCTAGTGACAGCCACCATTTGGTATAGCCTCGTCTACATGGCACATTCCAGGACTACCAGGGTTACAGAGAAAGTGCCTGCCACAAAAACAAAAACAAAACCTAATAATAAATAAGAAACCTTAGTGGAGACAAGACAGGAGTAGATGCTCCTGTCTATTAAATAAAACCAAGTGTCTGGGAAGAGGGTTCAAGGGATAAAGTGCTTCTTTGCATTTCTGGGGACATGAGTTAGAATCCCAGAACCCATGCGAAGCCAGTCATGGCAGAACCCATCCATAATTCTAGTGCTCCTCTGTAGAGATGAGAGGAGACAGGTGAATATCCATAAGTCTCTCTATAATACAGTGTCAGGCGATCAGAGAGACCTGTGTCAGACAAGGTAGGTGAGGAGTGACACCTGAGATTGTCTTTGACCTCCATGTGCACACTGTGGCTTGTGCATGTAAACTATCTCATGGACTCACACACAAAACAATCAGACAACTATAAAGGAGAGGAATCTCAATCAGTGCAAAGAGAAATCATGAACAACATTAGTTCACAGGGAGACACAAATGATAGCACAACTAAGGAGAGTGACGAAGATTGAGAAGACTGAGCTGGGTGAGTGTTGGTGACCATGCTGAGGAACCGAAGGTCTAGCTGCGGGGAGCAAAGTCATCCAGATGGGACACAGTGTGTCAGATAAACCTGCAAGCAGACTATGACCAAAGAGTGCCATGCTCATCGCTTTCCTGATGTGAAAATTTGTAATGCTTCCGATGGATGGCTGCCCAGTCCTTAGAAAGACTAAAGGGCCTCCCCAGGACCACAGCTCTCATGTCCAAACCAGAGACTCCTGTGAGTACAGACTGGTTTCACCTTTGACACCAAAGCCAGTGTTTTACCAAACCAAAACCTCAGGATCAGGCATGACTAAATTCTGAAACTTGATGGGATTATACAATCCAGGAACTCCTAGAAGTGTTTCCTCTGCCTGTGGCATCCCCAATCAAAGGGTGAGGCCTCCTGCTCAATACCGGTCTCTCAAGAGGCTGTGAGACATTGTGTGGGCTTCTTGTATTGGGATATGTAAGTACGGTTGCAGTGTCAATCTTTTTGGGCCATTCACTTACATCTAGAAGGGAAAATGTCATGGGTGGAAAAGAGACATCCAGGCCTTTAATGCCTGGACAGTACCACACAGGAGAGTCTAACAGGTGATTGTTCATAGCAGCTTTACTTGGATGGGTCCCAAATATGGGAGACAAATATCTTTTAACCCATGATCAAACTATGGAGTAAAGATGCAGGAGAAAAATTGCGCCATCACACAATAGTCAGGCACTCATGATCTACAGAAAAAAATTTATGTTTGTAAGGAAGCAAAGACACTTATTTTCTTTCCATGAACTTCTGAAGGAGGAAAAGGAATCTACAGTAAACATAAATCAGCGAACACTGGCATGGGAAGTTAAGACAGAAGTGACTATAAAGTGGGACTTGGATATATTACAAGTAACGAAGATGTTCGTTATCATGACTACCATGAAGAGTTCCTGGGTTTGTACATTATATAACAGCTATCACAGTTTCCACTCTAATTATGCACAGCATAGTGCACATCAATTCTACTTCAACATAACTTTGATAAGTGAAGCGGGTTCCTATAAATGGAATGGTGAAAAGCACAAAAATGTTGATTTCCTGTCTGCTGAAAATACCAGAAAGTATGGCCAATGAACGCTGGTCTTACCGTCTGTGAGAAAGAGGCCTGCTTCGTAGGACACCGCGCATCCTGAACAATAAAGACTGACTTTGCGTCCCAGGTCACTATATGGATGAGCATCTCTTTTCAATCTACACTTTCTGGCCCGTGTAGCCCTGATGATCCAGCAACATTTCAATACCTGCTGTTGCTGAGTATCTATAGAGAAACAACCAGGGAAGGCCTGAGACTATCTATATACCAGCACGTATCACTGTTAGAGTGATCAGAGCATTCCCGAAGCACACTTAGATGCCAACATTCTGGATTTGCTACTCTCCACTTTTATTAACTAAGCCCAGGTTTGGATGTAGATGTGGCAAACTGTAATGTGTTTATCCATGCCTGCTGTCCTTCATGGATAGCACATGAGGCAGTACACAGCAGGGTTCCTTTATTGTACAGGGTTGCCTTGGTTATGCTGGGTCTCCTGTTTTTCCATATAAAGTTAAGGATTGTCCTTTTGAGGGTGGTGAAAAATTGTGCTGGTATTTTGATAGGGATTGCATTGAATCTGTAGATTGCTTTTGGTAAGATTGCCTATTTTACTACGTTGATCCTACATATCCAAAGCATGGGGGATCTTTTCATTTTTTGGTATCTTCTTTGATTTCTTTTTTTACATGACTTTTTTATTTTTTTAAATTTCACTTTACATTCCAACCACATATTTCCTCCCATTTCTCCTCATGCCCTACTCCTGGCTCCCCCTCTGCCTACCTCTAGTCCACTCCTCCTCATGGGTAAAGGCTACCATGAGGAGTCAATATAGTCTGCAACAATAGGTGGGAGCAGAGCCAAGCCCCTCTCTCATGCATTAAGGCTAAGCATGGCATCCCATCATAAGGAACGAGCTCCAACAAGCTAGCTCATGTATCAGGTTTGTATCATGGTCCTACTGTCAGGGGCCCCGCAGATAGTCCAAGCTTCACAACTCTCTCCCACATGTGGAGAGCCTAGTTTGATCCCTTGAGCTCTCTACATTTGTAGGTCTAGAGTTCATGAATGTCCATGAGATGGTTCAGCTGCCTCTGTAGATTTCTCCATCATGACCACCCTTGCTCATAGATTCCCTCCTACCTCTTTTATTTTTTTAATTTTTAATTTTAATTTTAAATAGCTTGTTTTACATGTCAATCCCAGTTCCCTCTCCCTCCCCTCCTCCCGCACACCATATCCCACTTAGCCTCCCACCCTATTGCCAATTCCTTCACATAGGGAATATCTAGAGTCTGTCATATCACACAGGGTAGGGTCCAGGCACTCCCCTAAGAGTCCAGGCTGAGAGAGCATCCCTCTTTGTGCTATGGGCACATGATGACTGCATTCCAGGGATAGACACTGTTCAACTGCTCAGGGCCCCATAGGTTTCCCAGGCCTTCTCACTGACACTCACATTTGGGGGGTCCAGATCAGTCCCATGCTGGCCTCCCCGCTGTCAGTCTGGGGTCCAAGAGCTCTCCCCTGTTCAGATCAGCTGTCTCTGCTGGTTTTGCCTGCCCATTCTTTGCCAATTTGCTCATCACTCCTCTCTCTCTGTCACTGGCTTCCTTGGGTTCAGTTCACTGCTTAATTGTGTGTGTTTGCCTCTGTTTCCATCAGTCACTGGATGAAGGCTTCCAGATGGTTATAGACATCAAGTTCATTATCAGGAATGGGCATTCGAGGTGGTCTCTCCCCCACCCAACACCCATCTCCTCGATCTTGCAGGGCACTTGATTTCTTTTTTTTAACTCAAAGTTCTTGTTATACAGGTCTTTCACTCGTTTGATTAGAGTTACCCCATATATTTCATGGTATCTGTGGCTATAGAAAAGGGTGATGTTTCTCTGATTTCCTTCTCGTCCAATTTATTGTATATATACAGTAGGGCTACTGATTTTTTGAGTTAATTTTATGTCCTACCACTTTGCTGAAGGTGTACATCAGCTGTAGGAGTTTCCTGGTAGAGTTCTTTTGGTCGCTTACATAGACTATCATATCATCTGCAAATAGTGAAAGTTTGACTTCTTCCTTTCCAATTCATATCCACTTGATCTCCTTTTGTTGGCTTAGTGCTCTAGCTAGAACTTCAAGTACAATATTGAAGAGATATGGAGAGAGTGGACATCCTTGTGTTGTTCCTGGTTTTAGAGGAATACCCTTTAGTTTCTCTCCATTTAGTTTGATGTTAGCTGTTGGTTTGCTGTATATAGATTTTATTATGTTTAGGTATGTTCCTGTTATCCCTGATCTCTCCAAGACTTTTATCATAAAGGGGTGTTAGATGTTGTTAAAGACTTTTACAGCATCTAGTGAGATGATCATGAGGTTTTTCTTTTTCAGATTGTTTATATGGTGGATTATCTTAATGGATTTCCGTATGTTGAACCATCCCTGCATCCCTGGGATGAAGCCTACTTGATCATGGTGTATGATTTTTCTGATGTGTTCTTGGATCAGATTTGTCAGTATTTTACTGAGTATTTTTACATCAGTGCTCATGAGGGGGACTGGTGTGTAATTCCCTATCTTGGTTGTGTCTTAGTGTGGTTTGGCTACTATTGTAATTGTAGCCTTGGAAAAAAATTTGGCAGTGATCCTTCTACTTCTGTTGTGTGGATCAATTTGAAGAGTATTGGTATTAGTTCTTCCTTGAATTTTTGGTAGAATTCCGCACTGAAACCATCGGGCTTGGGACTTTTCTTGATTGCAAGAATTTATATGGTTGCTTCTATTTCTTTAGGGGATATAGATCTACTTAAATAGTTTATCTCTTCTTGATTTAACTTTGGTAAGTGATATCTATCCAGAAAATCATCCATTTCCTTTACATTTTTCCAATTTAGTGGAGTACAGATGTTCAAAGTATGACCTGATGATTCTTTGGATTTCCCCACTGTCTGTTGTTATGTCCCCTTTTTCATTTCTGATTTTGTTAATTAGCATGTTCTCTCTCTGTCTTTTAGTCAGGTTTGATAAAGGTTTGTATATCTTGTTGATTTTCTCAAAGAACCAACTCTTAGTTTCATTGATTCTTTATATTGTTTTCTTTGTTTTTAATTTATTGATTTCAGCCCTCAATTTGATTATTTCTTGGCATCTACTCCCCCTGGGTGAGTTTGCTCCTTTTTGTTCTAGAGCTTTCAGGTGTTCTGTTAATTCTCTAGTGTGGCAATTCTCCAATTTCTTCATGTCGGCACTTAGTACTATGAATTTTCCTCTTAGAACTGCTTTCAAAGTATCCCAAATGTTTGGTTGTGTTGTGCCTTTGTTTTCATTGAATCCTAGGAAGTTTTTTATTTGTCCTTTACCCAGGGGTGATGCAATTGAGCATTGTACAATTTCCATAAGTTTGTGAGGTTTCTGCAATTTGTGTTGAGGTTAAATTCTAATTTTAAGCCATGGTGGTCTGACAGGATACAGGGGTTTATCCCAATTTTTTGTATCTTTTGAGGTTTGCTTTACTGCCAAGTACATAGTCAATTTTAGAGGAGGTACCTTGTGGTGCTGAGAATAATGAATATTCTTTTTTGTTTGGGTGGAATATTCTATAAATGTCTGTTAAAACCAATTGGGTGATAACTTCGGTTAGTTCCATAGTTTCTTTGTTAAGTTTCAGTCTGGTGGACCTGTGCGGTGGTGAGAGAGGGGTGGTGAAGTCTCCCACTCTAAGTGTGTGGGGTTTAAGGTGTGATTTGAGTAACAGTTATGTTTCTTTTAGGAACGTGGGTGCCTTTATATTTGTTGCATATATGTTCAGAATTGAGACTCCTTCCTGAGGGATATTTCCTATGATAAATATGAAATGACATTCTTCATCACTTTTGATTAATTTTATTTTGAAGACTGTTTTGTTAGATGTTATGATTGCTACATCCACTTGATTCTTGAGTCCATTTGATTGGAAAGTCTTTTCCAAACCCTTAACCTTGAGGTAACATCTGTCTTTTAAATTGACTTGTGTTTATTGTGTGCACCAGAAAGATGAATTCTGTCTTTGATCCATTCGGTTAGCCTGTGCCTTTTCATAGGTGAGTTAAGACCATTGATATTCAGGGATATTAATGGCCATTGATTGTTGATTCTTGTTTACTTTGGGTCCATTTCTGGTGGTGGTTTTATGCCTAAGTCTTTCTCCTATTTCTGATATCTGGTAAAGTTAGATTATCTATTGCCTTTGTTATTTTGAGTGTAGTTAACTTCCGTGGGTACAAGTTTTCCTTCTAGAACTTTCTGTAGGGTTGGATTTGTGGATACATATTGCATAAATCTGGTTTTGTCATGGAATATCTTGTTTTCTCCATCTATAGTGATTGAGAGTTTTGCTGGGAATAGTAGTCTGGGCTAGAATCTGTGGTCTCTAAATGTTTGTAGAACATCTATCCAGGACCTTCTGGCTTTCATAGTTTCCACGGAGAAGTCAGGTGTAATTCTCATAAGTTTGCCTTTATATGCTACTTGGCCTTTTTCCTTTGATGCTTTTAGTATTTGTTCTTTATTCTGAATGTTTGGTGTTTTGATTATTATGTCCCAAGGGGACCTTTTTTTGTGTCATATTTCATGTTTTTTTATTAATATTTTTTTATTTTCCATTTTAAATTTAGATAAGAAACAAGGTTGCTTCACAAGTCAGTACGAGGTCCCTCTCCCTTTCCCTCCCCTCCTCCCGTGCCCTCCCCCCCATCCCCCCCCCCGTTATCCCCTCATTCCCCCAGGGAGGGTGAGGCCCTCCATGGGGGTGTCCATAGTCTGTCATTTCATATAGGGCAGGGCCTAGACCCTTCCCCAAGAGTTCAGGGTGAGAGTGCACCTCACATTGTTCTATGGGAGTCCAGAGACCGTGTGTATACTTGGGATGGGTACTGATCTGCTGTCCAAGGCTCAATAGATTACCTAGGCCTCCTCACTGACACCCAGATTCAGGGGGTCTTGATCAGTCCCATGCTGGATTCCCAGGCTGATGCCTGGGATTCAAGAGTTAACCTTTGTCTGGTCAGCTGTTTCTGGGGGTTAAACCAGCCCAGTCTTAATCCCTTTGATCATCAGTCCTCCCTCTCTGATACTGGCTTTCTTGAGTTCAGCTCACTACTTAACCAGCCACTAAATGAAGTTTCTGTTTCCCAGACTCTCTGGCCATAGGATTGTAGGCTGGCACTCCCCAGATCTATGTCTAAAATCCATATATGAGAGAGTACATGCCATGTTTCTCTTTTTGTGACTGGGTTACCTCACTCAGGATGGTTTCTTCTAGTGTCATCCATTTGCCTGCAAATCTCATGATTCCATTATTTTTTTCTGCTGAATAGTGCTCCATTGTGTAGATGTACCACATTTTCTCTATCCACTCTTCGGGTGAGGGACATCTAGGTTGCTTCCAAGTTCTGGCTATTACAAATAAAGCTGCTATGAACATAGTGGAACAGACATCTTTGTTATATGAATGGGCATCTTTTGGATATATGCCTAAGAGTGCAGTTGCTGGGTCTTGTGGTAGGTTTATTCCCATTTTTCTGAGGAATCTCCATACTGCTTTCCAAAGTGGCTGAACCAGTTGGCACTCCCACCAGCAATGGAGGAGTGTCCCCCTTTCACCACATCCTCTCCAGCATAAATTGTCATTGGTGTTTTTGATTTTAGCCATTCTGACAGGAGTGAGATGATATCTCAGAGTTGCTTTGATTTGCATTTCCCGGATGGCTAAGGATGTTGAGCACTTTCTCAAGTGCCTCTCAGCCATTTTAGACTCCTCTATTGAAAACTCTCTATTTAGTTCTGCAGCCCACTTCTTAATTGGGTCCTTTGCTGTTTTGGAGACTTGCTTCTTGAGTTCTTTGTAAATTTTGGAGATCAACCCTCTGTCAGATGTGGGATTAGTGAATATTTTTTCCCATTCTGTGGGCTGCCTTTTTGTATTGCTGACTGTGTCCTTTGCCTTACAGAAGCTTCTCAGTTTCAGTAGGTCCCATTTATTAATTGTTGATCTCACTGTCTGTGCTACTGGTGTTATGTTCAGGAAGCTGTCTCCTGTCCCAATTCGTTCAAGGGTTCCACCCAATTTCTCTTCTAAGAAGTTCAATGTGGCTGGATTTATGTTGAGGTCTTTGATCCATTTGGACTTAAGTTTTGCGCATGGGGATAAACATGGATCGGTCTGCATTCTTCTACATGCCAGTCTCCAAATATGCCAGCACCATTTGTTGAAGATGCTTTCTTTATTCCATTGTATATTTTTAGCTTCTTTGTCAAAGATCAGATGTTCGTACGTGTGTGGGTTAATACCCGGATTTTCAATTCGATTCCATTGGTCTGCCTGTCTATTTTTGTGCCAATACCAAGCTGTTTTCAGGACTATAGCTCTATAATAGAGCTTGAGGTCAGGGATAGTGATGCCTCCGGACGTTGCCTTGTTGAACAGGGTTGTTTTGGCTATCCTGGGTCTTTTGTTTTTCCATACAAAATTGATTATTGTTCTTTCAAGGTCTGTGAAGAATTGTGCTGGGATTTTAATGGGGATAGCATTGAATCTGTAGATTGCTTTTGGCAGGATTGCCATTTTTACTACATTGATCCTACCTATCCAAGAGCATGGGAGATCTCTCCATTTTCTGAGGGCTTCTTTAATTTCTTTCTTTAAAGATTCAAAGTTCTTACGATACAGGTCTTTCACATGTTTGGTTAGCGTTACCCCAAGGTATTTTATGTTGTTTGTGGCAATTGTAAAGGGTGATGTTTCTCTGATTTCTCTTTCAGCCCTTTTATCATCTGTATATAGTAGGGCTACTGACTTTCTTGAGTTGATCTTGTAACCTGCCACTTTGCTGAAGGTGTTAATCAGCTGTAAGAGTTCCCTGGTAGAGTTCTTTGGGTCATTGATGTAAACTATCATATCGTCTGCAAACAGTGAAAGTTTGACTTCTTCCTTCCCAATTTGTATCCCCTTGATCCCCATTTGTTGTCGTATGGCAATAGCTAGAACTTCAAGTACCATGTTGAAAAGGTATGGAGAGAGCGGACAGCCTTGTTTTGTTCCTGATTTTAGAGGAATTGCGTTGAGTTTCTGTCCATTTAGTTTGATGCTGGCTGTTGGTTTACTGTATATGGCTTTTATTATGTTTAAGTATGTCCCTGTTATCCCAGATCTCTCCAAGACCTTTATCATGAAGGGGTGTTGGATTTTGTCAAAGGCTTTTTCAGCATCTAGTGAGATGATCATGTGATTTTTGTTTTTCAGCTTGTTTATATGGTGGATTACGTTGATGGATTTTCGTATGTTGAACCATCCCTGCATCCCTGGGATGAAACCTACTTGATCGTGGTGAATGATTGTTTTGATGTGTTCTTGGATCCGATTTGCCAGTATTTTATTGAGTATTTTTGCATCAATGTTCATGAGGGATATTGGTCTGAAGTTCTCTTTCTTGGTTGTATCTTTGTGTGGTTTGGGGATCAAGGTTATTGAAGCCTCATAGAAAGAGTTTGGCAAAGACCCTTCTGCTTCTATTGTGTGGAACACTTTGAGAAGAATTGGTATAAGCTGTTCTTTGAATTTGTGGTAGAATTCTGCACTGAGGCCATCTGGACCTGGACTCTTTTTGGTTGGGAGACTTTTGATGACAGCTTCTATTTCCATAGGGGTTATAGGTCTATTTAAATTGCTTATCTGTTCTTGATTTAGTTTTGGCAAATGATAGCTGTCCAGGAAGTCATCCATTTCCTTTAAATTTTCGAATTTTGTGGAGTACAGGTTTTCAAAGTATGACCTAATGATTCTCTGGATTTCCTCAGAGTCTGTTGTTATGTCCCCCTTTTCATTTCTGATTTTGTTAATTTGCGTGTTCACTCTCTGCTGTCTGGTAAGTTTGGACAAAGGTTTGTCTATCTTGTTGATTTTCTCAAAGAACCAACTCTTCGTTGCATTGATTCTTTGTATTGTTTTCCTGGTTTCTACTTTGTTGATTTCAGCCCTCAATTTGATTATTTCCTGGCGTCTACTCCTCCTGGGGGAGTTTGCTTCTTTGTGTTCTAGAGCTTTTAGCTGTGATGTTAATTCTCTGGTATAACTGTTTTCCTGTTTCTTCATGTGAGCACTTAGTGCTATGAACTTCCCCCGTAGCACTGCTTTCAAAGTGTCCCATAGGTTTGGGTATGTTGTGTCTTCATTCTCATTGAATTCGAGGAAGTCTTTAATTTCTTTTTTTATTTCCTCTATGACCCAGGGATGGTGCAGTTGAGCATTATTCAATTTCCATGAGTTTGTAGGTTTTCTGCAACCAGCCAGTAAATGAAGTTTCTGTTTCCCAGACTCTCTGGCAATAGGATTGTAGGCTGGCACTCCCCAGATCTATGTCTAAAATCCATATATGAGAGAGTACATGCCATGTTTCTCTTTTTGTGACTGGGTTACCTCACTCAGGATGGTTTCTTCTAGTGTCATCCATTTGCCTGCGAATCTCATGATTCCATTATTTTTTTTCTGCTGAATAGTACTCCATTGTGTAGATGTACCACATTTTCTCTATCCATTCTTCGGGTGAGGGACATCTAGGTTGCTTCCAAGTTCTGGCTATTACAAATAAAGCTGCTATGAACATAGTGGAACAGACATCTTTGTTATATGAATGGGCATCTTTTGGATATATGCCTAAGAGTGCAGTTGCTGGGTCTTGTGGTAGGTTTATTCCCATTTTTCTGAGGAATCTCCATACTGCTTTCCAAAGTGGCTGAACCAGTTGGCACTCCCACCAGCAATGGAGGAGTGTCCCCCCAAGGGGACCTTTTTTGGGCCAGACTATTTGGTGTTTGGTAAGCTTCATATAGTTTCATATGCTTCTCCTTCGTCATGTTAGGAAAGTTTTCTTCTATGATTTGGTTGACTATGTTTTCTGTACCATTGAGCTGGGCTTCTTCCCCTTCTTAAATACCTATTGTTCTTAGATTTGTCTCTTTTCACGAAATCCCATATTTCCTGGATATTTTGTGTTAAGGATTCGTTAGATTTAAGACATTCTTTTGGGTGGTTCAACATATGAAAATCTATCAAGTTAATCCACCATATAAACAAACAGCAAAGGAAAAACCACATGATCATCTCACTAGATGTTGAAAAAACCATTGACAGCATTGAACACCCCTTCATGGTAAAGATACTGGAGAGATTAAGGATAAAAGGAAGATATCTGAACATAATAAAAGCAATTTACAGTAAACCCACTCACAAAAAAGCAACATGGTATGTACTCACTCATACATGGATTTTAGACATGGATCAGGGAAGTGCCATCATACAATCCCACTGCCAGAGATTCTGAGAAACATAACCTTCATCTAGCCACTGAAGGAAGCAGAGGCATACACGCACTGCTAAACACTGAACTGAAGTCCTGGAATCCATTGACAGAGAGGTAGGACTGATGAATCAAGGAGACAAGACTGAGCTGGTTTAACCCACAGAATCAGCTGACCTGAACATGGGGGAGTTCTTGGACCCCATACTGAGGGTGGGAAAGCCAGCATGGGACTGATCCAGCCACCATAAATGTGGGTGTGAGGAGGCCTAGGTAATCTGTGGGGCATACAAATGGACTTTGGGTTCACATCCCACAATGAGGGATGCTCTGTCAACCTGGACTCTTGGGGTAGGGCCTCAGCCCTTCCCTAAATGAAATGGTAGACTCTAGAGATCCTCCAAGGAGGCCATATTCCTCCCTGGAGATCAGAGTAGGGATTGGGTGGAGGCTGAGTGGCCTGTGGTGAGATTGGGGGAGGGGGGAAGGGAGAGGGTGCTGGTATTGAAATGTGAAGCAAGCTTGTTTCTAATGCAAATAAAAAAGAAAGAAGTCTGCCAAAATATACATTTTCTCTCTACTCCTGAAGTTTTTGATCCATCCATCCAAAACCATCCAGAGCACTATGATTTTTTACAATGGCACTGGATTTATAATTGTTCTTGGAAAGAATGTTTTAAGTCACACAGATATATTTGAGGTATACAGTTGGTCATAAACACTTCAGAGATCTGCAGATGATGGCATTTAAAATGTTTTAATAGCAGGGTTTTCATGACAATGAGACATGTGTAAAGGGAAGCCTTCCCGCCAGCCTGGTTTCAGAGCCGCATCAGTCCCAAATAAACACTCAGGAGGCTATATTAATTATGAAGCTGTTGGCCTTGCTTGTTTATTACTGGCTAGCTCTGACTTAAGTATTTATCCCATAACTGCTAATCTAAGTGTTTATCTTACAGGAGAGGTTTCCGGGCTCCCTACCCATGGCGTTACATGACTCCCTGTGTTTCTCCTACCAAGAGTCCTCCTGGATTCCTAGCCCCACTTATCTTGGTTCCCTATTGGCCAACAGTGCTTTATTGACATATACACGGCACTTCCACCACCATATCCTCTTTTCTGTCTAAACAAAAAGAAAGGTCTTAACTTTAACATACTCAAATTATATATAAAATAACAGTTATCAAGTAAGAACACAGTTACAATATTTTGTCTATCAACATTTAGCAAGATTTAAAGAAAATATCATCTATCCCATTCTTGTGAGTCCAAAGTCCTATATGTAGCTTTTCTTTTATTATAACTAAGGAAAACTATAATTATAACTATCTGCCTTCAACTCTATCAAAGACCACAGAAGGATAATATATAAACACGAGGATTGACAGAAACATCTTGCTGCCTGGACAATCACCTGAAATTTCTCTGTAATATGGGGGCATCCATCTTCAGCCCACAGACCACAGTATGTCCGGAAGTCTTCTCAGCAAAGAAGGAAATTTCAAACTGTCCGTCTGCATCAGCAGTCTGTCAGTCATTATTCTGTGTCCTACAGAAAGTCTCAGAGACTCTTCCATGAATCAGGAACGCTGCAGGACTGTTTGAGTTCAGCAGTCACTTTACTGTAGGTCCTGTATGTCCAGTTTCTACAGCAATAGTCAAGCAGTCTAGGAAAGAGCAGTTTCTTGCCCAAATGGCCAATCTTGCCATGTTGAAAGCAAACTCCATAACGAGTTTCTTCGATGCCCATCTTCCTCTCAAACATAATTGGTGCTGTGAGGAGCAAACATTGCTCACTGTCAAGAAAAACCCTAAACCATTTTAAATGTCATTTCCTGAAGGTTCTTGAAAGGTTTGAAGACTGCCCATCTATCTCAAATATATTTCTGTATATCTAGAAAACCTAACTTACCTAAATATAAGTTCTGACTATTATAAGTAACTATCTATAATCTGTATTTAATTATGCATTATGTTTTAAAAGATCAGTATAAGCACAATACTTAATCAAGAGAAAAAATATACATACCACAAAATTGACTTTGAATTTGTCAATAAATGAAAAACCATACCCATACCATAATTTCCCTTTTTACCATTAAAAAGAGATTGGTTGTGATCATTAACCAATTATAAACAACCCATTTAAATGAAAACAAAGATTTATAAACAAGATGGGAATTAGCACGTCGCTCATTCCAAACTGCTTCATGCTCAAGGGTGTGTGGTTCATACCATGGGGATCATGACAAAACTCAGAAACCTGTATAAGTCCTTAGGTTCAGGGTTTGTAAGGCTCCATCATCTTAGCTGTTTAGATGTTGAATCACTTGGGCCACTGTTTCCGGGGGTCTTGGTTCATCAAACCACAGAAGACTGGAAGGAATCCTCAGCTTTTCATTTTCTGTAGAAACATAAACAAAATCTCCTTTCCCAAGTAACATATATTATACTTAAATTTTTAAGTAAAGGCTTTTTCAAAAGATATCAGTTGAATAAATTCAGCAGCATTTATAATCAAGTGTAATTTAGCAGTTGTTCCTTTCTGAGCAATCAATAACTGAAAAACACATAGCATACAGTATCCAGAATCTCTATGTATTTTCCATCGTTATACGGCTTATTTATTTATCTATTATTATTCTATTTCTTTTACTTTGATTTATTTTTCTCTGAGACAGGGTTTCTCTCTGGATATCCGCCTGACTCTACCTCTGCAGCAAATCCTAACAGCTTGCGCCACCACAGCCGTCTTCTCTATGTATTTACCACTGTGCAGTTTCTTTTTCTCTCTCAATCTTACGTATATTATTAAACACACTGTAAACCTTTAGAGGTTTTTCTTCATCCAAGTCTGACTTTACTGGCCACGTATCTTATCTGTTAAAACCGCAGCTGTTTTAAACTGCAGTTTTTGAAAGATGGAGGGTGTAAGCGTGATTCCAGCTCCCTGTCTCAGTCCATGCTGAGATCCAGCATAACCTGCCGGTGTAGAGATGAGGTCACTGCCAATTCCAGCTGTATGTACACACCTTTAAATTGCTAGTAGAGCCTTTTAAAAGAACCTTGGTTTTTTATGCTGAATCAGGAAGACTCCCTTAAGCAAGCCGCGTGAGTCTTTGCTTGTCGATAGCAAAATAGACCACACCTGAGAAAAATGCTGCTTCCGAGAACCCATGCTATTCTCGGTACTTTTGTTTCTAAAATTCCCTTAAATCTTTTGTCGTTCTACGTGGAAATTCATCATCCCACTCCTGATCACCATTAGCAGATGGTGGAATTTAAAATGTTTTAATACCAGGGTTTTGTCAGGACAATGAGACATGTCTGCTCCTGGCAGGACCAATCTTCTCCAAAGATCATGGTCATTGAAGAAACTCCACATTGAGTTTACTTTCTTTGTGGCAAATGGTAGCCACTGAGCAAGAAATTGCTCTTGTCTTGACTGCTGACAGTATGCAGCCAAATTGGACAAGCAGCACACAAAACAGCCTGACTAACAAAATTTGCCAAGAAAAGGGAGGAAAGCCCATGAGAATATCCTAATTAACAGACGTCTGTCAGATATGCCAGGCCGGTAGTCAGAAGAAAGATGCCCCAACACTACGGAGGAACCTTGCGTGACTGTCCGGGCAGCCAGGTTTGTGTCATTTGTCACATTTTTGGAAGTCCCTTGCTTGCATATTCTGCTTAGTCAGATAATATTATTTCTTTCTTGGGACTCTGATGGAATTGAAGACTTTATTCTTATAGTTTTCCTAGTAGTAGATTCAATAAAGACATTCACTAAGTTAATGGCATAGGGGAGAGCTCAGGTAACCAAGATACGGATCATGCTACACAGGGGTGTGGCCTGTATCTAAATGGGCTCTCCCCTACAATATGTAAAGTGTATGAGGATGAGAGACATACAAAGATACTTTTGATAAATCAAAATGCAATAGAAGGTGAATTACGTACAATCTTTTGGAACCACCAAGATAGGATAGATAACAGAATATTATATCTGAATTTGTCAAGTATTTGCAGACTAGACATTGTTGATGAATATACTTCCTTGATACCTTGTATATAGTTATTGTACTTGTTCTATATAGTATTTGTTATAAGCTTTTCTATTTTAGAACAAAAATATGGAAATGCAAATTTTTCTTTGTGCTCTAAGAAATCAAGGTTGCCTCAAATCAGGGGATGGAGCTAGAGACCTTTTAAGCATAGAAGCCAGGCCTTGGTGACACACACCTTTAACACCAGCACTTGAGAGAAGGAAGCAGGAAGATCAGGAGTTGAAGGCCACTCTGGGCTACATGATATTGAACCACTGTGAAAGAGAATCAGAGCTGGTTGGTGGTGGCTCACTCTCCTTATCCAAGCATGGGACCTCAAGCCTTTGAACCCAGGATTTGGGAGTCACACTCATTTTATCATATCACTAGAAAGGTGGAAAAGGGAGTATAAGGTTGCAGGAGACAGGATCTTGGTCTCTTCACTTGGAGGATCTCTAGTCACGTCTTTCCACCCCTATCTGTCTGAAAGTTTGTTGAGTAAGAATCTGTCTAGTGGCTGGCTCCTTTAAGGCTCTTATCTTTCACCATTGGACTATTACCTGATTCTGGGACTTTAATATTAAAACCAATTAGGATACATGCTAAGGAACACATTTGGACTCTACACACACACACACACAGAGAGAGAGAGAGAGAGAGAGAGAGAGAGAGAGAGAGAGAGAGAGAGAGAGAGACCCATACAAATGTAATGACAAAGGAAATCTTCTCTCCAGAATCCTGAGACTGCTATCCAGACCCATCTATGACAAGGACACAGAGGCCCAGAAGAGCCCTGTGACATAAGTACTGCACACAACTGGCCCATGTTCCCAGCATGGGGCAGAAAGTACAGATTTTTCTGTGCAGAGGATGTGGCATCCTCAGCACACACAGCCTCTCAGTCCCATCACTGCTCCTTGCTCCTGGGGAGGTCAATCGGGGAGATCATGTATGTGCCCTATGGACTCTGGCCCACAGACACTCTGGCTGTGGTGACTGTGGTCTCTTGGCATTCCCTAATACATGCTGCCGGGACACTTTGGCAGTACTGCAATTGAGCAGTGATAGTACAATATCCATGGTTGTCCCCCACATTCTCTTTCCAAACAATGCCCCATCTCAAATACACATAGTCCAGGCTCCCCTGTAGATTGCAAGGCTTTTATTGATGGAATCCAGGCTTTGACACCTGGAGGGTAGGGGTAGGGCTTCCTGTATATATGCAGGTGAGCAGTTAAGTGGTTTCCTTGAGTCTTCGGGCAAAGGTGGATTCATCAACAGTTACTGTTAGCTTCTATTTTCGCCTGGAAAGAGAAAGTCAGTGAGGCATGAGTGAAGGGGACGTCACTGATCATAATGGGAGACCAGTTGGGAGGGAGCTGTACCCGTCTGACATAGACATTGGTTCTGACCAGGTCCAGGGAGCAAACCTTCCATCCTGTTTCCCTCAAATCACATCAGGGTAAACCTTGTAAACAGCCTCCAATCCAGGCTGATGGAAAGAGCCACCTGCCTTCAGGACACCATGGGAACATGAAGGACAGAATCCAGAAGCAGCTGGGCAGGACCTGGTATGGCTCCAGGTGAGCCTCAGGCAGCTATGGTCCCACAAGTGACCTGATTATTGTCACATGAAGACCCTCAGATACATGATGCTAACCTGGTGTCTGATCTTACTACTTCTAGTGAAAAGAGGGGATTCAATTATATGCTCCACCCTGGAATCTACATAGCGGTCTTGGAGATCCAGTGGACAAGAACAAAATTGAGTGTTTTGAGGGTCCAGTGGTAGACTTGACCACTTAGGATAAAAGACCCAGGCTGGGGAAGGGTGACAGGCTCTGTGTTCATGTGGGTGAACCCCGAAGGCTTGGTCAGAAAGGATGATGGAGGCCAAGTGGTATTGTGGGGGCAGGGATCCTGCAGGGTCCAGTCTGGCTCCGCTGAGATGAACAGCCAGTCCTAGCTCAGGCCTCCTGAGTGTCCCTTCTTGACCCATTCTCCTGGCAGCATAACCAGGGAGAGGCCTCTTTCTGGATGCACAGAGGAGTTGCAGTGATGGGGAGGAACACAGGATCCATCACCAATATGGGGTGAGCAGGGCAGCAGACAGACTCCTGGGCAGACCCAAGAGAACTCACCAGCAAACTGTGTACACTCTCCTTGTATTGCTCTGTCAACTTGTTATCAGTACATTTCTTCAGACTTTCAGCATTTTCCAGCGTGTAATTGTCATCCTTGTATTTCTTCACAAAGTTGACATAGGCATCCACAGATGGGCCAAGAAAAAGCTCAAGATCCTCTTTTATAGCCGGGCAAATGCCACAGTCTGGAACACAAAGAATAGGTGATTTTCCCTTGAACCTTAGTATCAGGGCACATGAGTTCTTCCTGGGAAGTGAAGCTGTGAGAGCCCTGGAAACCCCAGAATCCCCAACACCCACATCCAAGTACCCACCTCCCCCTGAGGTCAGGAGCAGGGCAGCCCCAAGCAACACAAGAGCACCAGCGAGCTTCATGGTAATGGTGGCAGGTGCTCCTCCCCAGCACTGGCCCCTTCTATAACTGCCCTGGGCTGCTCAGTGGGCAGGGAGAGTCTGTGTCTGAGCCCTTCCCGGCTCCTCCCAGAATATTGAGTGATACATCTGGGGTGGTGTCAGGGTAGATGTGTATTTTGGCAAGAGGAGAAGATCCTGGTCAACAAAGTCCCTGGCTCAGCCTGGTCCCCTTCTTAGTGCTCTGCTTAAGGTCACATGTCATATCATCAAGGAGATGATGACTTGCCAGCCAGGCAAAAGTTCCCTCAGCCAGACCTCCAGAGTGAGGCCATGGTCACCCTGATTGGCAGGGAACTCAATGTTTACTGAAAAGTCTCCCTCATAGTCAATGTCTAGGATAGACCACATCATATTCACTGGGGTCCCCTGCTCTGACTGTTTCTATCCCTGCCCCCATCTCTCACTTGCTTCATGGCTTCCTTGAACCGCATTGTAGCCCTGAAGTCTTCCTGCTGTTGTAGTCACCCTTCAACTTCACCTTTTCCTTGTTGCTGTTGTTTTCTTTTGAGATATCCCATCTAGACATTGCCCTGCCTCTGCTGCTGCATCTCTGTGTAGACCAGGCTGACCTTCAACTACAGAGGTCCATGTGACTCTGCCTCCTGAGTGCTGGGATTAAATGTGTTCTCAGTCCAGCTTAACTTGACCTCCTTTTGATATTTCTGAGTTTTTTAAAGACAGGATCTTGCCCAGGTTAGTTTATAAACATCGTAAGAAGGGAGTGGTGTGTGTGTGTGTGTGTGTACAATATATGTGGGCTTGTTGTGTAGTGTTACGTGTTTGTAGTATGTAATTAGTATGTGGATGTGTCCTTTGTGTGTATGGTGTGTTTGTTTCTGTGATGTGTACGTGTGGTGTGTATGTGGGGTGCCTGTGGGTTTTTTTGGTTGTGGTGTGTGGGTAGTATGTTATAGTGTGTGTGTTTGTAGTGAATGTGTGTTCTCTGTGATATATATATATGTCTGTGTGTGTAACCCATGATTTTTGTGTTTATATAGCATATGTGTATGCTTGTGTTGTGTGTGGACTGTGTGTGGAGTATGTGTGTGGCATGTGGTGGTATGTGTACATATGTGTGTAGTGTGTGTAATATGTATTTGTTTGTATTGTGTGTGTGTGTGTGTGTGGTGCATGCTTAGTATTTGGATGTGTAGCATACTTTTGTGTATGATGTGTTTGTTTGTACAGTATTATTGTGCTGTGTCATGTGTGTGTGTGTGTGTGTGTAGTACTTGTGTTGTTTGGGTGGTGTGTTTGTGGTCCCTGTGCATGCTATGTGTGGTATTTTCATGTATGTATCTGCATGTTTTTGTGCTCAGTGAGTGATATGTATGTGTATGTAGCATATGTATGTAACTGTGGCATATGTGAGTTGTGGTGTGTGTGTGTCATGTTGTTTATACATGTGTGCTGTATGTGTAACATGTGTTTGTGTGGTATGTGTATGAGTGGTATGTGTGTAGCATATAGTATGTGACATGTACGTTTTTGTGGGTATGTTGTGTGTGTGTCTGCATGTGTATGGTGTGAGCATTGTTAGAATACATTAACAGATGCCTGATGTGGTGTCAAATGCTTTCAATCTGAACACTCCGAAGACAGGTGCAGGAGGATCACTATGAGCTTGGGGTCATCCTGGTCCACACATGGACTTGCAGGTCAGTTAGAATCACACAGTGAGACCCTGATGATATCCCAGAGTGTGTTCTTTAAGGTCATACTGCAAGTGCCTCAGACTCATTTCCTCTTAACTAAGCAAACATATGTCAGTGCAGAGCATCAGACAACTAATTGGCCTCTGTCTGACTCTGTCTTGCTGCTCCAGTTGCCTTGTCCCTCAGAAAGCCAGCATGACTGGCTTGGGGACACCACTGGCCATTTTGAAGACTTCACAGGTACCTCACCAAAACAACAGGACAATCTGAGCTGCCTTCAAAACGCACAGCCTCATTAAGGCTGTTTCAGAGTGTCTAGCAGAGTTTTGCTATCACACAATTCTACTTGACCCTTCAACCATTTCTACCCTGGTCAGAGGGGAAGCAGTCCCCCCCTCCCCCGTCTCTCCGTGGCCTAGCAGAGGGGGTGCTGGGAGGCGGCTGTGTAGGCTGCAGTGCCCCTGCTATGGAGGAGGGCTGTCAGGTCATTCACTGGTCTGGAAAAGACTCCCACTCTCTCTCCTGGGACTGACATGTTAAGCCTCATGAAAGGTTCTGTTGAGGCATCTTTTTATGGCCGTAATTTAAGGACAGTGATGGAGAAGGAGGCAGCAGACAGTGCAGCAAAGTCTGAGGCAGGGGAGTGACAGCTGAGTGGTCAGCAAGCAAGTGACTGGATGTGTGGTAGCTGAAGCATCTGACAGGGGACGGGACAGGAAAAGGAAGAGTCACAGAAAGAGAGCAGAGTAGTGCCTGAGGAAGGACAGAAGGGTTCACTCCAGAGGATGGAAACATCAGGCCCTGCTTCCCAGAATATGTCCGGGGATCTGTGGTGTCTTTAGACACAAGAGCCTCACCAGGGCCAAGAGCCACAGCACTGTTAAGTGCAAGGAGGTCCTCCTTCCTAACCACAGGGTTCTAGGTCTATGCTAGTGTGAGGCCTGCTCACCTAGGGCACCACCTGCTGCTGCTCCCACCAGCTGTGCTTCTGTCCACTGCCGTGACACATGGAGGGCAATGGAGCAGCCCAAGCCAGCAGCTGGAGACTTCCCCTCCCCCACACACAGTTTCTATCTTCTGAGCAAAGAGATCCCAGACAGCTATCCTGGGACTCACCTACCTCAGGCCCCCACAGTGGACTCCGCAGCTCTCCTGACCACTCTGTGTCCCCTGAAACTAGAACTTATCATCTACCTGGTCTGTCTGTCACTGGAGCATCTCTGTATGGGGTAGGACACCATTTCCCGTAAGCATGACCACTTTGAGAACCAGGGTCTCCCAATGCTATGCTCTGACTGGCTGGTGTGCTCCCAGTCACCCGGCTGTGAGATCTGATGCTCAGATTCTTCCAGAACCATATCAGAGGGACAGACATCTGTGGTTTCAACTCGGCTAGGACACCTTGGGCCTTGGTCCCCAGTGCGGCAGTTCTGTCAGGCAGTTGTGGTGGTGGCTGTAACCAGGTGGATCCCCTGCTCTAGGACTGACTTTCACCACCTCCCCACAATGCACCATGAGTTCACACAGTGCAAGCAGTGCCTAGATGTGGCTGCTCTATCTGGGACTGTCAAGACTCCTGCCATGAACCAAGTTAACTTCTCTCCCAAATACAGCACCGAGTCTGGGGAGTTTGGTCACAGCAATGGAACACAGATTGCAACACCACAGTGCACGGGTCCCTGTGCATGAGAACATGCCTGGCCTCCACCACAGCACTGGGCTATGAACCCAGTCCCTGCATCCCCAGCAACTCTTACTGTGGATGATTTTGTGTCCCTTAGATATCCAATGACTCAGGAGAACAAGGCATGTGGCACGCTATCCCTGGGACACCACATAGGAGGTCTCCACAGTGGCCATTAGACATATTGGAGGGCTAGCTTGCATCTCTCAAGTCTCTAAACAAGACCTTTGTGAAACATGAAACAACAGTATCTTCCCGGATGACCCAGGCTGGCCTCAAACTTTCAACGCCACTATCCACACCTCCCTGTTCACCTTATATAAGTGCTTTTGTTAGTTGGCTGATAATAATTTTTCAAAGTAAAGACTATAAGTGTTTGGTACGTCAGAACTAATTAGTTTGTTGTTAAAGGCATTGAATGTCGCTTTCTATCCATCAGATTAAGTTATTGCCAAAACTTAGAGAGAACTTAATCTTTTGACTTACTGCATGCCTGAGCCAAACAGGATATGAATCCTGTAACTGTTTAGGGCAAGAGGTGCCAAGTACTAATATCTACTCATGAGCTGTCCACTATGTCCTCCAGGCCTTGTTTTGATGACCTTGTAAGTTCTCAGGGCTGCTCCGGCCCAGGTAGACATTTGCAGTCCTTGGAAGTACTAGGAATGGAGACATGGGCATACTGTGGCTAAGAAGTGTCTACTGGTGGGTGACACCTGCAGCAATCTGCTAGTTCATCAGAACTGACATTCGACTGTTTGGAGATCTCACAGAGGTTTAGTGCCTAATCCTGCATGACAGAGGACAGATGACACCTGCACCTTTCCCCACTGACTGGAAATTCTCACTTGAACCATTAACATTCTGTGACCAGATATTTCTATTCTTTCCGATTCCCTCATATTTTCCTGTGTGTGTGTGTGTGTGTGTGTGTGTGTGTTCCCCTGTGCATGTGCCCATTCGATATTGTATGTGTGTTTGTGTTTGCAATTGCCCATATGTTGGTTATACAGTGCCTACTTACTACCTTTATGTCAACTTGACAAAGGCTAAAGTCATAAGAAAGAGGTAACCTCAACGAAGAGAAACATGGTTTGTATGAGTAGAGGTGGCACACTCCTTTAATCGCAACACTCTGGAATCCCTGGTTGGTGTATATCCGATTTTGAGGCTAGCCAGATCTACAGAGAGTTCCAAAAGATTTAGGGTTACACTACAAATCCTGTCTGGAAAATCCAAAAGAAACACATTTAATAAAGAGAAAACAAAATAAGAAAATGCCTCCACAACTTAGGACTGTAGGCAAGTCTGTTAGGCATATTCTGTCTCTCTCTGGCTTCTCTGAAGACAGAGTTTCCTGTGAAGCACTGACTGTCTTGGAAGTCACTCTGTAGACCCAGCTAACCAAACACTCAGAGATCCACCTGTCTGTACCTCTCAAGTGCTGGGATTAAAGGAATCCAGCAACAATCATTAGCCAGGCATTTTTACTAGTGATCAATGTGGGATGGCTAAGCCCGTTGCAGTTGATGCCATCTCCTGGCTGGTGGTCCTGGGTTGTATATGGTACCAGGTTGAACAAGCCCTGGGAAAGAAACCAGTAGCAGAATCCTCCATGGCCTCTGCATCTGCTCCTGCCTCCAGGCTCCTGCTCTGCCTGAGTTCCTGTCCTGACTTTCGCTATGAATGCACAAGCCAATTAAACATTTCCTTGTCAGTTTGCTTTTGGTGAAGGAATTTCTCACATGAATAGTAATCTTTTTTTCACTTATGGATTTATTTTTGTTTTTTGCAGACAGGATTTCCTTGAATCACAACTGTCCTGGAAATCACTTTGGATACCAGGCTGGTCTGGAACTCACAGAGTTCCACCTGCCTCTGCATCCTGAGTACTGGGATTACAGGTGTGGACCACCTCGCCTGTCTGAGCAATAGAAATCTTAACTGAGACACATGGCATACATGTGTGCACACACATGGCAGCCAGAGATGGACAATCAAGTGATTCAGTTGCTCTCACCATATAAAAGTATATGTGGGTGTGTGTTTATGTGTGTGCTTGTACATGTGCACATACATACATATTGTATATGCAGATTTCTGCTTTGTGAAAAGGTTTTATTTGTTTTGTTTTCTGTGCATGGAGATTTTGCCTGCATGAAAGTCTTACACACTGTGTGTGCAGGGCCTGTGGTCCCCAGAGGAGGGTGTTGGATCCTCGGGAATTGGAGTTACAGGAGGTTGTTAGCTGCCCCATGGGTGGTCAGTCCTCTTAACAGCTGACCTCCTTATATTTTAGAGACAGGGTCTCTTCCTGATCCTGGACTTGCTGACATGGTTAGGCTGATTGGCCAGTGATCCCCAGGGGTGGACTCCCTAGTGCTGGAATTATAAGGAGCACCACTGTGCCTGGCTTTCCTCATGGGCCTGGGGACTGAAACTCAGGTATTCAAGCTTACCCAGCAAGTATTTTCCTAACTGGGGTAGTCCCGGGCCACCTTCCTTTTTCCTTTGCACACATGAAGCTCAAACTGAAGGATCGAAGGAAGTAAACTCCCCTCCTGAGAGGAGAGGAGCATATGTAAGTACTCATGATTTCTTCTGTAAGAACAGTGTCTTTCATTCCTATTTATGTTTCTGCTCATCCAGCCATTCACACCAACATACCATATATCAATATCTTGTTATTTGTTATTGAAATTATTTTATATTTGACAATTAAGAGCTTGTTTGGACTCTCTTGTGTTTCCACATACTCTGTGTGTGTGTGTGTGTGTGTGTGTGTGTGTGTGTGTGTGTGAACATGATAGGAGAACTAGGAGAAGCCAGTTCTATTCTTCTATCCTGTGACTTCTGGGATTTGAACTCAGGTCATCATGCTTAGTGGCAACACCTTTAATCACTATCTCCATAGCCTTCCATACTTCTTTTTGAGACAAGTTCTCTTATTGAACCTGGAGCTCCCATGGTATTTTGGTGGATGCCACAACACTCATGTCCTTACAGGGGTCCTGGGGATCTGAACTCAGGTCTTTATGCTTCCATATTGAGCACTGAACCCACTGAGTCATCTCCTTAGACACCCCCATTTTTCTGTGTGATGCAGTGGATTAACCTCAGTACTGTGCACATGCTAAAATCACTCCTCTAAGGCATTAGCAAACCAGTACAGAAACCAGAGCAGGAGTGGCTGCTGACACTCTGAAGGGATGCAGTCCATCTCAGTAGGGGTGGACCACATTGACAATCAGGAAGTAGAGAGGCATGAATGCCCAGCCTGCTTTCTGCTTTCCAGTCCACAGAGACCCTAGTCCACGCTGCCCACGTAAAGTCAGACTGCCTGCATCAACTGACCCAGCCTAAAAACTTCACACTGACAGAGCTTTGTTTCCATGAGGATTGAAATCCAGTCAGGATGGCCATCAAGATTAGCCATCACACACTCCACGTGGCCTTCAGGAAACACAACCCAAGTTGACAACCTCATTTGTGAGGGAAGTAGGTTGATTTGAAATTGACACCATCCACACACACCACTGCCCATGGACAAAGGAGAATTCATGTGCAGTGACAAATCCCTCCAAATGGCCAGTACTCTGTGAATACTTAGCGACCTGCTTCCTGGTAAGGGGGAGAGAGACGAGAGCAGGACAACATGAATGAGCTGCTGAGGCAGGGAGGGGGACACTGCAGCATGATGCAGTTGGTGGGACAAAAACATCCAATGCACGGAAGAGAACCACATGACCTAACACACTGGGACTACCCTGGCTGGCAGTCACTAAAAGCCCCAGATGGTGCCCCCTGTCCTGAGAGGTTGACTCCACAGGCGACAGCAGCTAAGATGATATGATGTCCGTGGAACACAGTATATTCCCAGATGTGCACACATCTGCATAGGTGTTGATCTCAGTGAAAAGCAGTGTTGTGGGATGTTGGCTCCCTACAGTGACAGAAATCCTCCTTGACCTCCATGGTTTCCACGTCCAAACTGAAGAGAACATGCTTGCAGCCAGGAGAGGCGATGAGTGTGACCGGGAAGCAAAAGTGACAGCTCAGGCAGGACAACACAGTACTTGACTCTGCATGTGGTTGCTTGGAAAGGTCAGTCCTAACGTCTTCTGGCAAAGATACAACCACTTCTATCCAGAAGCTGATGACATTAGGATGTCTCCGGCCATTTGTTCTTCATACTGGGAAGGGCTCCTATGCTCACTCCCCCGTGCAAGAGGGACAGGAATCCACAGGTGCCAGGCTCTTGCCCAAAGGCATTTGGAACTCTGCCGGGAGGCAGGGTTGGGCTTGGGTGGGATGGGGTGGGTGGGACTGGGCTCAGGGAGACAGCAGCTTATAACGCAGGAAGATCTCCTCTGAGAAGAGCATTTAGCACTCTGCACCATGAAGGGGACCCTGCTTCTGCTGGCCTTGCTGGTGACCGGGGAGCTGGGCTTCCAGACAAGTGAGAACGGGGACAGACAGCCTTTCTTCTCCTTGCTAACCCCATCTCATTTCCGAATAGATCTCCAAGCAGTGCCGGGACACAGATCTAAGGGGTCCCTGGGAGATCACCAGCCAGGACACCTGCCCAAGTCCCTTGACTTACTTCACTGGACTGAGACAGTTGGGGTTGGTGGGATGGGGAGCAGGGGTATGTGGTGATGACCTGTCCTTATTTGCATGCACAGTTGAAGCTGGGTCATGGGTAGGATTTACGTGAAGCACAGATATGCAGGCTGGCACACTCATTTATCCCCTTCTACTGAGAGTGTGTGTCTATGGAATCTGTCTGCTGTATCTGGGAACCAGCAGCCTCAGGAAGGCAGGACTTTGAAGGTCAGTTAAGACATTTGTAGATGTGGCAAGACACCCTGAATGTCTGCTTCTGTAGCCTGGGGCTCCCTTAAAGATGGCTTTCTGTGTTTGCAGCTGAAGCATGCATCCCTTTCTATGAAGCCTTTGGTGCAGTGGTCCTTGGAAACAAACAAGTATTGGACGTCGTCCTTAGCAAGTTTAATGCGACTGACAAGGAAAGGGAAGCATTTGAAAAAATTCAGGAATGCTACAATGATGGAGGATTGAAAAGCAAACTCCTGGATACGAGAGTTGTGGTAACTTCCCCCTAACCACACACCCCCATGCACACATGGTACAATGCTGTGTAAAGGTGATCATGAGAGTCAGGGAATGAACAACAGACACCCTAGTACGTGTCAATGCAGCATGCCAGTACACACCCAGCCTGTTCTCAGCTAGTTCTGCAAACACTCCCATGCTATGAGTAAACTCCGGTTCTGCACACACTAGGGCAGGCAGGGACACAGTAGATCTTTGCTCTGGCTGCTGCACAGGTAGGGCACCCTCAGCTGTGCTCTAAGATGTCTGAATTCTATCTACTGCCCAGTGTCACCTTCTCTGGATCCTCCCATGACTCTACTCCCCTGTCTCAGATGGAGCCCTCCTTCCCCTGGCATCCTCAGGGCCAGGACAGAATCTCCCTGCATGGCTTAGATTCCTCTCCACCCCCATTGAGTGTCTGCAGCTGCCCACCACAGCAGCTCCGTATTTCCTAGTTGTCTCGTTTTTAGGCAAAGCTGGATTATACAGATGTGTGTTTTGAATAGTGCATCACTCACGATGTTTGTACTTTAGTCTGAGTATCAGGTCCTGCAAAACCATAGCACTCTTCAAAAAGAGTTTCTTCTAACACACTCACACAAGGGATGTATAGCCCAATGTGCCGGACAGATGTCCTCAGGAACGGGACACCATCAAAACTAATACTCAGCCAACTTGTGTCCTCTCCACACTAGCCCCCATCATGCCTTCCAGCACCTTCTCCCCTTCATCCCTGCCTGGCTAGGGTGGCTTTTCAGACTTCTTCCTAGCATCTGTGGATGAGCTGCAGCTCCCTTGGGCAGAGTCTGCTGTGGAGACCTGAGTCACTGCAGGGAGTTTCCTTCACTGAGGACAAGGAGCAGTCTCATCGTGGGTGACTGGGGAGTCCTGGTGAAGCTCTACACCTTGCCTTTGACCACCTCCGCCTCTCTCTGTGCTTTTGTTTTCCAGTATGAAGTCACCGTCAACTCACCATGCAAGGAATACTATACTAAAGACACCATACTCAAAGTTGAGGACCTCCTTTTCCAAATTCAAAGACATATAATGGGGTGACTGATTTGCATGACATCTTGCAGCCCTGTCCTCTCTCCCTCCTGAAGTTGGAATCCAGACACCTGTCCCCTCCTTGTTCTGTCTGTCAAGCTCATTCTAATGAACACCTGCAACTCTGCTCTGGTCTTCATGTGTGTGTGCTGTGAAGGTGACATGTGACATCTTCAGAGGATGTGGGAGACAGTGACAGAAGTGACATGTGTGGGCACTCAGAGCAGGGATACCGGCACTGACTGGCCAGGTGAGCATGGGAAAGCCACTGCAGCTCTTTTGTTGTTCTGTAGCATTGAACTCACAGAGGTCTTCCCATCTCTGCCTCCCTAGTGCGGGAACTAAAGGCACTTCTCACCACCACACCTGTCTGACTGCAGCTTTGTGAGACTGTGAGACAGGAGCTGTCTTAGGGTAAATAGCACGTGAGCAGCCAGCGGGTTCAGGGTCTGACAGGACAGAAATGAGGAGCACAGCTGCTCACCTCACATGTCACAGGGCAGCTGGTCCCTTACACGTCAGTCCATAACAGTGCAGTGAGTCTGAAAATGACCCTGGTGTGCTTACCAGATTCTCTTCATCTGCTAGTTTCAGCCACCATTTGTCATAGCCTGGTCTACACAGAAAATTCCAGGACAGCCACGGTTACAGGGAAAGACCCTGCCACAGCAAGAAAACAACACTTAATATTAAACAAAAATCTTTAATGGGGAAAACAATAAGAGTAGGTGTTCAACTAAAGAAAAGAGAGACAGTGTGGCAAGATATATCAAGGGATAGAGAAGCTGGGCGTTGGTGGTGCAAGCCTTTAATCCCAGCACTCAAGAGGCAGAGGCAGGAGGATCTCTGTGAGTTCAAGAACAGCCTGGTCTACAAGAGCTAGTTCCAGGACAGCCTCCAAATCCACAGAGAAACCTTGTCTGGAATAACAAAACAAAACAAAAAAATGGGATATAGTACTTCCATGCATTACAGGGGACCTGAGATTAAATCCCAGTACCCATGCAAAGCCAATTTTGACAGAATCCCAGTGCTCCTAACCAGAGATGAGAGGAACTAGTGAATAACCAGAAGTCTGTCTGGAGTCCAGTGTCAGACGACCAGAGAGACCTGTCTAGACGCGGTAGGTGAGGAGTGACACCTGAGATTGTCTTTGACATCCGTGTGCACACT
This sequence comes from Mesocricetus auratus, assembly GCF_017639785.1. Classification (NCBI taxonomy): domain Eukaryota; kingdom Metazoa; phylum Chordata; class Mammalia; order Rodentia; family Cricetidae; genus Mesocricetus; species Mesocricetus auratus. Next base: position 2,804,781 of record NW_024429223.1, read on the forward strand.
GTGGCTTCTGCATGTACACTCTCTCACACACTCACACACAAAACAATCAGACCACTAAAAAGGAGAGGAACCTCAATCGGTGCACACAGAAATATTTAACAATGTAAGTTCACAGGGAGACATCGATGACAGCATAGCTAAGGAGAGTGTCAAAGACTGAGACAACAGAGTGAGCTGGGCGAGTGTTGGATCTGACCCAGGGAGGCAGCGAGGACAAACGTTTCCAGCATCACAGCACATAGGGGTCTGTTCTCATCCAGAGCTTCCATTCCTCCAGGAAGAGGCCGTGCCACACCTTCAATGGTCACACTGCTCTATCTTGATGAGAGAAACTGTGTCCCTTAAGAGACTCTAGGTTACTCTATCCAAACCCACAAAGCAGGTCCCCACTCCCACTAAGTCCCTGATTGTCTCACAGGAGAGTATGAGGCTGGGGCCACAGCTGCCCTGCTCTTGCTTCTCCTATGGGTCACCCTGTCACCCACATCTAGTGAGCCACCTGAGCAGGTAAAGGCCATCTATGTGGGGGCCTGACTTCAAGTCCTCAACCCATGTTTGCCGCCTGTACTGCACCATGTGCTTCCTCTGTACATGCACAAATCCAGGCTTGTTGTTTCTCTTGGTCTTGGGAATATCAGTTGACTCCCCATTCAAGAACATCACTCTGGAGATCAAGTCTTTCCATTGTTTCACACCATGCCACAGACACCCCGTGGCTCTCCCCAAAGTCTTCCTGCACACTGTGGCTGTATACGCATACGTGCCATCCTGGATCAGACGTTTTCCAATGCACAGTACTTTGGGGTCTTTGCCTTGCTCTTCACATCAACCTCAGCCTCCTGTATCTACTTGTAGGCAGTAGACACCAAGTCTTTCTCAACTCTACTGCACAGGCTGTCCGCCATTATCTCAGCCCAAACCCAGCTTCACCATCCTTGCGGCCGTCACTCACCCTCTCATTGTCCCCTGTGAGGATCTCTCCCCAGTGAATGGTCACAGGGATGGCCCCGCCCTACTGTCTTCTAACTTTACTGTTCTGCTTTCATACCCATCCCACGGCCCATATCTCCTGGTCCCCTGCCAACCACAAGTTCTAATCTATGCACGTGACTTAGCATTATCTGTCTTTGTCCTGACCATCTCAGTCTGAGAGATGAGTCCAGGTCCTCAGCTGATGGGGGAGAGACAGTGGAGAGTCCTTGTTGTCAGCAACAGTGCCACCATCTGCTCAATTCCTTTCCTAAATGTAAGTAATTTCTACTTCTGTCTCCACTGAGGTCTCAAAATGATGGGTTTCTATGGGATCCTGTGTCCTGAACTCCAACCACACAGTCAACACCTTTACACAGGGTTCTCCAGAACAGCTCAGATACAAGAAGGCCCCAAACCTACTTCTTTTTCTGTTTTTTTGTTTGCATGCTTGCTTTTTTATTTTCAGACAGGTTTGTCTGTGTAGTCTTGGCAGGTTCTGGAACTCACTCTGTAGAACAGGCTGGCCTCAAACTACAATATCGTCTTGTCTCTACCTCCAAAATGCTAGGACAAAAAGGTGTGCACCAAGCCTGCCCACCTGAAACCTACACTAGGGATGTGGAGACTGGAATATAAGGATGGAGGAGACAGGATTTCTGCCTCTTCAACTGGAGGGTTCGGCTACTTAAGTTGGAGGAGTCATACAGCCAGGTCACCCAGCCCCACCCACTTCTGTCTGACCATTCGGTAGAAGTAAGAAGTCTCGTCATTGCCTGCGTTTATCAGCTCTAAGGCATCATGGTGGATCAGGTGGAATTGTTTTGGGAATCCACCTTGATTCTGGAGACTTCTGAGAATGCAGTCAGGTAAATGAATTGTTCACTGTGGAAAACTTAAACATCATTAATAACAAAATGAAGAGTTTCAATATGTATAGACATACATCCAAAGAAAGGTACTGATAAAGATGAAAATAAGAATGGGGAGAAGTGGAATTTTGGTGAGAAACACAGTTGTGGCAAGCAGAGCCCCTAGATTTTAAGTTTTCTTCTGTCTCACACCAAGTGGGTCTCCTGATAGGAGGCAGGAACTCTGAAGCTCTGTCTTAACAACAGGATTGCTCTTAGGGAAGGAGAGAGCCACGTCCAACTCCAAAGCTAGTTGTGATTCAAGTGAGTTGGGGCTACAGCTCTGCTGAGAAGTAAGGAGATACAGATGTTGAGGCAGTGGATAGCCTCTGGATAGCAAAATATGTGCTTACTGCCCCCTGCTGGGGACATGGGCCAGTTGTGTGTAGAACTAGTGTCACAGTACTCTCTGGACATCTGTGTCTTGGCTAAAGAAGAGTGTGCACAGCACCCTCAGGTTTCTGGAGACATGACTTCCTTTGTTATTACATTCGTTTGGAGTGTGGGTGTGTGTTTCTCTCTCTCTACTCTGTGTGTGTGTGTGTGTGTGTGTGTGTGTGTGTGTGTGTGTATGTAGGTCAAAGGTGCTTCACCGCATGTATTCTAATTGGTGTTAATAGGAATAACCCAGAGTTTCATAATGGGGTAAATGGTGAAAGATAAGAGAGGTAAAGGAGTCAGCTACTAGAGATTCTTACCTACATCAAATCTTAAGACACAACCAGGGTTCCGCTCTCTTCAAATTCTTCCACTTAACAGGCTGGGATCCTTTCTTCTCCAGCCTTATGCTCCTCTCTCTACCTCCCTAGTGCGGGGACTCCTATCTCCATCCAGTTAGTGCTGGAATTAAAGGAGTGTGACTCACAGTCCTGGGTTCAAAGTCATGAGAGCCAGGTGCTGGGATCAGAGGTGGGAGGCACCCCCCAGAGTTTCTTTTTACACTGGTTCAATTTTGTGTAGTGCAGATTGGACTTGACCTACTAAACTTCCTCATTCCTGCTCCCAAGTGGTGCGTTAAAGGTGTGTATCACCAAGGCTTGGCCTCTATGGATAACTGGTGTCTAGCCCAACCTCCTCCATCTTCAGGCAAGATTTATTTGTCGAGCAGAAACAAAATTTCATACTTCCTCCTTTTGGGTTAAATTATTAAAAGATTACTACTAATACAAGAAAACTATATAGAACAATACAATATATGTATATAGTATCCAGGCAATAAATATATCCACAATGTCTAGTCCATATATATTTCACAAATTCAGAGAGAATATTCCATTATCAATACTATATTGGTGATTCCAAAATGTTTTACCTAATTCACTTTCTATTCCACCTTGGATTACAAGAGTGTCTTTTTATGTCTCTCAACCTTATACACTTAACCCTTTGTTAGTGAATGTCTTTACTGAATCTGCTTCAAGGAAAACTGTAAGTATAAAGTCTTCAACACCGTCAGAGCCCCGAGAAGGAAATATTGTTACCTGAGTAAGCAGGATGCGCAGGCAAGGGACTTCCAAAAATGTGACAAATGACAGGCACACACGGCCGCATGGACAGTCATTTACGGCTCCTCTGCAATGTTGGGGCATCCATCTTCTGTCTACGTGGCCTAGACTTTTCTATAAATCAGGATATTCTCATGGGCTGTCCTTACTTTTCTTTGTTACGGAGAAAGAGTCTGCCACAAAAAAAAAACAAAAAAAAAACCTAATAATAAACAAGAAACCTTAGTGGTGAGAAGACAGGAGTAGATGCTCCTGTCTAATAAATAAAACGGAGTGTCTGGGAAGAAGGGTAAAGGGATAGAGTGCTTCTGTGCATTTCAGGGGACCTGAGTTCGAATCACAGAGCCCATGCAAAGCCAGTCTTGGCAGATCCATAATTCTAGTGTTCCTCTGCAGAGATGAGAGGAGATAGGTGAATATACAGAAGTCTATCTGGAGTCCAGTATCAGATGACCAGAGAGACCTGTGTTAGACAAGGTAGGTGAGGAGTGACACCTGAGCGTGCATTTGAGCTCCATGTGCACACTGTGGCTTGTGCATGTACGCTCTCTCATGGACTCACACACAAAAAAAACCAGACTACTATAAAGAAGAGGAATGGCAATCGGTGCAAACAAATCATCAACAACATTGGTTCACAGGGACACACAAATTATAGCACACTAAGGAGAGTGACAAAGACTGAGAAGAAGACTGAGCTGGGCGAATGTCGGTGAGCATGCTGAGGAACTGAAGGTCTAGCTGCAGGAAACAACGTCATACTGGTGAGACACATGTGTCAGATAAACCTGCTGGTAAACTATGACCAACAACTGCCATGCTCATCTATTTCCTGATGTGACAGGTTTTTTTAAAAGACTTTATTTCTTTATTATGAATAAAACATCCTGGCTCTATGTATGTCTGCAAGCCAGAAGAGGGCAAGATCACATTAGGGATGGTTGTGAGCCACCAAGTGGTTGCTGGGAATTGACCTCAGGACCTCGGAAAGAGCAATCAGTGCTATTAACCTCTGAGCCATCTCTCCAGCCCCTGTGACAGTTTGTAATGCTTCCTAAAAAACGCTGGCCAGCCCATAGAAAGACGGAAGGGTCTCTCCAGGACCACAGCTCTCATGTCCAAACCAGAGACTCCTGAGTGTACAGACTGGCTTCAACTATGAGCACCAAAGGCAGTGTTTTACCAAACCAATACCTCAGGATCAGGCATGACTAAATTCTGAAACTTGTTGGGATTATACAATCCAGGAACCCCTGGAAGTGTTTCCTCTGCCTGTGGAATCCCCAATCAAAGAGTGAGGCCTCCTGCTCAATACCGGTCTCTCATGAGGCTGTGATATATTGTGTGTGCTTCTTGTATTGGAATATCTGAGTACTGTTGCAGTGTCAATCTATCTGGGCCTTCAGTTACTTTTAGAATGGAAAATCTCATGGGTGGAAAAGAGGCATCCAGGCCTTTGATGTCTGGACAGTACCACACAGGAGAGTCTAACAGGTGATTGTTCATAGCACCTTTACTTGGATTGGCCCCAAATGGGGGAGACAAATGTCTTTTAACCCATGAACAAACTAGGGAGTAAAGATGCAGGAGAAAAATTGCCCCATAACACAGCAGTCAGGCACTCATGTGCTACAGGAGAAAATTTATGTTTGTAAGGAAGCAAAGACACTTATTTTCTTTCCATGAACTTCTGAAGGAGGAAAAGGAATCTACAGTAAGCATAAATCAGTGAACACTGGGATGGGAAGTTAAAACAGCAGTGACTATTAAGGGGGAGGAGGGATTATTACAAGTGACAGAGATGTTCATTATCATGACTACCATGAAGAGTTCCTGGGTTTGTACATTATATAACAGCTATCACAGTTTCCACTCTAATTACGCACAGCATAGTGCACATCAATTCTACTTCTATACAACTTTAATAAGTGTAGTGGATTCGTATAAATGGAATGGTGATTTCCTGTCTACTGAAAATACCAGGAAAATTGGCCAATGCACACTGGTCTTACCACCTGTGAGAGAGAGGTCTGCTTCATAGGACACAGCGCATCATGAACAATAAAGACTGTCTTTGCATCCCAAGTCGCTATATGGATGAGCATCTATTTCCAATCTCTACTTTCTGGTCCTTGCAGGCCTGGTAATCCAGCAAGATTTCCATATCCGCCATTACCGTGTATCTCCAGAGAAACAACCAGGGAAGGCCTGAGACTATCTGTATACCCTCACCTGTCATTGCTATAGTGATCAGAGCATTCCAGAAGAATACTTAGATGCCTACATTCTGGATTTGCTGCTCTCCACTTTTATTAAAAAAGCCCAGGTTTGGATGTAGATGTGGCAAACTGTAATGTGTTTATCCATGCCTGCTGTCCTCCACGGATAGCACATGAGGCTGTACACAGCAGGGTTTTCTCTGCACTGAACTGTTGGGAGTGCCTTAGGTTCCTTGATCTTTTCGAGCCAAAACTGTACTTACTAAGGTCTAAAGATTTATGTACTTGGCCTATAGCCCTAGCGAAGGAGCCTTCTGGGGGTACTCAGAAGAGAAACCACAAAGTTAGAACACAGGAACACCATGACCCAAAAAGTTTGTCCAAACTCAACCAACCCTAACTATCACTTAGGCATTGGTTGTTAACCCACCCAATCCCCTCCCTCTTGAACACTTTTTTTCCCATATACTTTTTATTTAACTTTTTACGCATGTCACTTTCAGTTCCCTCTCCCTCCCCTTCTCCCCTATTCCCAATTCTCTCAACCCATCACCCCCACTTCACCGCCCTCTGCTCCCCAGGGAGGGCAAGGGCCTCCATGAAGGATTTCAGGGCCTATCACATCATCCCGGGAAGCGCCCAGGTTCTTCTTCATGTGTCCAGGCTGAGAGAGCATTCCTCCACAATGTTTGGGTTCCCAGAGTTCTTCTGTATGCCAGGAATAAATACTGCTCCACTCTCCCAGGTCCCACAGTTTGCCAAGGCCTCCTCTCTGCCACCCAGGTTCGGTGGGAGGATGTCTAGATCAGTCCCATGCTGGTTCCTCAGTCATCAGTCTGGGGTTCATGTGTTCCCCATTGTTTATGTCAGCTGCCTCTGTGGGTTTGCCAATCCAATCTTGATTCCTTTGGTCATCACTCTTCTTTGCAACTGGATTCTAGGAGTACAATTCGGTTCACACCTGTGGGTGTCCACCTCTACCTCCATCAGCCATTGGATGAGAGTTCTAGGATGGCATATAAGGCAGCTATCATTCTCACTATCATGGGAGGGCATTTAAGGTAGCCTTAATGACAGTTGGTGTCATTCTTGTAGCTCTTGAAGGTCTCACTAGTGCCAGATCTCTCCTCCAACTTATACTGGCTCCCTTTTCTGTTATATCCCATCCTTCTATCCTCTATTCATAACCTGGATCAACCTTCCTGCTCTCCCATGTCCTCCTCACCCCTCTTCTTTCGCCCATCTGCTTCTACTCTCCCCCTCTCCCCCAGTCCAATCTCATCTCCTACCACTTCTCAGGATTATTATGCATATTTGTCTTAGGGTCCTCCCTGCACCCCAGACTCTCTGGCAGTAGGGTTGTGGGCTGGCAATGCCCTCCTCCATGTCTAAAATCCAATTATGAGTGAGCACATAGCATGCTTACCTTTTTCTGACTGGGTTACCTCACTCAGGATGCTGTCTTCTAGTGCCATCCATTTGCCTGCAAATTTCAACATTCCTTATTTTTTCTGCTGAGTAGTACTCCATTGTGTAAATGTACCACATTTTCTCTATCCACTCTTCAGTTGAGGGTCATCTGGGTTGCTTCCAGATTCTGCAAATTACAAATAATGCTGCTATGAATGTAGTTGAGCAGATGTCCATATTGTATGAGGGTACATTTTTTGGGTATATGACTAAGAGTGGAATTGCTGGATCTTGTGGTAGACTGATTTCCATTTTTCTGAGGAATCTCCATACTGACCTCCAAAGCGGCTGCACTAGTTGGCATTCCCACCAGCAGTGGAGGAGTGTTCCCTTTCTCACATCCTCTCCAGCATAATCTGTCATTAGTGTTTTTGATTTTAGCCATTCTGATCAGAGTGAGATAGTATCTCAGAGTTGGTTTGATTTGCATTTCCCTAATGGCTAATGAAGTTGAATACTTTCTCAAGTGTCTCTTGGCCATTTTGGACTCCTCTATTGAGAATTCTCTATGTAGTTCTGTACCCCATTTTTCAATTGGATCCTTTGGTGTTCTGGAGTCTTGCTTCTTGAGATCTTTGCAAGTTTTGGAGATCAGCCCTCTGTCAGATGTGGGGTTTGTGAATATCTTTTCCCATTCTGTGGCGTGTCATTTTGTCTTGTTGACTGTGTCCTTTGCCCTGCAGAAGCTCTTCAGTTTCAGGGGGTCCCATTTATTAATTGTTGTGCTCAGTGTCTGTGCTACTGGTATTATATTCACGATGTGGTCTCCTGTACCAATTCATTCAAGTGTACTTCACACTTTCTCCTCTAAGAGATTCAGTGTGGCTGCATTTATGTTGAAGTCTTTGATCCATTTAGACTTATGTTTTATACATGGTGATAGATATGGATCTATCTGTTGTCTTTTACACGCCAGCATCCAGTTACTCCAGCACTATTTGTTGAAGATGCCTTATTTTCTCCATTGTATAGTTTTAGCTTCTTTGTCAAAGATCAGGTATTCAAAGGCGTGTAGGTTGATATCAGGGTCTTCGATTCGATACTATTGGTCTACATGTCTGCTTTTGTGCTAATACGAATCTGTTTTCAGGACTATAGCTCTATAACAGAGATTAGAGTCAGGGATGGTGATGCCTCGGGGGGTACCTGTATTGTACAGGGTTGCCTTGGTTATCCAGGGTCTCCTGCTTTTCCATATAAAGTTAAGGATTGTCCTTTTGAGGTCGGTGAAAAATTGTGCTGGTATTTTGATAGGGATTGCATAGAATCTGTAGATTCCTTTTGGTAAGATTGCCTTTTTTAAGACGTTGATCCTACCAATCAAAGAGCATGGGGGATCTTTCCATTTTTGGTATCTTCTTTCATTTCTTTTTTTAAGGACTCAAAGTTCTTGTTATACAGGTCTTTCATTCATTTGCTTAGATTTACCCCACATATTTCATGGTGTCTGTGGCTATTGGAAAGGGTGATGTTTCTCTGATTTCTTTTTCATCCCCTTTATTGTATATATACAACAGGGCTACTGATTTTTTTAATTAATTTTTGTATCCTACCACTTTGCTGAAGGTGTTTATAAGCAGTAGGAGTTTCCTGGTAGAGTTCTTTGGGTTGCTTACATAGACTATCATATCATCTGCAAATAATGAAAGTTTCACTTCTTCCTTTCCAATTCGTATACACTTGATCTCCTTTTGTTGTCTTATTGCTCTAGCTAGAACTTCAAGTACAATATTGAAGAGATAGGGAGAGAGTGGACATCCTTGCTTGTTCCTGATTTTAGAGGAATGCCCTTTAGTTTCTCTCCATTTAGTTTGATGTTAGCTGTTGGTTTGCTGTATATACATTTTATTATGTTTAGGTATGTTCCTTTTATCCCTGATCTCTCCAAGACTTTTATCATGAAGGGGTGTTAGATGTTGTCAAGACTTTTTCAGCATCTAGTGAGATAATCATGTGGTTTTTCTTTTTCAGATTGTTTATATGTTGGAATACATTAGTGTGTTTTCGTATATTGAACCATCCCTGCATCCCTGGGATGAAGCCTACTTGATCATGGTGTATGATTTTTCTGATGTGTTCTTGGATCAGATTTGCCAGTATTTTATTGAGTATTTTACATCAATGTTCATGAGGGACATTGGTCTGTAATTCCCTATCTTGGTTGTGTCTATGTGTGTTTTGGCGACTATTGTAATTGTACCCTTGTAAAAAGAATTTGGCAGTGATCCTTCTGCTTCTATTGTGTGGATCAATTTGAAGAGTATTGGTATTAGCTCTTCCTTCAATTTTTGGTAGAATTCCGCACTGAAACCATCTGGCCCTGGACTTTTCTTGACTGCAAGACTTTTAAGGCTGCTTCTATTTCTTTAGGGGATATAGATCTACTTAAATAGTTTGTCTCTTCTTGATTTAATTTGGGTAAGTGATATCTATCCAGAAAAATCATCCATTTCCTTTAGATTTTCCAATTTAGTGAATTACAGATTTTCAAAGTATGACCTGATGATTCTTTGGATTTCCCCACTGTCTGTTGGTATGTCCCCTTTTTCATTTCTGATTTTGTTAATTTGCATGTTCTCTCTCTGTCTTTTAGTCAGGTTTGATAAAGGTTTGTCTATCTTGTTGATTTTCTCAAAGAACCAACTTTGTATTGTTTTCTTTGTTTCTACTTTATTGATTTCAGCCCTCAATTTGATTATTTCCCGGCTTGTACTCCTCCTTGGTGAGTTTGCTTCTTTTTGTTCTAGAGCTTTCAGGTGTTCTGTTAATTCTCTAGTGTGGCAATTCTCCAATTTCTTCGTGTCGGCACTTAGTACTATGAATTTTCCTCTTAGAACTGCTCAAAGTATCCCAAATGTTTGGGTATGTTGTGCCTTCGTTTTCATTGAATCCTAGGAAGTTTTTTATTTCTTCCTTTACCCAGGGGTGATGCAAATGAGCATTGTTGAATTTCCATAAGTTTGTGAGGTTTCTGCAATTTGTGTTGACGTTGAATTCTAATTTTAAGCTGTGGTGGTCTGACAGGATACAGGGGTTATTCCAATTATTTTGTATCTGTTGAGGTTTGCTTTACTGCCAAGTACATGGTTGATTTTAGAGGAGGTTCCTTGTGGTGCTGAAAAGAAGGCATATTCTTTTTTGTTTGGGTGGAATGTTCTATAAATGTCTGGTAAAACGAATTGGGTGATAAATTCCATTAGTTCCATTGTTTCTTTGTTAAGTTTCTGTCTGGTGGACCTGTCCAATGGTGAGAGCGGGGTGTTGAAGTCTCCCACTATAAGTGTGTGGGGTTTAATGTGTGATTTGAGTAATAGTTATGTTTCTTTTCGGAACGTGGGTGCCTTTATATTTGGGGCATATATATTCAGAATTAAGGCTTCTTCCTGAAGTATATTTCCTATGATAAATATGAAATGACCTTCTTCATCACTTTTGATTAATTTTATTTTGAAGTCTGTTTTGTTAGATATTATGATAGCTACACCTGCTTGCTTCTTAAGTCCATTTGACTGGAAAGTCTTTTCCCAACCCTTAACCTTGAAGTAGCATCTGTCTTTGAAATTGACATGTGTTTCTTGTATGCAGCAAAAGGATGAATTCTGTCTTCATATCCATTCGGTTAGCCTGTGGCTTTTCATAGGTGAGTTAAGACCATTGATATTCAGGGATATTCATGACCATTGATTGTTGATTCTTGTTTGCTTTGGGTCCGTTTCTGGTGGTGGTTTTATGTCTGAGTCTTTCTCCTATTTCTGATATCTGGTAAAGTCAGATTATCTATTGCCCTTGTTATTTTGAGTGTAGTTAATTTCCTTGGGTACAAGTTTTACTTCTAGAACTTTCTGTAGGGTTGGATTTGTGGGTACGTATTGCATAAATCTGGTTTTGTCATGGAATATCTTCTTTCTCCATCTATAGTGATTGAGAGTTTTGCTGGGAATTGTAGTCTGGGCTTGAATGGAATCTGTGGTCTCTTAGTGTTTGAAGAACATCTATCCAGGACCTTCTGGCTTTCATAGTTTCCACGGAGAAGTCAGGTGTTATTCTGATATGTTTGCCTTTATATGTTACTTGGCCTTTTTCCTTTTCTGCTTTTAGTATTCTTTCTTTATTCTAAATGTTTGGTGTTTTTGATTATTATGTGGCAAGGGGACTTTTTTTGGTACAGTCTAATTGGTGTTTGGTAAGATTCATATAGTTTCATACACATCTCTTTCTTCATGTTGGGAAAGTTTTCCTCTATGATTTTGTTGAATATGCTTTCTGTAGCATTGATCTGGGCTTCTTCCCCTTCTTCTATACCTATTGTTCATAGATTTGGTCTTTTAAAGGTGTCCCATATTTCCTGGATATTTTGTGCTAAGGATTTGTTAGATTTAAGACATACTTTTGGGTGGTACAACATATGAAAATCTATCAAGTTAACCCACCATATAAACAAACTGAAAAGGAAAAACCACATGATCATCTCACTAGATGATGAAAAAACTTTTGACAACATCCAACACCCCTTAATGATAAAGATCCTGGAAAGATTAGGAATAACAGGAACATAGCTGAAAATAATATAAGCAATTTACAGTAAATGAACAGCTAACATCAACCTAAATGGAGAGAATCTCAATGTTATTCCTATAAAAAAAAGAAAAAAGGCTGTCCACTCTCTCCATATCTCTTCAATATTGTACTTGAAGTTCTAGCTAGAACAATAGGACAACAAAAGGAGATAAAGGGGATAAAAATTGGAAAAGAAGAAGTCAAACTGTAACTATTTACACATGGTATAATAGTTAACATAAGGGACACGAAAAATTCTACATGGGAAGTCCTACAGCTGAAAAACACCTACAGCAAAGTGGCTGGATACAAGGTTAACTCAAAAAAAAAATCAGTAGCCCTATTATATACACACGATAAATGGGCAGAGATAGAAATCACGGAAACATCACCCTTCACAATAGCCAGAAACAGGGCGATCCCAGCTAGCTAGGTGAGCTTGGATCTCCGGGAGGACTCTCCCCATCCTCCATCCGACCCCCATCCCCTCGATCTTTCGGGCCGCTCCTGGCACCCAGAAGACCCGCCCACACAGGAAAGACATCAGCCCTTCCAGGCCCCAAACTCCGGCGATCCCAGTCAGCTTTAGGAAGGAAGGAGACCAGTGGAGACAGAAAGATCCCACCAGCACCCACTGGAAGAAGAAATGGAAGAAGACAGAATAAGAGCTCATTCAGCAGTCAAAAGACCAACATGACTCCACCAGAATCTTGGGAACCAATGCCAGCAAAACCTGAAAAGCACTACATAGATGAAGCAGAGGAGACAGACCTTAACAGTCATTTTATGAAGATGATGGAGACCCTCAAAGAAGAAACGAGGAAATCCCTTAAAGAAATAGAGGAAAAAACAAGCAAAAATCCATGAAATGGGGGAAAAATAAAAGAAATAAACAAATCTCTCAAAGAATCTAAAGAGTATCAAGAAAAAACAACCACACAAATGAAGGAAAACTACTCAAACAGTTGAAGGATTGAAAGCTGAAATAGAAACAATAAAGAAAACACAGAACGAGGGGATGCTGGAAATGGAAAAGCTGGGTAAACGATCAGGAACTACAGATGCAAGTATCACCAATAGAATACAAGAGATAGATGAGAGAATCTCAGGAGTTGAAGACTCATTAGAGGATATACAGTCGTCAACCAAAGAAAATCTCAACACCAATAAATCCCTAACACAAAATATCCAGGAAATATGGGACACCGTGAAGAAGCCAAATCTGAGAATAATAGGTATAGAAGAAGGCGAAGAAATACACCTCAAAGGTACAGAAAACATATTCAACAAAATCATAGAAGAAAACTTCCCTAACTTAAAAAAGATATGCCTATGAAAATACAAGAATCTTACAGAACACCAAATAGGCTGGACCAGAAAAAGAAGTCACCTCGCTATATAATAATCAAAACATCAAACTTACAGAGTAAAGAGAAAATATTTCTCTAAAATTGACCACATAATAGGAAATATAGCAAATCTCCACTGATACAAAAACAATTGGAATAACCCCCTGTATCCTCTCAGACCACCATGCATCAAAATTAGAATTCAACAATAACACAATTCGCAGAAACCCTACAAACTCATGGAAATTGGACAATGCTCAATTGCACCACCCCTGGGTAAAGGAAGAAATAAAAAGAAATTAAAGACTTCCTGGAATTCAATGAGATGAAGACACAACATACCCAAACATATGGGACACTGTGAAAGCAGGGCTAAGAGGAAAGTTCATAGCATTAAGTGCCCACATGAAGAAACTGGAGAACAGTACACTAGAGAATTAATAGCACAGCTGAACGTTCTAGAACGAAAAGAAGCAAACTCACCCTGGAGGAGCAGATGCCAGGAAATAATCAAATTGAGGGCTGAAATCAATCAAGGAGAAACCAGGAGAACATTGAGAAGAATCAATGAAACAAAGAGTTGGTTCGTTGAGAAAATCAACAAAATAGACAAACCTCTGTCCAAACTAACCAAAAGACAGAGAGAGAGTATGCTAATTAACAAAATCAGAAATGAAAAAGGGGACATAACAACGGTCTCTGAGGAAATCCAGAGAATCATCAGGGCATACTTTGAAAATCTGTACTCCACAAAATTTGAAAATTTAAGGGAAATGGACAATTTCCTGGATAGATATCACCTGCCAAAACTGAATCAAGAGCACATAAACAATCTAAACAGACCTATAACCCTTAATGAAATAGAAGCAGTCATCAAAAGTCTCCCAAACAAAAAAAGCCCAGGCCCAGATAGCTTCAGTGCAGAATTCTACCAGAAATTCGAAGAAGAGTTAACTCCAATACTCTTCAAAGTATTCCACACAATAGAAGCAGGAGGCTCACTGCCAAACTCTTTTTACGAGGCTACAATTACCTTGATACCCAAGCCAGAAAAAGGCACAACAAAGAAAGATTACACCAATTTCCCTCATGAACATCGGTGCAAAAACACTCAATAAAATACTAACAAATCGGATTCAAGAACACATCAGAAAAATCATCCACCATGATCAAGTAGGCTTCCTCCCAGGAATGCAGGGATGGTTCAACATTAGAAAATCTATCAATGTAATCCACCATATAAACTAACTGTGAAAGAAAGACCACATGATCATCTCACTACATGCTAAAAAATCCTTTGACAAAATCCAGCACCCCTTCATGATAAAGGTCCTAGAGAGATCAGGGATAACAGGAACATACCTGAATATAATAAAAGCAATATACAGTAAACCAACAGCTAACATCAAACTAAATGGAGAGAAACTCAAAGCAATTCCTCTAAAATCAGGAACAAGACAAGGCTGTCCACTCCCTCCATATCTCTTCAATATTGTACTAGAAGTCCTAGCTAGAGCAATAAGACAACAAAAGCAGATAAAGGGGATACAAATAGGAAAAGAAGTCAAGCTTTCACTATTTGCAGATGATATGATAGTTTACATAAGAGACCTGAAAAACTCTGCAAGGGAACTCCTAGAGCTGATAAACACCTTCAGCAAAGTGGCAGGATACAAGGTGAACTCAAAAAAATCAGTGGCCCTATTATATACAGATGATGAAATGACTGAGAAAGAAATCAGAGAAACCTCACCCTTTACAATACCCATAAACAGCATCAAATATCTGGGGATAATGTTAACCAAGGAAGTGAAAGACCTGTATATCAAGAACGTTGAATCTTTAAAGAAAGAAATCAAAGAGGATACCAGAAAATGGAAAGATCACCCATGCTTTGGATTGGTAGGATCAACATAATAAAAATGACAATCTTGGCAAAAGCAGTCCACAGATTCAATGTACTCCCTATCAAAATTCCGGCACAATTCTTCACAGACATGGAAAGAACATTAATCAACTTTATATGGAAAAACAAAAGGCCCAGGATAGCCAAAACAACCCTATACAATAAAGGAACTTCAGGAGGCATCACCATACCTAATTTCAAGCTCTATTATGGAGCTATAGTCCTGAAAAGAGCCTGGTATTGGCACAAAAATAGGCAGGTAGACCAATGGAACCAAATTGAAAACCCTGATTTTAACCAACACACCTATGAACACTTGATTGTTGACAAAGAAACTAAAACTATACAATGGAAAAAGAAAGCATCTTCAAAAATGGTGCTGCCATAACTGGGTACTGGTATGCAGAAGACTGAAGATAGATCCATGTTTATTGCCTTGTACAAGATTTAGATCCAAATGGATCAAAGATTCCAACATAAATCCAGCCACACTGAAACTTTTAGACGAGAAAGTGGGAGATACTCTTCGACGAGTTGGTACAGGAGACCACTTCCTGAACATAACACCAGTGGCACAGACAATGAGGTTGACAAATGGGACCTCATGAAATGAAAAAGCTTCTGTAAGGCAAAGGACACACACAGTCAACAAGACAGAAAGGCAGTCCACAGAATGGGAAAAGATATTCACTGATCCCACATCTGACAGAGGGCTAATCTCCAAAATTTACAAAGAACTCAAGAAGCAAATCTCCAAAACACCAAAGGATCTGATCAAAAGGTGGGGTACAGAACTAACAGAATTCTCAATAGAGGAGGCTAAAATGGCCAAGAGACACTTAAGAAAGGGCTCAACATCCTTAGCCATCAGGGAAGTGCAAATCAAAACAACTCTGAGATACAATCTCACTCCTGTCAGAATGGCTAAAATCAAAAACACCAAAGACAATTTATGCTGGAGAGGATGTGGAGAGAGAGGAACACTCCTCCAATGCTGGTGGGAGTGTCAACTCGTAAAGCCACATGGAAAGCAGTATGGAGATTCCTCAGGAAAATGGGAATCAATCTACCACAAGACCCAGCAATTCCACTCTTAGGCATATATCCAAAGGAGGCAAATTCATACAACAAGGGCATCTGCTCCACTATGTTCATAGCAGCATTATTTGTAATAGCCAGAACCTGGAAACAACCTAGATGCCCCTCAACTGAAGAGTGGATAGAGAAAATGTGGTACGTGTACATAATGGAGTATTACTCAGCAGAAAAAACAATGGAATCTTGAAATTCGCAGGTAAATGGATAGCACTGGAAGAAACCATCCTGAGTGAGGTAACCCAGTCACAAAAAGACAAACATGGTATGTATACACTCATATATGGATTTTAGACATGGATCAGCAGAGTGCCAGTCTGCACTTCCACTGACAGAGAGTCTGGGAAACAGGAAAGAACCTAAAAGATGTACATCGTACCCAAGAGATGAGAAATGAGGCAAGATCCTCTGAACAGATGATGAACATGGCGAGGGGTGGGGGAGAGGAGAACCTGGGAAATAGAGAAGGGGAGAAGTGGAAGAGAGAGTAGGACGTGGAGAAACAGGAAGGTCGACTGGGGGGTACGATGGGGGAAGAGGGAATCATAGGTTAGAAGACAGATCAGGCACCATTGTGACATCTAGTGATCTAAACGGATGACACCAATTGGCAAGCTAAGCAATAGTGTAGAGACCACCTCGAACGCCTATTCCTGATAGTGAACTTGATGTCTATAACCACCCTGGAGCCTTCATCCAGTGACTGATGGAAGCAGAGGCAAACACCCAAGATTAAATACTGAACAGAACCCAAGGAACCCAGCGACAGAGAGAGAGGAGTGAAGAGCAAATTGGTAAAGAGTCGACTTGCAAAACCAGCCGAGACAGCTGATCCAAACAGGGGAGAGCTCTTGGAGCCCAGACAGACAGCTGGGAGGCCAGCATGGGACTGATCCAGACACTCTGAATGTGAGAATCAATGAGGAGGCCTGGGCTACCTATGGGGTCCTGAGCAGTGGATCAGTGGTTATCCCTCGAATGCTAACAGGCATCGTGTGTCCATAACACAAAGAGGGTTGTTCTCTCTTCCTGGACTCTTAAGGAAGTGCCTGGACCCTACCCTGAATGAAATGATAGACTCTAGATATCCCCTATGCTGAAGGAATTGGCAATAGGGTGGGAGGATGGGGGGATCTGGGGTGGGTGAGGAGGGGAGGGAGAGGGAACTGGGATTGACATGTAAAACAAGCTATTTAAAATTTTTTAAAAATGAAAAAAAGAAAAAAAACAGTAGCCAGAATCAACAAAAAATATCTTGGGGTAATGGTAACCAAACAAGTAAAAGACCTGTATGGCAAGAACTTAGAGTCTCTAAAGAACGAAGTTAAAGAAGATACCAGAAAATGGAAATATCTCCCATGACCTTTGATAGGAGGGATCAACATAGTAAAGATGGCAATCTTTCCAAAAGCAATCTACAGACACAATGCAATCTCTCCCAAATTACCAGCACAATTTTTCACAGACCACAAAAGGACACTACTCAACTCTATATGGAAAAAGAAAAGACCTAGAATAGCCAAAAACAACCATGTTCAACAAGGCAACCTACCGAGGCATAACCATCGCTGACTTCAAGCTCTATTACAGAGCTATTTTCCTGAAAACAGCTTGGTACTGGTACAAATGTAGACAGGTAGACCAATGGAATCTAATTGAAAACCCGATATTAACCCATACACATATGAACACCCGATCATTTACAAGGACGCTAAAATTATACAATGGAAAAAAGAAAGCATCTTAATAAATGATGCTGGCATAACTGGATATTGGCATGAAGAAGACTGGAGATAGATCCATGTCTATGGCCATGCACAAGACTTAAGTCCAAATGTATCAAAGACTTCGACATAAATCAAGCCACACTGGATCTCTTAGAAGAGAAATTGGGAGGTACCCTTGAACAAATTGGTATGGGCGACTGCTTCCTGAACATAACACCAGTAGCACAGACAATGAGATTGTCAATGAATGGGACCAGCTGAAACAGAGAAGGTTCTGCAAGGCAATACACAATCAGCAAGACAAAAAGGCAACCCACAGATAGGGAAAAGACATTCACTAACCCCAAGCTGACAGAGGGCTGATCTCCAAAATTTTCAAACAACTGAAGAAGCAAGTCTCCAGAATACCAAAGGATCTAATTAAAAAGTGGACTACAGAACTAAATAGAGAATTCTCAATAGAGGAGTCTAGAATGGATGGGAGACAGTTAAGAAAGTGCTGAACATCCCTAGCCATCTGGGAAATGCAAATCAAAACAACTCTGAGATACCATCTCACTCATATCAAAATGGCTATAATCAAAAACACCAATGAGAGTTTATGCTGGAGAAGATGTGGAGAAAGCAGAACACTCCTCCACTGCTGGTGGGAGTGCAACTAGTACAGCCACTTTCTTAATCAGTATAGAGATTCCTCAGAAAATCCACAAGACCCAGGAATCCCACTTTTAGGCATATATCCAAAAGATGCACATTCATTCAACAAGGACATCTGTTCTACTATATTCACAGCAGCACTTTTTGTAATATCCAGTACCTGGAAGCAACCTAGAACCCTCAACTGAAGAGCAGATAGAGTAAATGTGGTACATTTACACAATAGAGCTCTACTCAGCGGGGAAAAAATGGAATCTTGATATTTGCAGGCAAATGGACGGTACTAGAAGAAACTATTCTGAGTGAGGTAACCCAGTCAGAAAAAGAACAACATGGTATGTACTCACTCATACATGGATTTGAGACACGGATCAGGGGAGTGCCAGCCTACAATCCCACTGCCAGAGAGTCTGGGAAACATCACCTTCATATAATGACCGATGAAAGCAGAGCAGACACCCACTGCTAAACACTGAACTGAACTCCTGAAATCCATGGACAGGGAGGTAGGACTGATGAGCAAAGGGGTCAAGACTGAGCTGCTTTAACCAACAGAAACAGGTGTCCTGAACAAGGGGGAGCTCTGGGACCCCAGACTGATGGCTGGGTGGCCAGCATGGGATTGATCCCGCCCCATTAAATATGGGTGTCAGGAGGCCTAGGTAATCTGTGAGGCATACAAATGGACTTTGGGTGCCCATCCCAAAATGAGGGAGGCTGTCTCAGCCTGGACACTTGGGAGAGGGCCTAGGCCCTGCCCTGAATGAAATGATAGACTCTAGAGATCCTCCATGGAGGGCCTCACCGTCCCTGGGAATCGGAGTGGGGATTGGGTGGGGGGCTGACTGGCCTGGTGTGAGGTTGGGGGAGGAGGGGAGGGACAGGAAGCTGGGATTGACATGTGAAGCAAGCTTGTTTCTAATTTAAATAAAAAAGAAAGAAGTCTGCCAAAATATACGTTTTTTTCTCTACTCCTGAAATTTTTGATCCATCCCTCCAAAACCATTCTAGCATCCAGAGCGCTATGATTGTTTACAATGGCACGGGATTTCTAATTGTTCTGGGAAGGTATGATTCAAGTCACACAAATAGGTTTGAGGTAGACAGTTGGTCTTAAACACTTCAGAGATCTGCAGATGATGGCATTTAAAATGTTTTAATGGCAGGGTTTTGTCAGGACAGTGAGACATGTCAGCACCTGGCAGCACCAATCTTCTTCAGAGAAGATGATGGTCATTGAAGAAACTCCACACTGAGTTTACATTCTTTGTGGCAAATGTTAGCCACTGGGCAAGAAAGTGCTCTTGTCATGACTGCTGACAGTATGCAGCTAAATTGGACAAGCAGCACACAATAGAGGGTGACTTACAAACTTTGCCAAGAAAAGGGAGGAAAGCCCGTGAGAATATCCTGCTTTACAGAAAAGTCTGTAGAATAAGCTAGGTCTGTAGACAGAAGATCAATGCCCCAACGCTGCAGAGGAACCTTGCATGACTGTCCAGGGAGCCAGGTGTCTGTCGTTTGTCATATTTTTGGACGTCCCTTGCTTACACACCCTGCTTACTCAGATAATATTATTTCTTTCTTGGAACTCTAATGGAATTGAAGACTTTATTCTTATAGTTTTCCTAGAAGTAGATTCAGTAAAGACATTCACTAAGTTAATGGTGTAGGGGAGAGCTCAGGTACCCAAGATACAGGCCGTGCTCCAAAGGGGTGTGGCCTGTATCTAAATGGGCTTAGCCTGTATCTTGGGTAGGCAAGCTCTCCCCTACAATATGTAAAGTGTATAAGGTTGAGAGACATACAAAGATACTTTTGGTAATGGAAGATGCAACAGAAGGTGTATTATGTACAACATTTTGGAACCACCAAGATGGGATAGATAACAGTATATTCTCTCTGAATTTGTCAAGTATTTATAGACTAAATATTGTTGATGAATTTATTTCCTGAATACATTGTACATAGTTATTGCACTTGTTCTATATAGTTTTTCTTATATTAGATATAAGCTTTTCTATTTTAGAACAAAAAGAGGGAAATGCAAAATTTTCTTTGTGCTCTAAGAAATCAAGCTTGCCTCAAGATCAAGGGATGGAGCTAGAGACTTGTTAAGCATAGAGACCAGACCTGGGTGACACACACCTTAACCCCAGCGCTTGGGAGGAGGAAGCAGGAAGATCAGGAGTTCAAGGCCACTCTGGGCTACATGAAATTGAACCACTGTGAAAGAGAATCATAACTGAGTGGTGGTGGCTCAATCTCCTGAACCCAGCATGGGATCTCATGCCTTTGAAGCCAGGCATTGTGAGTCACAGACCTTTAATCCCATCACTAGGGAAGTAGACTAAGGAGTATATGGTTGGAGGCGACAGGATCTTGATGTCTTCATTTGGAGGACTTCTAGACAGGACTTCCCACTCCTATCAGTCTGAAGGTTTCTAGAATAAGAATCTGTCTAGTGACTGGCTCCTATAAAGCTCTTATCTTTCACCATTGACCCCATTACCTGATTCTGAGATTTTACTATTAAAACCAATTAGGAAACATGGTAAGGAGTAACTTTGAGCTCTACACAGAGAGAGAGAGAGAGAGAGAGAGACAGGAGAGAGAGAGAGAGAGAGAGAGAGAGAGAGAGAGAGAGAGACATACAAATGTAGTACCAAAGGAAGACTTCTCTCCAGAATCCTGAGACTACTATCTAGACCCATCTATGACAAGGACACATAGGCCCAGAAGAGCCCTGTGACATAAGTACTCCACACAACTGGCCCATGTCCGCAGCAGGGGGCAGAAAGGACAGATTTTGCTGTGCACAGGATGTGACATACTCAGCACACACAGCCTCTCTGTCCCGTCACTGCTCCGTTTTCCTGGGGAGTTCAATCGGGAAGATCATGATGTGCCCTATGGATTCTGGCCCACAGACACTCTGGCTGTGGTGACTGTGGTCTCTTGGCATTTCCTAATACATGCTGCTGGGACACTTTGGCAGAGCTGCAATTGAGCAGTGATAGTTCAATATCCATGGTTGTCCCCCACATTCTCTTTCCAAACATTGCCCCATCTCAAATAAACACAGTCCAGGCTCCCCTGTAGATTGCAAGGCTTTTATTGTTGGAATCCTGGTCTTAGACACCTGGAGGGTAGGGGTAGGGCTTCCTGCATCTATGCAGGTGAGCAGTTAAGTGGTTTCCTTGAGTCTTCTTGCAAAGATGGATTCATCCACAGTATTTGTTAGCATCTATTTTCGCCTGGAAAGAGAAAGTCAGTGAGGCATGAGAGGGGAAGGGGACATCATTGATCATACATGGGACACCAGTTGGGAGGGAGCTGTACCCAACTGCCATAGATCCTGGTTCTGACCAGGTCCAGGGAGCAAACCTTCCATCCTGTTTCCCTCAACCCACATCAGGGCAAGCTTTGTAAACACCTCCAATCCAGGCTGATGGAAAGAACCACTTGCCTTCAGGACACAATGGGTACATGAGGGACAGAATGTAGAAGCAGCTGGGCAGGACCTGGAGTGGCTCCAGGTGAGCCTCCTGCAGCTATGGCCCCACAAGTGAATTGATTCCTGTCACATGAAGACCTTCAGATATATGATGCTAACCTGGAGACTGATCCTACTACTTCTAGTGAAAACAGGGGACTCAATTACATGCTCCACCCTGGATTCTACATAGTGGCCTTGGAGATCCAGAGGACAAGAAAAAAAGGCCTGTTTTGGGGGTGCAGTGGCAGACTTGACCAGTTAGGATGAAAGACCCAGGCTTGAGAAGTGGTGCCAGGCCCTGTGTTCCTGTGGCTGGACTCTGAAGACTGGGCCAGAAAGGCTGATGGAGGCCAAGTGGTATTGTGGGGGCAGGGATCCTGCAGGGTCCAGTCTGGCTGGGCTGAGCTGAACAGCCAGGCCTAGCTCAGGCCTCCTGAGTGTCCCTTCCTGCCCCATCCTCCTGATACCCTAACCATGGAGAGGCCTCTTTCTGGATGCACAGAGGAGTTGCAGTGATGGGGAGGAACACAGGCTCCATCGCCAACCTGGGGTGAGCAGGGCAGCAGACAGACTCCTGGGCAGACACAAGAGAACTCACCAGCAAACTGCGTACACTCTCCTTGTCTTCCTCTGTCAACTTGGTATCAGCACAGTTCTTCAGATTTTCAGCATTTTCCAGTGTGTCATTGTCATCCATGTATTTCTTCACAAAGTCAACATAGGCTTCCACAGATGGGCCAAGAAAAAGGTCAAACTCCTCTTTTACAGCCGGGCAAATGCCACAGTCTGGAACACAAAGAGTAGCTGATCCTCCCTTGAAACTTAGCATCAGAGCACATGAGTCCTTCCTGGGAAGTGAAGCTGTGAGAGCCCTGGAGACCCCGAATCCCCAACACCCACAGCCTAATACCCACCTCCTCCTGAGGTCAGGAGCAGGGCAGCCGGAAGCAACACAAGAGCACCAGCGAGCTTCATGGTAATGGTGGCAGGTGCTCCTCCCCAGCTCTGGCCCCTTCTATAACTGCCCTGGGCTGCTCAGTGGGCAGGGAGGGGCTGTGTCTGAGCTCTTCCAGGCTCCTCCCAGAATACTGTGTGATACTCCCTGGGGCTGTGTCAGGGTAGATGTGTATTTTGGCAAGAGGAGAAGATCCAGATCAGTAAACTCCCTGGCTCAGCATGGTCCCCTTCTTAGTGCTCTGCTTAAGGTCACATGTCATATGAAGACCCAAGGAGATGATGACTTGCCAGCCAGGCAAAAGTTCCCTCAACCAGACCTCCAGAGTGAGGCCATGGTCACCCTGATTGGCAGGGAACTCAATGTTTACTGAAAAGTCTCCCTCATAGTCAATGTCTAGGATAGACCAGATCATATTCACTGGGGTCCCCTGCTCTGTCTGTTTCCATCCCTGCCCCCATCTCTCACTTGCTTCATGGCTTCCCTGAACCCCTTTGTACCCTGAAGTGTTCCTGATGTTGTAGTCACGCTTCAACTTGTCCTTTTCCTTGTTGCTGTTGTTTTCTTTTGAGATATCCCATCCAGACATTGCCCTGCCTCTACTGCTCCATCTCTGTGTAGACCAGGCTGACCTTCAACTACAGAGGTCCATGTGACTCTGCCTCCTGAGTGCTGGGATTAAATATGTGCTCTGTCCAGCTTAACTTGACCTCCTTTCGATATTTCTGAGTTTTTATAAGACAGGATCTTGCCCAGGTTAGTTCATAAACATCCAAATAGGGAGTGGTGTGTGTGTGTGTGTGTTTGTAGTATGTGTGGGCTTGTTCTGTATGTTTGGTATGTGTTTGTAGTATGTTAATGTATGTATGGTGTGTTTGTTTCTGTGGTATGTACGTGTGGTCTGTATGTGGGGTACTTGTGTGGTTTTTTTTGGTGGTGGTGTGTGTGTAGTTTGTTATGGTGTAGGTTTTTGTAGTGCATGTGTGTGCTCTGTGTGATATATGTATGTCTGTGTGTGAGGCATGTTTGGTGTGTCTGTATAGCATATGTATGTGCTTGTGGTGCATATGCACTGTGTGTGGAGTATGTGTGTGGCATGTGGTGGTATGTGTATACATGTGAGTAGTGTGTGTAATATGTATTTGTTTGTATTGAGTGTACATGTTTCGTGCATGCTTAGTATGTGGATGTGTGATACAGATGTGTGTATGGTGTGTGTGTTTCTACAGTATTATTGTACTGTGTGTATGTGTGTAGTACTTGTGTTGTTTGTGTGGTGTGTTAGTGGTTCCTATGCATTCTATGTTTGGTATGTGAATGTATGTGCACGTTTTTGTTATTGGTGAGTGATATGTTTGTGTATGTAGTATATGTATGTGCCTGTGTCATATGTGAGTTGTGGTGTGTGTGTGTCATGTGGTTTATATGTGTGTGGTGTGTGTGTAACATGTGTTTGTGTGGTATGTTTATGAGTGGTATGTGTGTAGCATATAGTATGTGACATGTACATTTTTGTGGCCGTGTTGTTTGTGTGTCTGCATGTGTATGGTGTGAGCATTGTTAAAATCCATTAACAGTTGCCAGATGTGGTGCCAAACACTTTCAATCTGAATACTCAGAAGACAGACGCAGGAGGATCACTATGAGCTTGAGGTCATCCTGGTCCACACATGGACTTGCAGGTCAGTTAGAATCACACAGTGAGAGCCTGATGATATCACAGAGTGTGTTCTTTAAGGTCATACTGCAAGTGCCTCAGACTCATTTCCTCTTAACTAAGCAAACGTATGTCAGTGTGGACCATCAGACAACTAATTGGCCACTGTCCGACTCTACCTTGCTGCTCCAGTTGCCTTGTCCCTCAGAAAGCCAGCATGACTGGCTTGGGGACACCACTGGCCATTATGACGACTTCACAGGTACCTCACCAAAACTACAGGACAATGTGAGCTGGCTTCAGAAGGCACAGCCTCATTAAGGCTGTTTCAGAGTGGCTAGCAGAGTTTTGCTATCACACAAATCTACTTGACCCTTCAACCATTTCTACCCTGGCGAAAGGGGAAGCAGTCCCACCCTTCTCCCTGTGGCCTAGCAGAGGGGGTGCTGGGAGGCAGCTGTGAGGCTGCAGTTCCCCTGCTATGGAGGAGGGCTGTCAGGTCATTCACTGGTCTGGAAGACACTCCCACTCTCTCCCCTGGGACTGACAGTTTAGGCCTCATGCAAGGTTCTGTTGAGCCATCTTTTTCTTACCTTACTTTCAGGACGGTGATGGAGACGCAGGCAGCAGACAGTACAGCAAACACTGAGGCAGGGGAGTGACAGCTGAGTGGTCAACAGGCAAGCGACTGGATGTGTGGTAGCTGAAGCATCTGACAGGGGACGGGGCAGGAAAAGGAAGGGTCACAGCAGGAGAGGGCAGAGCAGTGTCTCAGGAAGGACAGGAGGGTTCACTCCAGAGGATGGAAACATCAGGCCCTGGTTCCCAGAATATGTCTGGGGAGCTGTGGTGTCTTTAGACACAAGAGCCTCACCAGGGCCAAGAGCCGCAGCACTGGTGAGTGCCAAGGAGGTCCTCCTCCCTAACCACGGGGTCCTGGGTCTATGCTAGTGTGAGGCCTGCTCACCTAGGGTACCACCTGCTGCTGCTCCCACCAGCTGTGCTTCTGTCCACTGCCGTGACACATGGAGGGCAAGGGAGCAGCCCAAGCCAGCAGCTGGAGACTTCCCCTCCCCTATCTTCTTGCGGCGCCCACACCAAAATAAACTCCAAGGTATCAGGGAAAGAAAGACCAGACGTCCAATTGTTTGTACTAAGAGAATGCATGTGCTGTCTTTATTGCCAGGAGAATGTGTGTGTGTGTGTGTGTGTGTGTGTGTGTGTGTCTGTGTGTCTGTCTGTGTGTGTGTGTGTGTGTGTGTGTGTGTGTGTGTGTCTTCATTGTAATTGCTAAGAGGTCTCTCTCCTGTAGGAGGGAGGAGCTTTATATACAGGTTTACAGCACAGTGGGAAAATCCCCAGGTAGAAGAGAGCGTGTTTTCCTCTTGCTGAATGTTGATGTCAGAGGGTCAAGGCCGAGGCAGTAAACCAGGACTAGAAAACAGGAAGCACTTGGACTGGAAAACAGGTTGTATGTAGGCTGACCAGCAACTCACAGAAACCCCGTGGGGCTGGAGCCCAACATCTCCTCCCTTGTTTATATATAAATTAGAACTTGTCTCAGGTGACAAGGAAGTTAGCGCCAATCTTAGTATCAATAACCAACCTTGTATAAATGAAAACAAATATTTATAAAAAATATTTGAGAATGTGGGCGTCATTCTTTGCAAACTACTTCCTGCTGTTAAGGGGCACTGAAATACGATGGGGATGCAGACAAAAAAAACAGAAACCTGTTGAAATTCTTGTTTTTGTGGTCTTTAAGGCTGCATCATCTCAGCTGTTTTAGGTGTTGGATCACCTGGGCCACTGCTTCAGGTGGTCTTGCTTCATCAAACCATACCAGTCTAGAAGGAACCCACAGCTTTTTATGTTCTGTGGAAACAAAAGCAGAAATTCTTTTCCCACGTAACCTGCCCTCATATTTAAATTTAGAAGTCGAAGCATTTTCAAAATATATAAGTTGGATTAATTTAGCAATATTAATGATCAAATGTCTTTTAGCAGTTTTTGTTCCTTTCTTATCAATTAAACAATTTAAAGACAACACAACTATACACAGTATCCAGACTCTCTGTGTATTTTCCGTTCCATATACTTTCATCTTTTCTTTTTCTGTTACTTAATACCAGTACCTCATTTGTTAACTGTTACCAATTTTTAATTTACCCACTTTTAATCTGTCCTCCAACTGAGCGATTTCTCAGGTTCCCCTTTCTTTCCTGACCTTGATGTCAGGCGAAGGCCTGGAAATTTAATCCAATCCACCCTGCATCTGAGGATGATCTCTCAGGTTTCCCTTTCTTTCCCAACCTTGGTATAGGCGAAGGCCTGGAGACTTAAACCAATATAGCTTCTCCTTAGAAGGTGATCTCTCAAGCAAAGCCTGGAGATTTGACCATTCAATTTTACTTTTAGAAGTTAAGGTACCTGTTTTTAATTCTTTTCTTTCTCTAGTCTCTCCTCTCCTGAGTCTTCTTTCTGGCCAATCTTTCCCAGTCTTTCCAAGTCTCTCTAGATCTCGGTGGGACCTCCAATTGCAGCATCCGAGGCACAAGCAACTCCAAGGTACCAGGGAAAGAAAGACCAGACATACAAACTGTTTGTACTAAGAGGATGCATGTGCTGACTTTATTGCCAGGAGTGTGTGTGTGTGTGTGTGTCTGTGTCTGTGTGTGTCTGTGTCTGTGTGTGTGTGTCTGTCTGTCTGTCTATCTGTATTGCAAGTGCTAAGAGGGGTCCCTGTCCTGTAGGAGGGAGGAGCTTTATATACAGGTTACAGCACAGTGGAAAAACCCCAGGTAAAAGAGAGTATGTTTTCTTCCTGCTGAATGTTGAGGTCAGAGGGTCTAGGCCTGGGCAGTAAGCCAGGATTATAAAACAAGAAGCATTTGGACTGGAAAACAAGTTGCACTTGTACGCTGACCAGCAACTCACATAGTCCCTGTGGGGCTGAGCCCACCATCTTCTGAGAAAGGGACCCAAGACTGTTATCTGTGGAACACCTGCCTCAGCCTCCCACGGTGGACTCTGCACCTCACCTGACCATTCTGTGTCCCCTGAAACTGACACTTGTCATCTACCTGGTCTGTCTGTCACTGGAACATCTCTGTATGAGGTAGGACACCATTTCCCATAAGCATGACCACAGTGAGAACCAGGGTCTCCCAATGCTCGGCTCTGACTGGCTGGTGTGCTCCCTGTCAACCGGCTGTGAGATCTGATGCTCAGATTTCATCAAACACTGTATCAGAGGGACAGACAGCTATGGCTTCAACTCGGGTAGGCCATGCTCAGCAACTGCCAACTTGAGATTGGTCCCCAGGGCAGCCATGCTGACAGGCAGTTATGGCGATGGATGTAAACCAGGTGGAGCCCCTGCTCTAGGACTGACTTCCACCAGCTCCCCTCACCTCCCCACCCCCACCATGAGTTCACACATTGCAAGCAGTGCCTAGATGTGGCTGCTCTATCTGGGACTGTCAAGACTCCTGCCATGAACCAAGTTAACTTCTCTTCCACATACAGCACCGAGTCTAGGGAGTTGGTCACAGCAATGAAACACAGATTACAACACCACAGTGCACATGGACCCTGTACATGAGAACAGGCCTGGCCTCCACCACAACATGGGCCTCTGAACCCTGTCCCTGCTTCCCTAGCGTTTCTTGCATTGGCTTATTTTCAATTACTTAGAAGTCAGGAGAGCAAGGCATGTGACACTCCATCCCAGAGACACCACAGGGGAGGTCTTCACAATGGATGTTAGATGGACTGAAGGGTAGCTGGCATGTCTCAAGTCTCTAAACAAGATGTTTCTGAAGCATGAAACAACAGTATCTTCCCACATGACCCAGGCTGGCCTCAAACTCTCAACACCACTGCCCCCAACTCCCTATTCACCTTATATAAGTGCTTACGTACTTAAGTACTTAAGTGTTTGCTAAGTCAGAATTAAGGAGTTTGTTTTTAAAGGCATTGACTGTCACATTGTTTCCATCAGTGATGACAGTTGAAGTTTGTCAAAGGCTTAGAGAGACCTTAGTCTTTTGGCTTACTGCATGCTGGAGCCAAACAGGATCTGCATCCGGTAACAATTTTGGCAAAGAGCTGCCAAGCACTAATATCCACCCATGAGCTGTCCCCTATATCCTCCAGTCCTTGTTTTGATGACCTTGCAGGACCACAGGGCTACTTGAGCCCAGTTAGGCCTTTCTAGTCCTAGGATGTGTTAGGAATGGAGACAAGGGCATAATTTTGCTAACAAGTGTCTACTGGTGGGTGACACCTGCAACACTCTCCTAGTTTGTCAGATCTAGCATTAGTCCTTTTGTAGATCTCACAGAGGTTTAGTGCCTAATCCTGTATGTCAGAGGACACATGACATCCACACCTTTCCCCACTGATTGGACATTCTCCCTTGAACCATTAACATTCTGTGACCAGATATTTCTACAGTTTTCCCATCGATTCACATTGTTCTATATATGTGTGTGTGTGTGTGTGTGTGTGTGTTCACTTATACATGTGTTCATTTTTGTGTGTAGTTACATAGTTGGTTGCTAGTTTTATGTCACCTTACACAAGCTAAAATCATCAGAAAGAGGAAAACTCAACGAAGAAAAACATGCCTTCGATGGGCAATGGTGGCCCACTCCTTTAATCCCAGCACTCTGGAGTCAGAGGCAGGTGGATTTCTGATGTTGGGACCAGCCGGTTCTACAAGGAGTTCCAAAAGATCCAGGGCTATACAGAGGAACTCTGTGTGGAAAAACCAAAAGAAACACGTTTAAGAAAGAGAAAAGAAAATGTCTCCATAAGTTGGGACTAAAGGCAAGCCTATAAGGCAGTTTCTATCTCTGTCTCTGCCTCCCTGAAGACAGAGTTTCCTGTAGCGCCCCGACCTTCTTGGAACTCACTGTGTAGACCCAGCCAGCCTCAAACTCAGAGATACACCTGTCCGTGCCTCTCAAGTGCAGGGATTAAAGGTGTCAAGCTCCAATCCTTGCCCAGGCATTTTATTAATTAATACTTAATATGGGATGGCTAATTATTAATTAGTGCTTTATATGGGATGGCTAAGCCCATTGCAGTTGGTGCCATCTCCTGGCTGGTGGTCCTGGGTTCTATAAGGTAGCAGGTTAAGCAAGCCCTGGGAGAGAAACCAGTAGCAGCATCCTCCATGGCCTCTGCATCTGCTCCTGCCTCCAGGCTCCTGCCCTGCTTGAGTTCCTGTCCTGACTTTGATGATAAATGGTGACATGGAAATATAAGCCAAATACATTCTTCCCTCTTTAATTTGCTTTGGTCATGGTATTTTTCACAGCAATAGTAATGTTTTTATTTATGTATTTTTTCCAGACAGTATTTCTTTGTATCACAAATATGCTTGAACTCTCTTTAGAGACCAGGCTGGTTAGGAACTCACAGAGATCGACCTGCCTCTGCATCCTGAGTACTGGGATTACAGGTGTGCGCCACCTTGCCTGGCTGAACAATAGAAATCTTAACTGAGACACATGGCATACATGTGTGCATACACATGGCAGCCAGAGATAAACAGTCAAATGATTCAGATGCTCTCACCATATAAAAGTATATGTGGGTGTGTGTTTATGTGTGCGCTTGTACATGTACACATACATATATATTGTATATGTAGATTTCTGCTTTGTGAAAAGATTTTATTTGTTTTGTTTTCTATGCATGCAGATTTTGCCTGCATGGAAGTCTTACACACTGTGTGTGCAGTGCCTGTGGTCCCCAGAGGAGGGTGTTGGATCCTCGGAAACTGGAGTTACAGGGGGCTGTTAGCTGCCCCATGGGTGGTCAGTCCTCTTAACAGCTGATCTCCTTATATTTTAGAGACAGGGTCTCTTCCTGATCCTGGAATTGCTGACATGGTTAGACTGATTGGCCAGTGAGCCCCAGGAGCAGACTCCCTAGTACTGGAATTACAAGGAGCACCACTGTGCCTGGCTTTCCTCATGGGCCTGGGGACTGAAACTCAGATTTCAAGCTTATACAGCAAGATTTTAGCTAACTGGGGCAGTCCCAGGCCACCTTGATTTTTCCTTTGCATGCATGAAGCTCAAACTGAAGGACCAAAGGAAGTAAACTCCCCTCCCGAGAGCAGAGAAGCATATGTAAGTACTCATGGCTTCCTCTGTAAGAACACTGTTTTCATTCTATTTATGTATCTGCTCATTCATTCATTCATGCCAACATTGATTCATATAATATACAATTATGTAATAATTCAATATGATGATATATAGTTTGTTATTGAAATTCTTTGATATTTGACCATTAAGAGCTTGCTTAGGTATTCTTGTTTCCGTTTCCAAAGAACTTATTCGTGTGTGTGTGTGTGTGTGTGTGTGTGTGTGTGTGTGTGTGTGTGTGTATGTGTGTGCATCAGAGGAAAATGAGGAGGAACCAGTTCTCTTTTCTACCATTTGAGTTCTGGGATTTGAACTCAGGTCCTCAGGCTGAGCGGCAAGTACCTTCAATCACTGAGCTGTCTCCAAAGCTATTTTTTGAGTCGAGTATTCTTACTGAACCTGGAACACACGTGGGATTTTGGTGGATGCCACCGCACTCACATCCTTACAGGGGTCCTGGGGATCTGAACTCAGGGCTTCGGACTGCATAATGAGCACTATACCCACTGCGCCATCTCCTTAGCCACCCCCATCTTGTGTCTGGTGCTGTGGGTTAACATCGCGGCTTTGCACTTGCTAAGAAGTACTCTTCTAAGACATTAGCAGACCAGTGCAAATACCAGAGAAGGAGTGACTGCTGACACTTTGAACTGGGGCTGTGGTTGTCATGGGGTGGATCACATGGCAATCAGGAAGTACAGAGACATGAATGGCCCGCCATCTTTCTCCTTTCCACTCCGTCTAAGACCCTAGTCCACACTACCAACATAAAGCCAGACTGCCCACGTCAACCCTAGTCTAAAAACTCCACGCTCACTGAGTTTTCTTTCCATGGTGACACAGACAACTATCTGTGGGAAGTAGGCTGATTAGACCTTGAGACCCTCCTCGCACATATCACTGCCTGTGGACAAAGGAGACTTCATGCTACACGGATGGATCCCTCCCCATGGCCATTGCTCTATCAACGCTTAGAGACCTGCTTCCTGGTAGGGGTGAGAGAGACGAGAGCAGGACAACAGGAATGAGTACTGAGGCAGGGAGGGGGACACTGCAGCATGATGCAGTTGGTGGGACAAAAACATCCCCAGCCCTGAGGAGACCCACGTGACCTAACACACTGGGACTACCCTGGCTGGCAGTCACTAAAAGCCCCAGATGGTGCCCCCTGTCCTGAGAGGTCGACTCCACAGGTGACAGCAGCTAAGATGCTATAATGTCCGTGGAACACAGTATGGTCCCAGATGTGCACACATCTGCTCACGTGTTGATCTCAGTGAAAAGCAGTGTTGTGGGCTGTTGGCTCCCTACAGTGACAGAAATCCTCCTTGACCCCGATGGTTTCCACCTCCAAGCTATAGAAGACATGCTTGCAGCCAAGAGAGAAAGTAGTGGTGACAGTTTTTTTTAGGACAACAGGGCATTTGGCTCAGTATGTGGCTGCTTAGTTAGAAAGGTCAGTCCAGAGGTCTTCTGGCAAAGATACAACCTCTTCTGTCCAGAAGCTGATGACATTAGGATGTCTCCTGCTATTTGTTCTTCAGACAGGCAGGGGCTCCTATGCAACAGGGACAGGAATCCACAGGTGCCAGGCTCTTGCCCAAAGGCATTTGGAACTCGTGGGAGGCAGGGTTGGGCTTGGATGGGATGGGGTGGGCGGGACTGGGATCAGGGAGACAGCAGCTTATAAGGCAGCAGGATCTGCTCTGAGAAGAACATTTAGCACTCTGCACCATGAAGGGGACATTGCTTCTGCTCTCCTTGCTGGTGACCGGGGAGCTGGGCTTACGGACAAGTGAGAACCGGGACAGGCGGCAATTCTGATACTTCTCAGTTGTAGACAGATCTCCAGTCAGTGCCTAGAGACAAGTCTAAGGGGTCCCTGGGAGGTTTCTAACCAGGAGTCCTGCCCAAGTCTTGTGACTTACTTCTCTGGACTGGGACAGTTGGGGTGGGTGGGTGCTGAGGTGGACGTGTGGGGGTGATGACTGTCACACGTTTTCATGCACAGTTGAAGGTGGATCATGTGTGGGGCTTACATGAAGGTCAGATATGCAGGCTGGCACACTCATTTATCCCCTTCTACTGAGAGTGTGTGTCTATGGAATCTGTGTGATATGTCTGGGAGGCAGCAGCCTCGGGAGGGTAGGACTGTGTGGAAAGTCAGGTAAGACATTAGGTGATGTGGCAAGAAATCCTGAATGTCACCTTTTGTAGCCTGGGGCTCCCTTAATGTTGGTTTTCCATCCGTGTTTGCAGGGGAAGCAGGCTTCTCTTTCTATGATATCTATGGTGCACTGGTCCTTGGAAACAAGCAACTATTGAACTCTATCCTTAGCAAGTTTGACCCGACTGACAAGGAAAGGGAAGCTTTTGAAAAAATCCAGGAATGCTACAATGAGGGAGGATGGAAAAGCAAACTCCTGGATTTGGCAGTTGTGGTAACTTCCCCCTAACCCACTCCCCCCATGCACACATGGTTCCATGCTGTGTACAAGTAATGTGTGTCAGGGGATGAACAACAGACACCCTAGTACATGTCAATGCAGCATGCCGGTACATACACAGCCAGCCTGTTCTCTGCTAGTTCTGCAGACACTCCCATGCTATGAGTAATCTTGGGTTCTCTACACACTAGGGCAGGCAGGGACAGAGGAGATCCTTGCTCTGGCTGCAGCACAGGTAGGGCATCCTCAGCTGTGATCTAAGATGTCTGAATTCTGTCTACTGGCAAGTGTCCCTTGACTCTACTCCCCTGTCTCAAATGGAGCCCTCCTTCTCCTGGCATCCTCAGGGCCAAGGCAGAACCTCCCTGCATAGCTTAGATGCCACTCCAACCCTAGGGAGTGCCCGCAGATGCCCACCACAGTTGCTCCTTGATTCCTGTTGTCTCATCTTAAGTCAAACCTGGGCTATACGGATGTGTATTCTGAATAGTGCATCACTCATGATGTTTGTACTTTAGTTTGAGTGACAGGACCTGAAAACTACACCTCTTCAAACAGATTTTCTTCTAACACACACACAGGGGATGTATTACGCAATGTGCGGGACAGATGTCCTCAGGTACGGGACACCATCAAAACTAATACTCAGCCATCTTGTGTCCTCTCCACACTAGCCCCATCATACCTTCCAGCACCTTCTCCCCTTCATCCCATCTGGCTAGGGTGGCTTTGCAGACTTCCTCCTGGCAGCTGTGGATGAGCTGCAGCTCCCTTGGGCAGAGTCTGCTGTGGAGACCTGAGTCACTGCAGGGAGTTTCCTTCACTGAGGACAAGGAGCAGTCTCATCGTGGGTGACTGGGGAGTCCTGGTGAAGCTCTGTACATTGCATGTAACAACCTCTAATCCTCTGTCCTTTTGATTTCCAGGAAAGCATCGTCTTCAGTGAAGAATGCAGGCAACACTTTGCCGAAGACAAGTTAAAAATCATTAACTTATATTTTCTTACATAATAACCTCTTTAAAATGTTGGCTGATGCCTGTGACATCTTGCAGCCCTGTCCTCTCTCCCTCCTGAAGTTGGAATCCAGACACCTGTCCCCTCCTTCTTCTGTCTGTCAAGCTCATTCTAATAAACACCTGCAGCTCTGCTCTGGTCTCCACGTCTGTGTGCTGTGCAGGTGACATGTGACATCTTCAGAGGATGTGGGAGACAGTGACAGAAGTGACATGTGTGGGCACTCAGAGCAGGGAGACTGGCACTGTCTGGCCAGGTGAGCATGGGAAAGCCACCGCAGCTCTTTTGTTGTTCTGTAGACCAGGCTGGCCATGATGTCACAGAGGTCCTCCTGTCCTCTGCCTCCCTACTGCGGGAATTAAAGGCTATGAATCATTATCGCGCCAGACTGACTGAGGCTTTGTTAGACTGTGAGACAGCAGCTGTCTCAGGATAAACACCATGTCAGCAGTCACTGGTCTCACCAGGCTGGCAGGATAGAAGTGAGGAGCTCAGCTACTCACCTCACATGTCACAGGGCTGCTGCTTCCGTAGACGTCAGTCCATAACAGTGTAGTGACTCTGAACATGACTTGGGCGTTTGTATCAGATACTATTGGTCTGCTAGTGACAGTCACCATTCATCATAGCCTGGTTATCATAGCAGGTCCAGGACTTCCAGGGCTACAGAGAAAGTGCCTCCCACAACAACAAAAACAAAACTTAATAATAAAGAAGAAACCTTAATGGGGAAAAAGACAGGAATAAATGTTCTTGTTTATTAACGAAAGCAAAGTGTCTGACAAGAAGGTTCTAGGGATAGAGTGCTTCTGTGTATTTCTGGGGACCTGAGTTTGAGTCACAGAACCCATGCAAAAGGAGTCTAGGCAGAACACATCCGTAATCCCAGTGCTCCTATGCAAGGATGAGAGGAGACTAGTGAATAACCGGAAGTCTGTCTGGAGTCCAGTGTCAGATGACCACAGAGACCTGTGTAGACATGGTAGGTGAGGAGTGATACCTGAGATTGTCCTTGACATCCATGTGCACACTGTGGCTTCTGCATGTAAGCTCTCTCATGGACTCACACACAAAACAATCAGACAACTATAAAGGAGAGGAATCTCAATCAGTGCAAAGAGAAATCTGAACAACATTGGTTCACAGGGAGACAAAAATGATAGCACAACTAAGGAGAGTGACAAAGATTGAGAAGAAGACTGAGCTGGGCGAGTGTTGGTGAGCACGCTAAGGAACTGAAGGTCTAGCTGCGGGGAGCAATGTCATAGAGATGGGACACAGTGTGTCAGATAAACCTGCAAGCAGACTATGACGAAAGAGGGCCATGCTCATCGGTTTCCTGATGTGACAGCTAGTAATGCTTCCTAAGGATGGCTGGTGAGCCCATAGAAAGTCCAAAGGGCCTCACCAGGACCACAGCTCTCATGTCCAAACCAGAGACTCTGTGAGTACAGACTGGTTTCAACTTTGAGCCCACAAGCCAGAGTTTTTCCAAACCAAAACCTCGTGACAAGGCATGACTAAATTCTGAAACTTGTTGGGATTATACAAATCAGGAACTCCTAGAAGTCTTTACTCCACCTGTGGAATCCTCAAAGGGTGAGGCCTCCTGCTCAACACCGGTCTCTCATTAGGCTGTGAGACATTGTGTAGGCCCCTTCTACAGGAATATGTAAGTACTATGCTGTTGCAGTGTCAATCTTTCTGGGCCATCAGTTACATCTAGAAGGGAAAATCTCATGCGTGGAAAAGAGACATCCAGGCCTTTGATGTCTGGACAGTACCACACAGGAGAGTCTAACAGGTGATTTTCATAGCACCTTTACTTGGATTGGTCCCAACTAGGGGAGACAAATGTCTTTTAACCCACGAACAAACTATGGAGTAAAGATGCAGGAGAAAAATTGCCCCATAACACAGCAGTCAGGCACTCATGTGCTACAGGAGAAAATTTATGTTTGTAAGGAAGCAAAGACACTTATTTTCTTTCCATGAACTTCTGAAGGAGGAAAAGGAATCTACACTAAACATAAATCAGTGAACACTGGGATGGGAAGTTAAGACAGAAGTGACTATAAAGTGGGAGGAGGGATTATTACAAGTAACGGAGATTTTCATTATCATGACTGCCGTGAAGAGTTCCTGGGTTTGTACATTAAATGAAAGATATCACAGTATGTACTCTATTTATGCACAGCATAGTGCACATCCATTCTACTTCTATACAACTTTAATAAGTGAAGTGGATTCATATACAAGGAAGAGTTAAAAGCACAAAAATGATGATTTCCTGTCTACTGAAAATACCACAAAGTTTGGCCAATACACACTGGTCTTACAGTCTGTGAGAGAGAGGTCTGCTTCATAGGACACAGAGCATCATGAACAATAAAGACCAACTTTGATACCCAGGTCACTACACGGACTAGCTTCTCTTTCCAATCTCCACTTTCTGGCCCGTGTAGACCTGGTGATCCAGCAACATTTCAATACCTGCCGTTGCCGAGCATCTACAGAGAAACAACCAGGGAAGGCTTGAGACTATCTGTATACCCTCATCTGTCACTGCTAGAGTGATCAGAGCATTCCAGAAGCACACTTAGATGCCAACATTCTGGATTTGCTGCCCTCCACTTTTATTAACTAAGCCCAGGGTTGGATGCACATGTGGCAAACTGTAATGCGTTTATCCATGCCCTCTGTCCTCCACAGATAGCACATGAGGCGGTACACAGCAGGTTCTTCATGCACTCCACAGCCAGCTGTGGTAACCTTCACTTCTGATCCCTTTTGCAAATGTGCCTCCTTAGCCTCCACTCCTGAATCCTGAAAGCAGAAAATATTGAAGTAAATGGAAACCTCCTGGGAGGAAATGGCCCCACTAAAAATGCCTGTCTTACAGTCTAAGAACCCTTAGGTGACACTCTTAATTGTCTCACGGCAAAAGTGACCATGAGGAGAGGTCTGTTGTATTGACCACGGCCGTGTCAAAACAGGGAGCCTCACACATAGCAGGGCAGATAGAGGGATAGTGGGCATTCCAGGAAGGACTGGTGGCCTGTGACTCCTCTTTCTGCAGCTGTCTTTCAACAGGCTCTTCAGCTGGTGAGGTGTGAGCACTGACGAGACACTGGGGCGTATCAAACCCAGGAGAAGAAACAGCGTCTGAGGACCTGTCCAAAGCCTGCGTAGACATCTCAGACCACACTGAGCAGTTCGTGGTGAGAGAGCACTGCACAGGGAGCCGTGGCAAGGAATGGGCCAGAGAGGTGTGGTTAACCCAAGCCAAATCCAGAGTTGGACTGGCAAGTGAGCAAGAAGTGAGGAACGGGAGCTGCGCGACCAAAAATGAGCCGCGGCAGCTGTCCTCGGGAAGATACAGGAACGGCAGAGGGGAGGTTCCTGGAAGCTTCCACCAGCCAGCCCTGACATGCATTCACCCTCACTCTTCTCTCACCTGAAGTAGTCCCCCTCCAGGCCTGTCTTCTTAGAGCTGCTGTCACATCTGTTTCGTCAGTCACCAGCCGTGTTCCTGGTCTTCCAGCGGGACAAGGACACGGATCCTGGGAGGTCCAAGTCCTATTCAGAAGACAATGCAGGTAAGAGGACAGCAGCAGCTCAGGGTGACCTCCCCACAGAGCATACGGCAGGAACCAGTAAGGACAAGGACTCTAAAGGGGTTGGGCATGCGGCTCAGCAGGAGAACCCTTGCATAGCACGTACCGTGAGAGAGAAAAGAGGGGGTTTCTGAAATCAGGAGGAGAAATGTTAGCAGGAGGGGAGTGGCCGATTGAGGGCAGGAGGACCAGTTTCGTTCAGTGGTTCGGCCAGGATGAAGGCTTTCTTGGTACGCTCTCTGCTTCTTTGGAGGACGCCTATCACGTATCTCTCCCTGGTAGGTATCTGGATCCCAGGCCGAGGGACTACATGCTGAGATTAGCAAGGGCTCAGGCCGCAATTAAACTACAGGCAGCTCTTGAAAGACTCCAGAAGCTGTGTCTGGGAGGCTAAGCTCTGAGTCTTCTGGGTAACGTAACCGTGGTTGTCGTCATCATAGTAGTTGATGTGAACACCATGGATACATACAGCTGCTCATTGCTCTGTCTCTGTGGTGTCCCCGTATTCTGGTCTCTTACCGAGACTTCCATGGAAAGGACTGCAGCCAACTACAGAAAAGCTGAGAGACCTTATTTCAGATATTCTCCAGTGCTATAAAATCAGAAGACACGGGGAACCAGATTTGTCTCACCCAAGAGGTGGGCTCACCCAATGACCCTGGAGTTCATATTGTTCCCTATGTGGATTGGTATGAAAGTAGTGTGACCTTTGAAAAGTGGGTTGTGCAGCCGGTGGGATGACTCAGCAGGTCAACGCACTTGCTCCCTAACCTGGCCACCTGAGTTCAATCCTCAGGACCTACACAGTGGAAGGAGAGTACTTTGGAGATATTTTGGGACACTTTGAAAGCAGTGTTGACAGGAAAGTTCATAGCATTAAGTGCCCACAGGAAGAAACT
Source organism: Mesocricetus auratus (assembly GCF_017639785.1). Taxonomy (NCBI): domain Eukaryota; kingdom Metazoa; phylum Chordata; class Mammalia; order Rodentia; family Cricetidae; genus Mesocricetus; species Mesocricetus auratus. Next base: position 2,843,399 of record NW_024429223.1, read on the forward strand.
GGATAATAGTCACACTAGAGAATTAATACCACAACTGAAAACTCTAGAAAAACAACAAAAAAAAGCAAACTTACCCAGGAGGAGTAAACGCCAGGCAACAATCAAATTGAGGGTTGAAATCAATAATGTAGAAACTAGGAAAATGCTGAAAAGAATCAATGAAACAAAGAGTTTGTTCTCTAAGAATATCAACAAGATAGACAAACCTTTATCCAAACTAGCCAAAAGGCAGAGAGAGAGCATGGTAATTAACAAAATCAGGAATGAAAAGGGGGACATAGCGACGGACACTGAGGAAATCCAAAGAGGCATGAGGTCATACTTAGAAAACCAGTGCTCCCAGAAATTCAAAAATTTAAAGAAAATGGACAATTTTCTGCATAAATATCAAATTTAAATCAAGAATAGTAGATAAGCCATCTAAACAGACCTATAACCCCTAATGAAATAGAAGCAGTCATCAAAAGTCTCCCAAACAAAAAATGTCCAGGCTCAGATGGCTTAAGTCCAGAATTTTACCAGAAATTCAAAGAAGAGTAAATTCCAATACTGCTTAAAGTGTTCCACACAACAGAAGAAAGAGGTTTGTTGCCAAACTCTTTTTTTTTTGTTTTGGCTACAATTAGCTTGGTACACAAGTCACATAAAGACACAACAAAGAAAGAGAACTACAGACCATTTTCCATAGTGAACACTGATGCAAAATACTCAATAAAATACTAGCAAATGGATTTCCAAGGACATGTCAGAAAAATCATCCACCATTATCAGGTAGACTTCATCCCAGGAATGCAGGGATGGTTCAACATATGAAATATATCAACGTAATCCACCATATAAACAAACCGCAAAGGAAAAACCACATGATCATCTCACTAGATGTTGAAAAAACCTTTGACAACATCCAATACCCGTTCATGATGAAGATCCTGGAGAGATTAGGGATAATAGGAACATAGCTGAACATAACAAAAGCAACATACAGTAAATGAACAGCTAACATCAAACTAAATGGAGAGAAAGTCAATGCAATTCCTCTAAAATCAGGAACAAAACAAGGCTGTCCACTCTCTCCATAGCTCTTCAATATTGTACTTGAAGCTCTAGCTAGAGAAATAAGACAAGAAAAGGAGATCAAGGGCATTCAAATTGGAAAGGTAGAAGTCAAACTTTCACTATTTACACATGATATGATAGTTTACATAAGTGACATGAAAAACTCTACATGCAAAGTGGCTGGATACAAGGTTAACTCAAAAAAAGTCAGTAGCCCTATTATATACAGAAGATAAATGGGCAGAAAAGAAATCACAGATACATCAGCCTTTACAATAGGCACAAACAACATAAAATACCTTGGGGTAACGCTAATCAAACAAGTGAAAGACCTGTATAGCAAGAACTTAGAGTCTCTAAAGAAAGAATTTTAAAAAGATACCAGAAAATGGAAAGATCTCCCATGCTCTTCCATAGGAAGGATCAACATAGTAAAGATGGAAATCTTACCAAAAGCAGTCTTCAGATTCAATGCAATCCCTATGAAAATACCAGCACAATTTTTCACAAACCTCGGAAGCACACTACTCAACTCTATATGGAAAAAGAAAGACCCAGAATAGCAAAAAAAAAAACCCTGTTCAACAAGGCAACGTACTGAGACATCACGATCCCTAACTTCAAGCTCTATAACATTTACTCTATCTGCTCTTCAGTTGAGGATTCTAGGTTGCTTCCAGGTTCTGGATATTACAAATAATGCATGTGGACCCTGTGCATGAGAACACACCTGGCCTCCACCATACCACAGGGATCTGAACCCTGAACTTGCTTCCCCAGCAACTCTTCCTGTGGCTGCTTTTGTGTCCCTTAGATACCCAATGACTCAGGAGAACAAGGCATGTGGCACGCTATCCCTGGGACACCACATAGGAGGTCTCCACAGTGGTCGTTAGATGTACTGGAGGGCTAGCTGGCCTCTCTCAAGTCTCTAAACAAGAGCTTTCTGTAACATGAAACAACAGTTATCTTCCCACATGACCCAGGCTGGCCTCAAACTCTCAACTCCGCTATCCACACCTCCCTGTTCACCTTATATAAGTGCTTATGTAAGTTGGCTGGTATGAATTTTTAACAGTAAAGACTTTAAGTGTTTGGTAAGTCAGAACTAATTAGTTTGTTGTTAAAGGCATTGACTGTCGCTTTCTATCCATCAATGGTGACAGATGAAGTTATTGCCAAAACTTAGAGGGACCTTAGTCTTTTGACTTATTGGATGCCTGAGCCAAACAGGGTATGCATCCTGTAACTGTTTTGGGAAAGAGGTGCCAAGTACTAAAATCTACCCATGAGCTGTCCACTATGTCCTCCAGTCCTTGTTTTGATGACCTTGCAAGTTCCCAGGGCTGCTGAGGCCCAGCCAGGCCTTTCTATTCCTTGGAAGTATTAGGAATGGAGACAAGGGCATACTGTGGCTAAGAAGTGTCTACACCTGCAGCACTCTGCAAGTTCGTCAGAGCTGACATTCGACTGTTTGGAGATCTCAGGGAGGTTTAGTGCCTAATACTGCATGTCAGAGGACACACCTTTCCCCACTGACTAGAAATTCTCACTTGAGCCATTAACACTCTGTGTCTAGATATTTCTACTGTTTTCCCATTCCCTCACATTTTCCTCTGTGTGTGTGTGTGTTTCTGTGTGTGCCCATTCGATATTGTATGTGTGTTTGTGTTTGCAATTGCCCATATGTTGGCTACACGGTGCCTAGTTGCTAGTTTTATGTCAACTTGACAAAGTCTAAAGTCATAAGAAAGAGGTAAGCTCAACGAAGAGAAACATGGCTTGTATGGGTAGTGGTGGCACACTCCTTTAATCCCAGCACTCTGGAATCCGTTGTTGGTGTATCTCAGAATCTGAGGCTAGCCAGGTCTACATAGAGTTCCAAAAGATTTAGGACTACACTGAAAATCTTGTCTGGAAAATCCAAAATAAACACATTTAAGAAAGAGGAAAAAAAATAAGAAAATGACTCCCCAACTTAGGACTGTAGGCAAGTCTGTAAGGCATTCTCTCTCTCTCTCTCTCTCTCTCTCTCTCTCTCTCTCTCTCTCCCTCCCTCCCTCCCTCCCTCCCTCCCTCCCTCCCTCCCTCCCTCCCTCCCTCTCTCTCTCTCTCTCTCTCTCTCTCTCTCTCTCTCTCTGCCAGCACTGATTATCTTGGACCTGTATGTACCTCTCAAGTGCTGGGATTAAAGGAATCCAGCAACAGTCATTAGCCAGGCATTTTTATTAGTGATCAATGTGGGATGGCTAAGCCCGTTGTGGCTGGTGCCATCTCCTGGCTGGGGGTCCTGCGTTCTATACGGTACCAGGTTGAGCAAACCCTGGGAAAGAAACCAGTAGCAGCATCCTCCATGGCCCCTGCATCTGCTCCTCTGTCCAGACTTCTTATGTCAGACGAATCTGCTTTCCTGGGTCTTCTGATTTTATAGCATTGGAGACTATCTGGAATAAGGCCTCTCTGCTTTTCTGAGAGACTATCTGGAATAAGGCCTCTCTGCTTTTCTGAGATTGCCTGCAGCCCTTTCCACCGCCGTCTCAGTAAGTCCCCTGGAGAAGGAGCTGAACCAAAATATGGGTACCAGAGAGGCAGATAACCAAGAGGCTGTGCCTATCCGTGGTGTTCAAGCCCACGAAGCATCATGGCGGGGGCGGGGGAACTACATTACCCAGAAGACTCAGCGCTCAGCCCCCCCCAGGCACCACTTCCGGTACCGCTCCTGGGCGGGCTGTAGTCTAAGCGCGATCTGAGAGTCTGAGTTTGCGCTGTCCCCACAGCTTGAGAATCGCTGAGACTCCAGCAGACTCGGGAACACACCGCACCGGGAGCGGACGGCGGAACTTCGTCCCGGCCCCAGCCTGGAGCGGCAGCTCTCAGCCCGGGGTCTGCAGGCGGCGGCCGCCCGCACTACCTCGGCCTGGGACGGGGCCGGGACCCAGGAGTTGCTTGCAGATGGCCACGCGCTCCTGTGACGTCAGAGGCGGCCCCTGCCCAGGTCTTTGCAGCCAGCTGTGGCTGTGGGTTGGGGAGCCTGGTGGGGGAGGTCCCCGATTCTGTCACCAGGGCAAGGAAGACCCGCGACAGCGGCACTCGAGAGGCTGGGAGACGCTCTTGGCGGGAGGTGGGAGGAGATCGTTGTTTGCATGTGGGTGGACGCTTCGCTCGCGTGCGTGTCTGTGCGCGTGGCGGTCAGTGCACCGCAGACTGGGGCTTCGGGCCCCAGAGACTGAAGTTAGAGACGGTTGTGAGCGGCCTTGTGGGTGCAAACCTGCCCTGTGGGTGCTGGGAACTGCACGGGATCCCATGGAAGAGCAGCCAATGTCTCAACTACATAGACATCCGCAGCCTTGATACCTGCAAACCAAAGGAGGGATGTGAGTCAGTGGAGGGAAAGTCATGCTGTCACCTGTGGTGGAAAGGTCAGTTGAGCCACTTTTCAGGAGGAATGGTGAGAAGTAGGTTTGAGCCTGGCCATGGTGATGCACACCTTTTAATTCTGCCATTCCGCCGGCAGAGGCAGGTGGATCTCTTGAGTTTGAGACCAGCCTGGCGTATAGAATGAGTTCCAGGTCAGTCGGGGATACACAGAGACACCCTGTCTCAAAACAACTAAGGGGGGTGTGGGGGTTAGGTCATGTAGAATCTGAACAGTTTTAGAGGACTTCTTGTTGTCTGAGGCAGCTTTGGGCTATGAAATACGAACCACGGGACTCAAGAATCACACATGGAGTTTTGGGAAGAGGAGCGTTTCAGATGAGGCTCGGCAGTTGGGGCGGTTGAAACTGGAGTGTGGACCTGCGATTGGCTCAGCTCCACATGGTTTCTGCACACAGAGTCCTCAAGCAAAATCTCTACCACACATGGTGTCGCCGAGCAACACAAGGCTCTTTGAGCTGTCAGCACAGTGTCAACATGTCAGCCATCCACCTCTGCTTATTAATGGTGGGAGAGTAAACGGAGTGTCAGGTGGGGCAGGAATACAGGGCACAGAATCTTCAAGACTCCTTGCAGCTGAATGGGGTCCTGGGGTAGCTGGTTGTCTCATTGCAGGTCAGGCTGTACGGAACTCTCTGCCACCTCTTAGACCTTTACACTCACTCAGGAGGCACAGATGGTTGATCTGAGGGCAGCTGGGCATGCTCGCTGGTCATTGTGTCTGCAGATCCATGGCTGCTGGCTGGCATTCCTGTGACAACAGCTAATTGATTGGATTAGGAGTTTTGAATGATTTGTTGGGAGATAGCATGGAGAGGACATTGATGAGCAGGGTGTAATTAGTAGAAGAAGAATTCATATCAGCTTGAGGGGGGAAATAGGAGTCAGGAAGGAAAGCTTATGGGGTTCCCAGTCCAGCACAGTGTGGTTGTAGGGTTGAAGCCTCATTCTCCTGAAATCTGGGACAAGGTAGTTGATCTCGGTGTCCTCCAGAGCTTGAAGGAACAGGGTCCTGTTGCAGTTGCTGTACATTAGGAATAAGCGTCAGGGGGAGAAGAAAAGGGTTTGAGGTGGAGTCAAGGAGTCCTGTGGGGGAGGCCCTCAAGCTTAGCAGCCTTTGGAGTTGCAAGAATAATCCTGAAGGGGCCCTGTTATTTAGAGGAAAGGGGTGAGGGGCATTGGTCTGGAGGAGAGAGAAGAACCTGGTCTCTGATGCTAGTTGGGGATGCAGAAGGGTTGTTATGGTCGAGGTAGGGGGTGGTCTGTTGTTAAGAGAAGCTTTTTCTTTTGCTAGCTGCTTTGGTTTATCCCCTGCCAGTCGCCTGGGCTCTGCCGCGCCAGCCTGGTTCTAGAGCCGCATTAGTCTCAAATAAACACACAGGAGGCTATATTAATTATGAAGCTGTTGGCCTTGTTTGTCTCTTACTGGCTAGCTCTGACTTAAGTATTTATCCCATAATTGTTAATCTAAGTATGTTTCTTACCGGAGAATAGTTCCTGGCGTCCTACCCCCATGGCGTCACATGTTGACTCTCCTGTGTTTCTCCTACCCAGAATCCTCCTGGATTCCTAGCCCCACCTATCTAGATTCCTATTGGCCAGACAGTGCTTTATTAGCATAAGACTTCCCCAACAGTCTGTAAAGTCCATGGGAGGGAACAGAGATGAGGATGTAAGGGTGTAAGCAGGGGATCAGGGAGAGGTGAGGGTTTAGGTGAGAGATCCGAAGTTAGAACCGGCCACCCAGACATGTGTTCAAGGCTGAGGTGAAAGGGGTCATTTTGGGGAGAGCCCTGAGCCTGAAAAGAGCCAGAGGCATGAGTTTTGTGCAGTCGAGGTGAAGTTCCTGTGACATTTTAACGAGAATATTTTCTAAAGAACTGTTAGTTTGCTCTACCTTCCCTGAGGACATGGGGTGGTATGGGTTATGAAAACGCCAAAGGATGCTGAGAGCTTTAGATCGGGTTGGGGAGACCAGAGAGGTGAATTCAGGCCACTGTCTGACTGAAAAGGGGCTGCAATTCTAAACAGGGGAATAATTTCCCTGAGAAAGATGTCAGAGAGACTGTCGGGGCTTTTTTGTTAGTGGTTGGAAATGCTTCTGCCCACCCTGAGAATGTATCAACTAATACCAGGAGATATTTGACTGCTGTGATTGTGGGCATGTGGGTAAAGTCAAGTTGCCAGTCTGTCCCTGGGACAGAGCCCCTGGCCTGGTGGGTAGGAAAAGGGGGATTAAGGTACCTGGGTTTAGGGTCTGACATCTGACAGGTTTTACAAGAGGCAGATAGATCTTAAGAAATATAAGTCCTCAGGGTGGGCTGGAGGTGAGCCTTGAGGAACTGAGAGAGAGCCTGACTGTTAGGGGGAAGAGCTGGTACAGATAGGACAAAATTTGTCGAGTATCAGGAGGTGACTGAGGACCTGGATTGTAGTGGATGGACTCCCTCTGGTGGTTGAGGAACATCTTGGTCTCTGACTTCTCAGTCCACTTGTTTTCCTTAGAGGTAATGGAGCTGTCAGTCTGATGAGACTGGCAGTAAATAATCCCTATAGCTTTGGGTAGGTGGGAGGCCTTTACCTTGGCCATAATTTGACCTGACTTAGTCATGGATCCTGCTTTTGTAGTAAGTAGCCCGTGCTCTTTGCAGATAGCAGCGTGGGACAGGAGCATATGAAAGCATGTTTGGAGTCTGTGTGGACAGTTAGACAGTGTTGTTGGGGAAGTCTTATGTTAATAAAGCACTGTCTGGCCAATAGGAATCTAGATAGGTGGGACTAGGAGTCCAGGAGGATTCTGGGAAGGAGAAACACAGAGAGTCAACATGTAGCCGCCATGGGGTAGGAGCCCGGAACTATTCTCTGGTAAGAGACACAATTAGATTAACAATTATGGGGTAAATACCTAAGTCAGAGCTAGCCAGTAAGAGACAAGCAAGGCCAACAGCTTCATAACTAATATAGCCTCCTGTGTGATTATTTAGGGACTACAATGCGGCAGAGCCCAGGCGGCTGGCGGGGGATAAACCAAAGCGGCTAGCAAAGAAAAGGCTTCTCTTTAACACACTGTCCCTGTGCTAATTGGAAGGCACGGAGGGGAGCTGTGAGTTCTGCCTGCTGGTTAGTAGTATGGACAAGCAAACAAACAAAAAAGTAGGTTTGGGGTCTTGTTGAATCTGAGCTGTTCTGGAGAACCCTGTGTAAAGGCGTTGACTGTGTGGTTGGAGTTCACCACACAGGATCCAATAGAAACACCTCATTTTGAGACCTAAATGGAGACAGAAGTAGAAATTACTTACATTTAGGAAAGGAATTGAGCAGATGGTGGCACTGTTGCTGACAACAGGTACTCTCCACCGCCTCTCCCCCATCAGCTGAGGACCTGGACTCATCTCTCAGACTGAGATGGTCAGGACAAAGACAGATAATATTAAGTCACATGCGTAGATTAGAACTTATGGTTGGCAGGGGACCAGGAGATATGGGCCGTGGGATGGGTATGAAAGCAGAACAGTAAAGTTAGAAGACAGTAGGGCGGGGCCATCCCTGTGACCATTCACTGGGGAGAGATCCTCACAGGGGCTGTGGGATAAACCTGTGGGTCAATGTGAGGGTGAGTGACGGCCGCAAGGACGGTGAAGCTGGGTTTGGGCTGAGATAATGGCGGACAGCCTGTGCAGTAGAGTTGAGAAAGACTTGGTGTCTACTGCCTACAAGTAGATACAGGAGGCTGAGGTTGATGTGAAGAGCAAGGCAAACACCCCCAAATCCCGAGCTTTGGAAAACGTCTGATCCAGGATGGCACGTATGCGTATACAGCCACAGTGTGCAGGAAGACTTTGGGGAGAGCCAAGGGGTGTCTGTGGCATGGCGTGAAACAATGGAAAGACTTGATCTCCAGAGTGATGTTCTTGAATGGGGAGTCAACTGATATTCCCAAGACCAAGAGAAACAACAAGCCTGGATTTGTGCAGGTACAGAGGAGGCACATGGTGCAGTACAGGGGGCAAACACTGGGCTGAGGCCTTGAAGTCAGGCCCCCACTTAGATGACGTTTAACTGCTCAGGTGGCTCACTAGATGTGGGTGACAGGGTGACCCATAGGAGAAGCAAGAGCAGGGCAGCTGTGGCCCCAGCCTCATACTCTCCTGTGAGACAATCAGGGACTTAGTGGGAGTGGGGACCTGCTTTGTGGGCTTGGATAGATAAGCCTAGAGTCTGTTAAGGGACACAGTTTCTCTCATCACGATAGAGCAGTGTGACCATTGAGGGTGTGGCATGGCCTCTTCTTGAAGGAATGGAAGCTTCTGGTTGAAAACAGACCCCTATACTGTCCTGTGAGGCTGGAAACGTTTGTCCTCCCTGCCTCCCTGGGTCAGTTCCAACACTCGCCCAGCTCAGTCTCTCGTCTCAATCTTTGACACTCTCCTTAGCTGTGCTGTCATCTGTGTCTCCCTGTGAACTTATGTTATTAACTATTTCTGTGTGTACCATGTGAGGTTCCTCTCCTTTATAGTGGTCTGATTGTTTTGTGTGTGAGTGTGTGAGAGAGTGTACATGCAGAAGCCACAGAGTGCACACGGATGTCAAAGACAATCTGAGGTGTCACTCCTCACCTACTGCGTCTAGACAGGTCTCTCTGGTCATCTGATACTGGACTTCAGACATACTTCTGGTTATTCACTAGTCTCCTCTCATCTCTGGTCAGGAGCACTGGGATTATGGACTTGTTCTGTCAAGATTGGCTTTGCATGGGTACTGGGATTTGATCTCAGATCCCCTGTAATGCATGGAAGTACTCTATCCCTTTTTTTGTTTTGTTTTGTTTTGTTTTTCCAGGCAAGGTTTCTCTGTGGATTTGGAGGCTGTCCTGGAACTAGCTCTTGTAGACCAGGCTGGTCTTGAACTCACAGAGATCCTCCTGCCTCTGCCTCCGAGTGCTGGGATTAAAGGCGTGCGCCACCACCACCCGGCCTCTCTATCTCTTGATATATCTTGCCAGACTGTCTCTCTTTTCTTTAGTTGAGCACCGACTCTAATTGTTTTCCCCATTAGAGATTTTTGTTTAATATTAAATTTTGTTTTCTTGCTGTGGCAGGGTCTTTCTCTGTAGCCGTGGCTGTCCTGGAATTTGCTATGTAGACCAGGCTATGACAAATGGTGGCTGAAAGTAGCAGATGAAGAGAATCTGGTAAGCACACCCGGGTCATTTTCAGACTCACTGCACTATTATGGACTGACATGTAAGGGACCAGCTGCCCTGTGACATGTGAGGTGAGCAGCTGTGCTCCTCATTTCTGTCCTGTCAGACCCTGAACCCGCTGGCTGCTCACGTGCTATTTACCCTAAGACAGCTCCTGTCTCACAGTCTCACAAAGCTGCAGTCAGACAGGTGTGGTGGTGATAAGTGCCTTTAGTTCCCGAACTTGGGAGGCAGAGACAGGAAGACCTCTGTGAGTTCAATGCTACAGAACAACAAAAGAGCTGCAGTGGCTTTCCCATGCTCACCTGGCCAGTCAGTGCCAGTCTCCCTGCTCTGAGTGCCCACACATGTCACTTCTGTCACTGTCTCCCACATCCTCTGAAGATGTCACATGTCACCTGCACAGCACACAGACGTGGAGACCAGAGCAGAGCTGCAGGTGTTTATTAGAATGAGCTTGACAGACAGAACAAGGAGGGGACAGGTGTCTGGATTCCAACTTCAGGAGGGAGAGAGGACAGGGCTGCAAGATGTCATGCAAATCAGTCACCCCATTATATGGCTTTGAATTTGATAAGGAAGTCCGCAACTTTGAGTATGGTGTCTGTAGTATAGTATTCCTTGCATGGTGAGTTCGTTGTGATTTCATACTGGAAAACAAAAGCACAGAGAGAGGCGGAGGTGGTCACAGACAAGGTGCAGAGCTTCACCAGGACTCCCCAGTCACCCACGATGAGACTGCTCCTTGTCCTCAGCGAAGGAAACTCCCTGCAGTGACTCAGGTCTACACAACAGACTCTGCCCAAGGGAGCTGCAGCTCATCCACAGCTGCCAGGCGGGAGTCTGAAAAGTCACCCTAGCCAGGCAGGGATGAAGGGGAGAAGGTGCTGGAAGGTATGATGGGGGGCTAGTGTGGAGAGGACACAAGATGGCTAACTATTAGTTTTGATGGTGTCCCGTACCTGAGGACATCTGTCCCGCACATTGGGCAATACATCCCTTGTGTGAGTGTGTTAGAAGAAAATCTTTTTGGAGAATGCTATGGTTTTGCAGGACCTGTCACTCAAACTAAAGTACAAACATCGTGAGGATGCACTATTCAAAACACACATCTGTATAATCCAGCTTTGCCTAAAGACAAGACAACAAAAAACACGGAGCAGCTGTGGTGGGCAGCTGCAGGCACTCCCTGGGGTGGGGTGTCATCTAAGCCATGCAGGGAGGTTCTGCCCTGGCCCTGAGGATGCCAGGGGAAGGAGGGCTTCATCTGAGACAGGGGAGTACAGTCAAGGGAGGATCCAGAGAAGGTGACACAAGCCAGTAGACAGAATTCAGACATCTTAGATCACAGCTGAGGGTGCCCTACCTGTGCATCAGGCAGAGCAAAGATCTCCTCTGTCCCTGCCTGCCCTAGTGTGTAGAGAACCCGAGATTACGCATAGCACGGGAGTGTTTGCGGAACTAGCAGAGAACATGCTGGCTGTGTACCGGCATGCTGCATTGACATGTACTAGGGTGTCTGTTGTTCATCCCCCGACACACATTACTTGTACACAGCATGGCACCATGTGTGCGTGGGGTGTGGGGTTAGGGAGGAAGTTACCACAACTGCCGATTCCAGGATTTTGCTTTTCAATCCTCCCTCATTGTAGCATTCCTGGATTTTTTCAACAGCTTCCCTTTCTTTGGCAGTCGGGTTAAACTTGGTAATGATGGCGTTCAATACGTTCTTGTCTCCAAGTACCACTGCACTGAAGGTTTTATAGAAAGTCACGCATGCTTCCGCTGCAAACACAGAAAACCGTCATTAAGGGAACCCCAGGCTACAGAAGCAGACATTCAAGGTGTCTTGCCACATCTACAAATGTCTTAACTGAACTTCACAGTCCTGCCTTCCTGAGGCTGCTGCCTCCCAGACATATCACACAGATTCCATAGACACACACTCTCAGAAGAAGGGGATAAATGAGTGTGCCAGCCTGCATATCTGACCTTCACGTAAATCCTACACATGACCCAGCTTCAACTATGCATGCAAATAAGGACAGGTCATCACCACATACCCCTGCTCCCCATCCCACCAACCCCAACTGTCTCAGTCCAGACAAGTAAGTCAAGGGACTTGGGCAGGTGTCCTAGCTGGTGACCTCCCAGGGACCCCTTAGATCTATGTCCCGGCACTGCTTGGAGATCTATTTGGAAGTGAGATGGGGTGAGCAAGGAGAAGAAAGGCCGTCTGTCCCCGTTCTCACTTGTCTGGATGCCCAGCTCCCCGGTCACCAGCAAGGCCAGCAGAAGCAGGGTCCCCTTCATGGTGCAGAGTGCTAAATGCTCTTCTCAGACCAGATCCTGCTGCCTTATAAGCTGCTGTCTCCCTGAGCCCAGTCCCACCCACCCCATCCCACCCAAGCCCAACCCTGCCTCCCACGAGTTCCAAATGCCTTTGGGCAAGAGCCTGGCACCTGTGGATTCCTGTCCCTCTTGCATGGGGGAGTGAGCATAGCAGCCCCTGCCAGTCTGAAGAACAAATGGCTGGAGACATCCTAATGTCATCAGCTTCTGGACAGAAGAGGTTGTATCTTTGCCAGAAGACGTCTGGACTGACCTTTCTAAGCAACCACATGCTGAGCCAAGTACCGTGTTGTCCTGACACAACTGTCACCCCTACTTCCTCTCCTGGCTGCAAGCATGTCTTCTATAGCTTGGAGGTGGAAACCATGGAGGTCAAAGAGGGTTTCTGTCACTGTAGGGAGCCAACAGCCCACAACACTGCTTTTCACTGAGATCAACATGTGTGCAGATGTGTGCACATCTGGGACCATACTGTGTTCCTTGGACATCTTAGCTGCTGTCGCCTGTGGAGTAGACCTCTCAGGACAGGGGGCACCATCTGGGGCTTTTAGTGACTGCCAGCCAAGGTAGTCCCAGTGTGTTAGGTCATGTGGTTCTCCTCTGTGCATTGGATGTTTTTGTCTCACCAACTGCATCATGCTGCAGTGTCCCCCTCCCTGCCTCAGCAGCTAAGTCCTGTTGTCCTGCTCTCGTCTCTCTCCCCCCTACCAGGAAGCAGGTCTCTGAGAATTCAAAGAGTAGGCTCCATGCGGAGGGACATGTCCCTGTACCATGAAGTCTACAATGCCCACCGCCCCACAGGCCACAGTGGACTGGCTGTCTAGAAACTAGAGTTCTCCACTGTCCAGAAGCAGTGCTGTGTGTGTGGACAGTCTCAAGTTCAAATCACCCTACTTCCCTCTGATTCTATGTGTCACCATAGAAACAAAGCTCTGTCAGTGTGGAGGTTTTAAACTGGGTTGATGTGGGCAGTCTGACTTTCTATGGACAGAATGGACGGAGTGGAAAGGAGAAAACATGCTGGGCATCCATGTCTCTCTACTTCCTGATTGTCATGTGGTCAACCACTATGAGTCCCTGCAGCCCCCCTCCTCATTCCCGCCATGCACTGCATCCCTTCAGACAGTAAGTGACAGTCACTCCTGCTCTGGTACATTGTCACTAGTTCACCAATACCTCACAGGAGTCATTTTTAGCATTTTACAATCCCTGAGGTTAATCCATTGCACCACACAGAAAAATGGGGGTGTCTAATGAAATGGCTCACTGGGTAGAGTGCTCAGTATGCAAGCCTAAGGACCTGAGTTCAGATCCCCAGGACCCCCACTAATCCCACATGAGCTCCAGGTTCAGGAAGAGAACTTGACTCAAAAAATAGAGTGGAAGGCCCTGGAGACAGCTCAGTGATTGAAGACACCTGCCGCTCAGTCAGAGTCCACATGGTAGACTATAACTGGCTCCTGCTAGTTGTCCTCTGATATTCACAGACACACACACACACACCCCTGAATAATTTCTGTGGAAATTAGCACAAGACAGGTACACAAGCTTTTAAATATCAAACAATGGGAATAGCAAACTAAATATCATCGTATTGAATTATGACATGCTGACATGAATGGCTGAGTGAGCAGATCCTTATATAGAAATGAAAGACAGTGTTCTTACAGAAGAAATCATGAGTACTTACATATGCTCCTCTTCTCTCGGGAGGGGAGTTTACTGCCTCAGTCCTTCAGTGTGAGCCTCATGTGTCCACAGAAAAATACAGGTGGGCTGAGGCTGCCCCAGTTAGGAAAATACTTGCTGTGTAAGCTTGAATACCTGAGTTTCAGTCCCCAGGCCCATGAGGAAAGCCAGGCACAGTGGTGCTCCTTGTAATTCCAGCACTAGGGAGTCCGCCCCTGGGGCTCACTGGCTAGTCAGTCTAACCATGTCAGCAAGTCCAGGATCAGGAAGAGACTCTGTCTCTAAAATATAAGGAGATCAGCTATTAAGAGGACTGAGCACCCATGGGGCAGCTAACAACCCCCTGTAACTCCAATTCCCGAGGATCCAACACCCTCCTCTGGGGACCACAGGCCCTGCACACACAGTGTGTAAGACTTTCATGCAGGCAAAATCTCCATGCATAGAAAACAAAACAAATAAAATCTTTTCACAAAGCAGAAATCTGCATATACAATATGTATGTATGTATACATGTACAAGCACACACATAAACACACACTGACATATACTTTTATATGGTGAGAGCGACTGAAGCACTTGATTGTCTATCTCTGTTGGCCATGCTTCTGCACACATGCATGCCATGTGTCTCAGTTAAGATTACTATTGCTCAGCCAAGCATGGTTGTGTACACTTTTAATCCCAGCAGGCAGGATGCAGAGGCAGGAGGATCTCTGAGTTCAAGGCCAGCCTGGTCTACAAAGCAAGTTCCAGGACTGTAGCATCTACAGAGAAACCCTGTCTCAAAACCAAACATAAAAAGATTAATATTGCTATTGCTGTGAGAAAACACCGTCACTAAAAGTAAATTGAGGAGGGAAGGGTTTATTTGGCTTATACTTCCATGTCACCATTCATCATCAAAGTCAGAACAGGAACTCGGGCAGGGCAGGATTCTGGACAGAGGAGTGGTTGCAGAGGCCATGGAGGATGCTGCTACTGGTTTCTTTCCCAGGGCTTGCTCAACCTGCTACCTTATAGAACCCAGGACCACCAGCCAGGAGATGGCACCAACCACAATGGGCTTAGCCATTCTACATTGATCACTAATTAATAAAACCAGGCCACCCAAAATGGGCTGGTCCTTCCCCCAATCAATAAATAACTAAGGAAATTCATGGCCATTGGCCAATGCTAGTTGCCTTTAATCCCAGTACCTGAAGGAAGAGACAGCTTGAGGCCAGCCAGGTTCACAAAGTGAGTTCCAAGACAGCCAAGGCTACAAGATAAAGCCTGTCTTGTGGTAGGGGCTAGTGTTTGAGACAAAGTTTCTCTGCGTAGCCTTGGCTGCTCCAGAACTGAGCATACTAGCCTGCCCTCAAACTCAAAGAGATCCACCTGTCTCTGCCTCCAAGAGCTGGACTTAAAGACATGTGCCACCACTGCTAGGTAGAGGCTTTTTCTTAATTGAGGTTACCTCCTTCTGATGGCTTTACCTTGTGTCAAGTTGGCATAAAACTAGCCAGCACATCTCACAAATGAACATATACACACACACACACAGAGAGAGAGAGAGAGAGAGAGAGAGAGAGAGAGAGAGAGAGAGAGAGAGAGAGAGAGAGAGAGAGAGGAAAATGTGAGTGAATGGGAAATCAGTAGAAATATCTGGACACAGAATGTTAATGGTTCAAGTGAGAATTTCCAGTCACTGGGGAAAGGTGCAGGTGTCATCTGTTCTCTGTCATGCAGGATTAGGCACTAAACCTCTGTGAGATCTCCAAACAGTCGAATGTCAGCTCTGATGAACTAGAAGAGTGCTGCAGGTGTCACCCACCAGTAGACACTTCTTTCCCACAGTATGCCCATGTCTCCATTCCTAGTACTTCCACGGAATACAAAGGCCTAGCTGGGCCTCAACAGTCCTGGGAACTTGCAAGGTCATCAAAACAAGGCCTGGAGGACACAGTGGACAGCTCATGAGTAGATATTAGTACTTGGCACCTCTTTCCCAAAAAGGTTACAGGATGCATATCCTGTTTGGCTGAGGCATGCAGTAAATTAAAAGCTAATGCCTTTCTAAGTCTTCAGCAAACTTCTGTCACTGTGGATGGAGAGAGCGTGACCATCAAGTTCCTTTAACAACCAACTCCTTAGTTCTGACTTATCAAAACACAATCTTTACTGTCAAAAATTAATACCAGCCAAATTACATAAGCTCTTATATAAAGTGAATAGGGAAGTGGGGGTAGGGGTGGTGACAGTTTGAGGCCAGGCTGGGTCATCTGGGAAGATACTGTTGTTTCATGTTACAGAAAGGTCTTGTTTAGAGACTTGAGAGACGCCAGCTAGCCCTCCAGTATATCTAACGACCACTGTGGAGACCTCCTATGTGGTGTCCCATGGATGGAGTGTCACATGCCTTGCTCTCCTGAGCCCTAGGACATCTAAGGGACACAAAATCAGCCAATGCAAGAGTTTCTGGGGAAGCAGGGACAGGGTTCAGAGCCCCGTGTTGTGGTGGAGGCCAGGCGTGTTCTCATGGACAGGGTGGGTCCACGTGCACTGTGGTGTTGGCATCTGTGTTCCATTGCTGTGACCAAACTCCCCAGACTCGGTGCTGTATGTGGAAGAGAAGTTAACTTGGTTCATGGGAGGAGTCTTGACAGTCCCAGATAGAGCAGCCACATCTAGGCACTGCTTGCACTGTGTGAACTCATGGTGGGGGTGGGGAGGTGAGGGGAGGTGGTGGAAGTCAGTCCTAGAGCAGGGGCTCCACCTGATTACAGCCACCACCATAACTGCCTGACAGCACTGCCCCACTGGGGACTATGGTGCAAGGTGGGGGTTGCTGTTTGAGTTGAAACCACAGCTGGCTGTCCCTCTGATATGGTGTTTGTTGAATCTGAGCATCAGATCTCACAGCCAGGTGACTGGGAGCACACCAGCCAGTCAGAGCCGAGCATTGGGAGACCCTGGTTCTCAAAGTGGTCATGCTTACGGGAAATGGTGTCCTACCCCATACAGAGATGCTCCAGTGACAGACAGACCAGGTAGATGATAAGTTCTAGTTTCAGGGGACACAGAGTGGTCAGGAGAGCTGCGGAGTCCACTGTGGGAACCTGAGGTAGGTGAGTCCCAGGATAGCTGTCTGGGATCTCTTTGCTCAGAAGATAGAAACTGTGTGTGGGGGAGGGGAAGTCTCCAGCTGCTAGCTTGGGCTGCTCCCTTGCCCTCCATGTGTCACGGCAGTGGACAGAAGCACAGCTGGTGGGAGCAGCAGCAGGTGGTACCCTAGGTGAGCAGGCCTCACACTAGCATAGACCCAGAACACTCTGAAACAGCCTTACTGAGGCCATGCCTTCTGAAGCCTGGGTAACCAGCTCAGATTGCCCTCTAGTCTCTCCAAGGTTCCTGTGGAGTCTTCAAAATGGCCGGTGCTGTCCTCGAGGAAGAATTGTGGCTTTCTGAGGGACAAGGCAACCGGAGCAGGAACACAGAATCAGGCAGAGGCCAATTAGGGGTCAGATTGCTCCACACTGACATGTCTTTCTTAGTTATGAGAAAATGAGCCTGGGGCTCTTACAATATGACCTTAAAGGACACACTCATGTGACAGTGACAGAGTCTCACTGTGTGATTCTGGCTGGCCTGGAACTCCCTGGGTGGATCAGGCTAACAAGCTCATAGTGATCCTCCTGCCTCTGTCTTCCAAGTGTTGGGATTCAAAGTGTTTGATACCACATCAGGCATTGTTAATGGATTTTAACAGTGCTTATAACCAGCCACAGGGAAAGGTGAATTCACCATACACACACACACACACACACACACACACACACACACACACACACACACATATGGACACTCCATTCTTAGGAGGTTTATGAACACAAGATTAACCTGGGAAAGATCCTATCTGACAAATCACACAAACATCAACAAGGGTCTAAGAGATCAAATTTAGCTGGACAGAGCACTCATTTAATCCCAGCACTCAGGAGGCAGAGGCAAGTGAATTTTTTTAGTTCAGGGCCAGCCTGGTCTGCACTGGGATGTTCCAGGACAGCCAGGGCAATGTCTGGAGACCCTGTCTCAAAAGAAAACAATAGCAACAAGGAAAAGGTGAAGTTGAAGAGTGACTACAACAGCAGGAGGACTTCAGGGTTACAGAGGGGTTCAGGGAAGCCATGAAGCAAGTGAGAGATGGGGGCAGGGATAGAAACAGTCAGAGCAGGGGACCCCAGTGAATATGATGTGGTCTATCCTAGACATTGACTACGAGGGAGACTTTTCAGTAAACATTGAGTTCCCTGCCAATCAGGGTGACCATGGCCTCACTCTGGAGGTCTGGTTGAAGGAACTTTTGCCTGGCTGGCAAGTCATCATCTCCTTGATGATATGACATGTGACCTTAAGCAGAGCACTAAGAAGGGGACCAGGCTGAGCCAGGGACTTTGTTGACCAGGATCTTCTCCTCTTGCCAAAATACACATCTCCCCTGACACAGCCCCAGATGTATCACTCAATATTCTGGGAGGAGCTGGGAAGGGCTCAGACACAGCCCCTCCCTGCCCACTGAGCAGCCCAGGGCAGTTATAGAAGGGGCCATAGCTGGGTAGGAGCATCTGCCACCATTACCATGAAGCTCGCTGGTGCTCTCGTGTTGCTTGGGGCTGCCCTGCTCCTGACCTCAGGAGGAGGTGGGTACTAGGCTGTGGGTGTTGGGGATGAGGGGTCTCCAGGGCTCTCACAGCTTCACTTCCCAGGAAGGACTCATGTGCTCTGATGCTAAGTTTCAAGGGAGGATCACCTATTCTTTATGTTCCAGATTGTGGCATTTGCCCGGCTATAAAAGAAAAGGTTGAGCTTTTTCTTGGCCCATCTGTGGAAGCCTATGTTGACTTTGTGAAGAAATACAAGGGTGACAATGCCACTCTGGAAAATGCTGAAAATATGAAGAACTGTGCTGATACCAAGTTGACAGAGGAAGACAAGGAGAGTGTACGCAGTTTGCTGGTGAGTTCTCTTGTGTCTGCCCAGGAGTCTGTCTGCTGCCCTGCTCACCCCAGGTTGGCGATGGAGCCTGTGTTCCTCCCCATCACTGCAACTCCTCTGTGCATCCAGAAAGAGGCCTCTCTCTGGTTAGGGTATCAGGACGATGGGGCAGGAAGGGACAGTCAGGAGGCCTGAGCTAGGCCTGGCTGTTCAGCTCAGCCCAGCCAGACTGGACCCTGCAGGATCCCTGCCCCCACAATACCACTTGGCCTCCATCAGCCTTTCTGGCCCAGCCTTCGGGGCTTAGCCACACAAACACAGGGCCTGGTAACCTTCTCCAGCCTGGGTCTTTTATCCTAACTGGTCAAGTCTAGAACTGTACCCCCAAAACAGGCCTTTTTTCTTGTCCTCTGGATCTCCAAGGCCACTATGTAGAATCCAGGGTGGAGCATGTAATTGGGTCCCCTGTTTTCACTAGAAGTAGTAGGATCAGTCTCCAGGTTAACGTCATGTATCTCAGGGTCTTCATGTCAGAGCAATCAGTTCACTTGTGGGGCCATAGCTGCCTGAGGCTCACTTGGAGCCACTTCAGGTCCTGCCCAGCTGCTTCTGCATTCTGTCCCACATGTGCCCATGGTGTCCCGAGGGCAGGTGGCTCTTTCCATCAGCCTGGATTGGAGGTGTTTACAAAGCTTGCCCTGATGTGGTTTGAGGGATACAGGATGGAAGGTTTGCTCCCTGGACCTGGTCAGAACCAGGATCTATGGCAGACGGGTACAGCTCCCTCCCAACTGGTGTCCCGTGTATGATCAGTGATGTCCCCTTCACCTCTCATGCCTCACTGACTTTCTCTTTCCAGGCGAAAATAGAGGCTAGCAAATACTGTTGGTGAGTCCATCTTTGCAAGAAGACTCAAGGAAACCACTTAACTGCTCACCTGCATAGATGCAGGAAGCCCTACCCCCACCCTCCAGGTGTCTAAGACCAGGATTCCAACAATAAAAGCCTTGCAATCCACAGGGGAGTCTGGACTGTGTGGATTTGAGATGGGGCATTGATTGGAAGGAGGATGTGGGGAACAACCATGGATATTGAACTATCACTGCTCAATTGCAGCTCTGCCAGTGAGTCCCGGCAGCATGTATTAGGGAATGCCAAGAGACCACAGTCACCACAGCCAGAGTGTCTGTGGGCCAGAGTCCATAGGGCACATACATGATCTCTCCTATTGAACTCCCCAGGAAGATGGAGTAGTTACGGGATAGAGAGGCTGTCCTCTGCACAGCAAAATCTGTCCTTTCTGCCCCCTGCTGGGAACATGGGCCAGTTGTGTGGAGTACTTGTGTCTATAATACTCCCTACCCCAGTGGGGCAGTGGTGTGGTACATACCTTTAACCCAGCCCCTGGAAGCTAGTGGATCTCTATGAGTTCGCCCCCAGCCTGGTCTGCATTGTGAGCTCCAGGACAGCCAGGGTTGCAGAGAGAAACCCTGTCTCAAGAACGACAAATAACGAAAAGCCTCCCCTCTCCAGGCCTGTAGTGAGGCTTCACACCCCTGGCACAAAAGCCAGGCCGTAAAACAAGTACAGGACCCGGCCAGAGCCAAGGGTTCAACCTCAGCTCCTTCTAGTGCCAACTCACGGTCCTGAGCCCATCCCCTCCCCGATGGATACTGTACCCTGTGCGACCCAGGATCTTAGAGCTTCAGAACCTGTGACTCTGCTCTGTGACCGTGGCAAGTCCTTTCCGGCAGCAGCCACCAAATAGTTACTAGTGCCCGGTTGTCAGGCCGTGAGTCCCACCGCTAGCTCAGTCAGCCGCGTTGTCCCCATGTAATAAGTTTTCAGTTTCCCGCTACCAGGCTCTATGCAGAAGGATGTATCTAGGTTCCTCATGATGAAGAGGCTTATGGAAGGCTCCAGGGGTTGCAGGTCTTCTCATTATGGAGCATGCCCTGGGAGGAGTACAGTGTGTTATTCTTCTATACAAGTCTGTGATAAAATACTCAAGGCTGGGTATTTATAATGAAAACAAATGTCATCGTTTTGAAGGCCAGAGTCCTGCAGGCTCATCTTTTTAGCCTCTAGTGAGGGCCTTTGACTGCATGTGACAAAGGGACAGAAAATAGCGCCGGCCATGTGGCCAGGTTAGTGTGGGGGTGGCCTCCGGCACCCCCACTGGGTCACCACACTGGGGACCAAGTTTCCAGCACGCGGGGAACTCTTAGGGAACACAGGGAAACCAAACCCAAAGCTAACAGCACAAGAGGAGGCCGTCTTGCACAAAGCAAACAGCACAAGAGGAGGCCGTCTTGCACAAAGCAAACAGCACAAGAGGAGGCCGTCTTGCACAAACTAAGGTCTGATGTCTAGGAGCTACTATTCTGACTCCCAAGCATCCGGCGGGGCCGTGCTTCTGAAGGGGGCCTCCTGCCGGTGCAGGAGCTAAGGGTAGTCTAGGGGCTACGAAGACCATGTGCAAACTCCTCAGTCCCCGTGTGGGACTCAGGAGGCTGTCCCACCATGCTTCTTTCTACAGGTTTAAAAACCCAGGGCTTCTCTGTCTGGGGCCTGGCTGGGCTCACAGCAGCTACTACTGAGCATGTTCAGGCCCTTGGACTTAGTCACACAGCTCTTTCTAGAGAGAATGGCACCAGATGGATTAGGTAGGCCTAGTCTTGGGCAGATGGCATCGCACCTGCAGTGAGCATGACGGTGTCCTGTGTTGAGAGGGCTGGCTGTCCTCACTAGAACACACGGAATCTCTCCCCCCCAGCCCAGCTCTCTGGGGACTGGTGCCGGACTGACATTAGCCGCTGCCCCTTCTTCCCCTTCTTGGTTGCATTCTCCGACCTGTGGAGTCACGACCTTCCAGATCTTTCAGGGTCTGCCCTTCAAGCCAGCACACTGAGCTGCCTGCAGACTGGGCACTGTGCTCCAGGGTCCCAGCGTTGGTGAGCTGTCCGTCACCCATGCCGGGTGAGGCTTTGGTAATGCAGCTGTAAAGTAACGAGTAAAACTCATGGGTTTATCAGTTGGACTTCTGTGGTATTTGTACTTCTGTCTGCCATTGGCCCCTTCTTGAGAGTGAATAGACACTGTTCGTGTCTTCCTGGGAGCGGTGTCACACAACAGCCAGTGAGATGGCTTGCTGGGTAACGGAGCTTGCCACTAACCCTGGCAACCTGACTTGGATCCCCAGGATCCATATGGCGGAAGGAGAGGGCTAATTCCCACAGCTGTCCTTGGGCCTCCACGGGCACACACTGTCACGCATACACTTATGTGCACGGTTTAAAAATGTGAATAGTGGGGGCTGGAGAGATGGCTCAGTGGTTAAGAGCACTGACTGCTCTTCCGGGGGTCCTGAGTTCAATTCCCGGCCACCACATGGTGGCTCACAACCGTCTGTAATGAGATCTGGTGCCTTCCGCTGGCCTGCAGGCAGAAAACTGTATGCACAATGAATAAATAAAATATTTTTAAATGTAAATAATGCATTTACTTATACACACAGTTTAAAAAAGTAAAAAAAAAAAATACTAGTTTAAGGAAAGGTGTGGTTGGTGCACACACATTTAATCCCAGCACTCGGGAGGCAGAGAGGCAAGCAGATCTCTGAAAGTTCAAGGCCAGACTGGTCACTCTGTGAATTCTACAACACGCCCTGTTGTAGAACAGCTTCCTTTGAGAAGGAACCGTTCCATCCTGCAGGAAGCTCTTTCGGCAGCCAGGTAAACAACTCAAACAGCTTCAGACTCGCTATGACAGAGGAAGCAATGAAGCCAAGAGTCCAACCTGTTGAGCAGCCGCAGGCTGTGCAGAGAGCTCCAGGGCCCCAGCGTGTGTGAGCTGTCTGTCACTCATGCTGCGTGGGCTTTATGCTCCTGTAACCCAATAAACCTCACTGGTTCACCAACGTGGGTTTCTGTCCTTTGTCCAGTCATGGGCTCCCAATCTGGGGTTAACAGAAGTGGGTTGGGTCTCCACAGGATGCACAGCCACATAGTGAGACTCTACCCTCTCCACACACCCCACCCTACCCCCAGTAACAACAACAACAACAAAGACAGAGTGATCTCGAAGAGGAAGTTTGCCCAGTCTGGCATACAAAGTGAGTTCCAGGGAGGATCCACAGCTACACAGAGAAACCATGTCTTTTTTTGTTTGTTTGTTTTGGTTTTTCAAGACAGGGTTTCTCTGTATTGTTTTGGAGCCTGTCCTGGAACTCGCTCTGTAGACCAGGCTGGCTTCGAAATCACAGAGATCCGCCTTCCTCTACCTCTCGAGTGCTGGGATTAAAGGCGTGTGCCACCAACGCCTGGCGAGTAGCCCTGTCTTGAAAAACCAAAAAAATAAAATAAAATAAATAATATCCATGTTCATGTCAGAACGGTTTACAATCGCAAAGATGTTAAGGACTTATCTTTTTCTTTTGTTGTTTTCAAAACAGGATTTCTTTGTGTAACAGCCCTGACCTGGAACTTTCTCTGTAGACCAGGCTGGCCTGGAACTCACAAAGATCCACATGTTTCTGCCTCCTGAGTGCTGGTATCAAAACTGTGCCCCACCACATCCAGCTGACTTAAAAGTTTTTCCAAGAGACAAATAGATAGGGAAAAAATGTGATACATCACCATGGCTGATCTTTACTGCCCATCTTGCCTGAATTAGACTCTCCAGCGAAACACACCTCTGCATGTACCTATGAGAACATTTCCAGAAACTCTGATGGTTCACTGAAGACTAACCCTGAATACAGGAAGTGACACCCCATGTGCAGGAAGTCTCTGCTTTCCCACCACAGGTGGAATGTGAGCAGCTGCCTTAAGCTTCCGGGCCACGACTTCCTTTACTTGCCAACAGACATTCCCTGTCCTGACCACCTGTCCCAAATAACCACACATCCGCTTATATTGATTGTAAATGGCCAGCCAATAGCTCAGGCTTATTACTAACTAGCTCTTACATTTTAAATTAACCCATAGTTCTATCTGTGCTTTGCCTCAAGGCTCATGGCTTGGTGCCTCCTTTTTTATACATCCTATCTATTCAGTGGCTGGCTGGCTGGCTGGCGACTCCTCCGACTCCGCCCTTCCTCATCCCATCCTTCTCAGTTTGGCTCTCCCACCTAACTTCCTGCCCAGGTATTGGCCAGTCAGCTTATTATTAGCCAGCGAGAATAACACACAGTCATAGTGCAGAAGAGGATTGTTCCCAATAGTTATTACATTCGTTTTGGGGGTGTGTGGTCAACACACACTAGCTAGTCTCCCCTTCTGCCCTACGGGTTCCAAGGATCATGGGTCCTCAGTCTTGGTGTCAGGGGCTTTGCCTGCTGGGCCCTTACCCGTGCTGTGCCTCCTCTCCATGATGGGTCAGTCCTACCCTCCCATGATCTAAAGTAAGCTCCCTCTTCTTAAGCTGCTTGCAGCAGGCACTTCATCACAGTTTTGAGGAAAGCAGCAGACACGGCGCATACACTCAGTGACAGAAACATATGAGAGCAGTGTCAGCCAGCTTTGACAATGAGAAGGATGGACTCTCCGGAGAGATGGTGAAACCAGAGTCTGGATGACTCTCTCCTCCTTGTCTGCGAGGGATCCGTCACTAACACAGGAATGTAACTCATGGGAGCCGAGCAAGCCAAGATGTCTTCACCCTGAAAAAAAAATGTCCTTGTAGATACATCCTGTCTCCTAAGTGACTCTAAAGCTGGTCATGTTGACATTGAAGGAGAACCTTGTAGACATGTCCTGTCTCCTAAGTAACTCTAAAGCTGGTCAAGTTGACATTGTAGACATGCCCTGTCTCCTAAGTAACTCTAAAGCTGGTCAAGTTGACATTGTAGACATGTCCTGTCTCCTAAGTGACTCTAAAGCTGGTCAAGTTGACATTGTAGACATGTCCTGTCTCCTAAGTGACTCTAAAGCTGGTCAAGTTGACATTGTAGACATGTCCTGTCTCCTAAGTGACTCTAAAGCTGGTCAGGTTGACATTGAAGGAGAACCTTGTAGACATGTCCTGTCTCCTAAGTGACTCTAAAGCTGGTCAAGTTGACATTGAAGGAGAACCTTGTAGACATGTCCTGTCTCCTAAGTAACTCTAAAGCTGGTCAAGTTGACATTGTAGACATGTCCTGTCTCCTAAGTAACTCTAAAGCTTGTCAAGTTGACATTGAAGGAGAACCAAAAGGTTTGGGGAGGCGATGAGTATCTGATGAGAGTGTAAAATTTCTACTATGCAAGCTAAAAAGTCTCTAGAGAGCTGGAGACATGGCTCAGTGGTTGAGAGCACTGGCCGCTCTTTCAGAAGACCCAGGTTCAATTCTCAGCACCCACATGGTAGCTCACAACTGTCTGTAACTCCAGGTCAAGGGTATTTGACTTCCTATAGCTCCATGGGAATTATGTACACACATGATTTATAAACACATATGTGGGCAAGATATCTATCTATATATAATAAAAATAAATCAGTCAGGTGGTGGTTGCGGCTCATACCTTTAATCCCAGCACTCAGGGCAAGATGGCTCTGCTTCATCTTGGCTTAAAGTCAGAGAGTTCAAAACTATCCTTAACTCTTCCAAGGTTAAAGTCATAAAACCTAAAGGTCACCGGGCATTGGTGGCTCACATCTTTGATCCCAGCACTCAGGAGGCAGAGGCAAGTGGATCTCTGTGCGTTTGAGACCAGCCTGGTCTACAAGAGCTAGTTACAGGACAGCCTCCAAAGACACAGAGAAACCCTGTCTCGAAAAAAAAAGAAAACCTAAAGGTCTGAGGCATGGCTACAGTAGAATGTTTGGTGTTTGTCTTGAATGTTTTATCTAAATAACAAGAGACTTGGCCTGAGGTATTTTTACTCTTAATCCTCAAGGCCAGATAACAAGAGATTTAGTCTAAGTTGTGGTTACTAAATGTTTGGAGAACATTTAGTCTATTTCTTCCTTCTAGTCTTTTGCCATTTCCCCCTTTTTGGTTGGGATATATAAGAATGTTGAAGAATAAACTTGGTGCATTCAGTATTCCCTGAATTGCCCTCCTAACTCTATCCTGTGTCTCTATCTCAATAAAACAAAAAAATCTTTTAAAAACATTTCTAGTAGCCATGCATGGTTTCACACACTTTAATTCCAGAAGAAGCAGGAGGATATCCTTAGTTTGAGTCCAACCTGGTCTACATATCAAGCTCCAGGACATGTAGTACTACACGATGGTCATGGACTCTCCCTCTGAAACTGTAAGCAAGCCCTACTTAAATGCTTTTCTTCTATAAGCTGCTTCAGTCATGGTATCTCTTCTAAGCAATAGAACAGTAACTAAGACGTATGTGAAACAATAAACCAATGAAACTCAACCCACAGTGGGGCTATGAATCTACAAACTCACATAGGAGCTATTTACCAGGCCCAGGTGGACCACTGAAGAGTTGTTGTACAAGCCTTACAGTGGGCTCTTGGGTTCCCTGGTCAAACCCTCAGAGAGCAATAATGAGGGCCTTGAGAATACATTGGAACAGGAAGTTGAAAGAATAGCTAAAGGGCCTCATCTCTGTTGTAATGCTGCTGCTGTAATGTGTTATTGTTGAGGGTGTGGGCTATCTTTTGTAGAGTGTGTGTGTGTGTGTGTGTGTGTATGTGTGTGTGTGTGTGCTCTATCTTCATGTATGCCTTTATGCCAGAAGAGGGCATCAGATCTCATTACATATGGTTGTGAGACATCATGTGGTTTCTGGGAATTGAACTCAAGACCTCTGGAAGAAGTCAGTGCACTTACCACTGAGCCATCTGTCTCTCCAGTCCAGAAGCCAATATTCTTTTTTTTCCAAGACAGGGTTTCTCTGGGTCGCTTCCGAGCCTGCCCTGGAACTCAAACACTGTGGGGAAAACAGACCTTGGCCGAAGACCCACTTCCCCATCAGCCTGGGGGCAGGCAGCTGTAAGGCAATGTTTACTAAAAACATGTTTACTGAAAACAACCCGGTGTCCATAAGAAATGTTTACCTTAGCAATGAGTTCCTGAAAAGGGCTCACCCATGGGAACACCCTGACTTCGGCCTTTCCAAAGACTAACCGCCTCTTTCTGACCCACCCAACACAGTCTCTGGTGTCAGGGCAGAACCAGCCAGGGGTAAGGGAGGGAGCAGAAGCTTTTCTGGAGGGAGCCTTTCTTGGGAAGTTTTCTTGAGCCTTCTTGGGGCCTGCTTAAAGTTTTCTCTGCATCGCCGACTGATCTCTGTGTCATCAATCCCAACACCCTCCGCACATTCTTGTATACAGACTGCCCAGCGGGCACAACAAAACACCAAGATCTACCTGCCTCTGCCTCCCTACACCCAATGAATAGTGGGTCTATGAAGAACTGGTTAGGCTACTGTGGGTGATAGCATGGAGTTTTGCCTCTATCCCTGCTGCCACATGGGACCTCATCCGGTCTCTACACTTACTCTATGCAGGACCTTGTAGACGGATACTGTCCTCTGACTTCATTCCACCACTGGGTTACGTGAGATCAGAGGGCTGTGTGATCCTGCTCTAGAAACACCACTGCTTCAAAGCCACTCTCCAAGTCAGATATGCCCAAATGCCTCAGCTCTTGCATGCAAGAATTTGCTCAGGCTTTTGGTGAAGAAGACCACATGGTCTACACAGCAAGTTCCAGACCATCCAGGGATACATAGTGAAACCTTGTCTAAGAAACAGAAAACAAGGCAGGCAGGAAAAAGAGAGGAAAAAGAAAAGAATCCCAGCAGAGGCAGGCGGATCTCTTGAGTTGGAGGCCAGCCTGGTCTACAGAGTGAGTTCCAGAATGGCCAGGGCTACACAGAAAACAGAGAAACCCTGTCTCAAAGAAAAGGAAGGAAGGAAGAAACTCTGCTTGTAATATTTTGTAGTTTCCCTCTAGTTTTTTTTTCTGAGATTAAGAGTGCCCAACATGAACACTGTCTTGGGGCTTCTATTGCTGTGAAGAGACACCATGACCATGGCAACACTTTAATAAAGGAAAACATTTGATTGAGGTGGCTCAGTTACAGTTCAGAGGTTCAGTTCATTATCCCCATGGTGGCAAACATGGTGGCAGGCAGGCAGTCATGGTCCTGGAATAGTTGAGAGTCCGACATCTTGCAGGAACAGGAAGTGGTCTGAGACACTGGGTGGCATCTTAAGCATATACGAGCTCTCAAAGCCCACCTCTACAGTGATGCACTTCCTCCAACAAGACCACACCTACTCCAACAGGCCATGCTAGTAGTTCCATGTTGGGCCCCAGCCCCATGGGGTCTCTGTGAGTTGCTGGTCAGCCTACAAGGGCAACTTGTTTTCCAGTCCAAGTGCTTTCTGTTTTCTAGTCCTGGCTTACTGCCCTGGCCTTGACCCTCTGACATCAACATCCAGCAGGAGGAAAACAACGATCTCTTCTACCTGGGGTTTTTTCCACTGTGCTGTAAACTTGTATAAAAAGCTCCTCCCTCCTACAAGGGAGAGACCTCTTAGCACTTGCAATGAAGACACACAGACACACACACACACACACATTCTCCTGGCAATAAAGGCAGCACATGTATTCTCTTAGTACAAACAGCTGGACGTCTTGTCTCTCCTTTCCTGATACCTTGGAGTTGCTTGTGGCGCTGGCGCCACAGTTCCACTGTCTTTGGGGGCCATTTTCCTCCAAACCATTACACACAGCTGTAAATGGATGCTTTTTGTCCCACCCAGCCCACAGCTTCTTTTAAAATAACCACTCAGAGGCTTAATGATAATTACAAATGTGTGGCCAATATGTTATTGGCTAGGTCTTACATTTAAATTAAAACCATTTCTATTAATCTATATATTGCCACATGGTTGTGGCATTACTTCATTTTCTTTTATTTTTTAAGATTTATTTATCGCATATACAGTGTTCTGCCTACATGCCAGAAAGCACCAGATTGAACTGTAGATGGTTGTGAGCCACCAGGTGGTTGCTGGGAACTGAACTCAGGACCCCTGAAAGGGCAGTCAGTGCTCTTAACCTCTGAGCCATCTCTCCAGGCCTTTACCTCATTTTCTACATGCTTTGCTTCCTTGGTGGCTGGCTGGTGTCTCCCAGACTCTGGCCCTCTCCTGTATCTCTGCTTTGGACTTCCCACCTGGATCTCTCCTGCCTTGCTATGGGCCAAGGCAGCTTTATTTATCAACCAATGAGAGCAACACATATTCACATCGTACAGAAAGACGTCCCACAGCACACACCAAAGCACACCAATGCCTTTCCTCACAGAAGATGAGTAAAAACTTACAAAGAAACAGAGGGCTGGAGAGACGGATCAGTGGTTAAGAGCAGTTATTGCTCTAGGAGATGACCTGGGTTCAACCATCTGTAACTCCAGCTCCAGGGAGTGACACCACTATGATGGGAGGGGGTGTTCTTCTGTATGTGTTTATATATATATACATATATATATATATATATATGTATGCATATATATATATATATATGTTGGGGAAGTCCTGTGTATATGTCAATAAAGTACTGTCTGGCCAATAGGAATCTAGATAGGTGGGGCTAGGAGTCCCGGAGGATTCTGGGAAGGAGAAACACAAGAGACTTCGAGATGTAGCGCCATTGGGGTAGGAAGCCCGGAAACCTCTCCGGTAAGAGACATACTTAGATTAACAATTATGGGGCAATTACTTAAGTCAAAGCTAGCCAGTTAGAAACAAGCAAAGGCCAACAGCTTCATAATTAATATAGCCTCCTGTGTGTTTATTTTGGGGCTACAATGCTGCAGAGCCCAGGCGGCTGGCGGGGGATAAACCAAAGCGGCTAGCAAAGAAAAAGCTTCTCTTAACATATGTGTGTGTGTGTGTGTGTGTGTGTGTATGTGTTTCTCTTATTGGTTGATGAATAAAACACTGATTGGCTGATTGGCCAGGCAGGATGACAGGCAGGGCTAGGGGATGAGGAAAATTCTGGGAAACGTAAGCAGACACAATCGTCATGTAGAGTCTGGGAAGAGAGGATGCACAAGGCATTCTCTGATGAGCCAAGACCATGTGGAAATAGGTAGATGAACAGAAATCAGTTAATAATTAAGACAGAGCTAGCCAATAAGAAGCCCAAGACACCGGCCAACAGTTTTACTGTTAATATAGTGTCTGTTTATTTGGGACTCAAGGGTTGCAGGACCAGCTGGACCAGAAAATCTCCATCAACACCTCTGGCCTCCAGGGACACCTGAACTAACATGCACATAGCCACATCTACACATAATTTAATGTGGTGATATATTGTTTATGATCTAATAAAGCTTACCTAGAGATCAGAATGCAAAGCTAGTCACAGCTATAGAACTGGGCAGTGGTGCCACACACCTTTAATCCCAGGACTCAGGAGAGAGAAGCAGATGGACCTCTGTGAGATCAAGGCCACCCAGGGCTACAAGAGAGTGAATCAGTCTAAAAGAAAAACAGAGCTCAGGCGATTAGTCCCAGCACTAGGAAGTACATAAGGAGCTCAGTGCAGTCTCAGGCAGCAGTCTGAGATTTGCTGAGGAGCAGTGCAGTCTGGAGATACAATCTGAGGTTCGGTGGATCACCCACTCAGTCTGAGCATTGGTAGATGTGAGAGATCTCTGGTGGCTGGCTGCTTTGCTTCTCTGAT
Organism: Mesocricetus auratus; assembly: GCF_017639785.1. Taxonomy (NCBI): domain Eukaryota; kingdom Metazoa; phylum Chordata; class Mammalia; order Rodentia; family Cricetidae; genus Mesocricetus; species Mesocricetus auratus. Next base: position 2,873,761 of record NW_024429223.1, read on the forward strand.
CTTTAGGCACGCTTTACTAGATCATAAACCACAGTTTAAAAATAATAAAAAAAGAGCTAGGCAGTGGTGGCGCACACCTTTAATCCCACACTCAGAAGGCAGAGGCAGAAGGATCTCTGTGAGTTAGAGACCAGCCTGGTCTACAAAAGCAAGTTCCAGAGAAGCTCTGTCTTGGAAAAAGAAGAAGAAGAAGAAGAAGAAGAAGAAGAAGAAGAAGAAGAAGAAGAAGAAGAAGAAGAAGAAGAAGAAGAAGAAGAAGAAGAAGAAGAGGAGGAGGAGGAGGAGGAGGAGGAGGAGGAGGAGGAGGAGGAGGAGGAGGAGGAGGAGGAGGAGGAGGAGGAGGAGAAGAAGAAGAAGAAGAAGAAGAAGAAGAAGAAGAAGAAGAAGAAGAAGAAGAAGAAGTAGAAGAAGAAGAAGAAGAAACAAAAAACAGTTATCCTCAGTTACATAGCAGGTTTGAGGCATCCCTGGGCTACATGAGACCCTGTCTCACAAGATAGATGATAGACAGATGGATGGATGAACATATAGATGGATGGATGGATGGATGGATGGATGGATGGGTGGATGGGATGGATGGATGAAGAGATAGACATAGATATGTAGGTAGATGGATGGACAGAGGATGGATGGGTGATGGATGCAGGGATGGATGGATGGATGAAGAGACAGATGGTAGATGGATGGATAGATGGGATGGATGGATATGTAAACATATGGATGATGGATGGATGGATATATATAGATATTATAAATATACAGATGGAAGGATGGATGGATAGATGGATGGACATATGTATAAATATAAGGTGGATTGATATATGGATAATGAAGAGACAGATGGTAGATGGATGGATATCTATCTATATATAAAGAGAGATATAAATATACAGATGGAAGGATGGATGGATAGATGGATGGATGTGGGCACACAAGACCTTGAGCAGAAACCCACTTCCCCTTCGGCCTGGGAGCAGGCAGCTGTGTAATGTTTACTGAAAACAATTCAGTGCTATAAAGCTCTTGATAGGGCTCAGATAAGGGCTTGCTCACTGAGATACCATGCCTTTCACAACCCCTACGGCTAGATGCCTCTTCCTGTTCCCCTGCTGTGTCTCCCCGATTCTGGGGCCGGAGATTAGACCACCAGCCAGGAGGGTGAGAAGTCTGGAAAGAATTGTATGTAGATGGATGGCAGAAGTCCTTAAAAAGGGACGCTCTTTTTTCTTGGAGAGACTTCTCCTGAGAGACTTCTCTCTCCTAAGCTGACTTGGGAAGCATAAAGTTTTTCTTAAAGCAACCGACCGGTCTCTGTGTCATCTATCCCGACCACCTCGCTACATTCTCGGATGCAGGCCACACAGCAGGTGCGACAGATGGACAGATGTATAAATATAAGGTGGATGGATATATATAGATGTAAAATATAAGATGATGGATGGATGGATGGATGGATGGATGGATGGATGGATGGATGGAAGGCAGACATGACAAACGAGAGAAAGTTTTGCCGAGAATGCAAACAAAGGCCAGTGTAGCTGAACCTAGATGGGGTCAGTGACGCTCGCTGCTCTCAGTCACTGTGACTGTCCCAGTTAGAGTTAGACCTCTAGCAAACCTCAGTCAAGCATGTCCCAAGAGCTGCTCGCATCCACACCCGTAACCTCAGCACGGGGAAGGCTGAGGCAGGAGGACTACGAGTTCACCATCAGTCTGGGCTACATAGTGAGACGCTGTCTTAACAAACTGACAAAGGAAAAAAAATGGACGCCCCACCGGGTACGCAGCATGGCTCTGAGGTGGCGGGATCCACGCTCACATCTGACTCGAACGCTAACAAGCCCTGGCTGAGACCCACATGGCTTGGGAACGTGGCCGTTTGCAGGCCCATGTTCAAAGTCTGGCAGGAAGCCCAGGTGGGTCAGCTATAAGAGGGAGCCTGGCCGGGCGGTGGTGGCGCACGCCTTTAATCCCAGCACTCGGGAGGCAGAGGCAGGCGGATCTCTGTGAGTTCGAGGCCGGGCTGGACTGATAGCCTCCGAAACAATACAGAGAAACCCTGTCTCGTAAAAACCAAAAAAAAATAAAAAAATAAAAAGAGACGGAGCCCGGCTGGGAATGCCGAGGGGTCCGAGTCCCCCTCCCAGCACAGCTCGGAAGCCCGTCTTAAGCTCCCTAAGATGCTGAGATAAAAGACGACACCTGCGTAACTGTCCCAGCATGTCCCCAGCCACCACCATCAGTTTCCCCGGAGCTGAGGGAACTCCATCGTAAGGGTGCATGCTCTGGTGGTGACACGCAGGGACAGTGTGTTGCAGGGAGACTCAGGCAGGGGTGGGAGCCTGCGAGGCAGCCCTGTGAGGAATGGAAGGGGAATGTGACAGATGCTTGGTGACACCAGCACGTACACGGCAGACAGGAGCAAGGTGGGTCCTGGGCGTGGCGGATGGCGGTGGCAGCTGGCTGCGGACAGGTCCTGGGCGTGGTGGATGGCGGTGGCAGCTGGCTGCAGACAGGGGTTTGACGGTTGCACAGTATCAGTGAGTACATTGTCCCTGCCATGACCCTTCCTCAGCCTGGGGATACTCCCTGCGGTTAGGGGACCAGAGAAGGAAGGCTGGAACAGAGGATGGCCACTCACCCCCAGGGGGGAGTTTCCGCACCTGGATCCTCTTCAGAGCCCACACTCTGATTCATTTTTTCAGATTTATTTATTTATTCTGTTATCCTTGAGCTGCAGTCCTCCAGCCCCACCCAGGTCTGAGTCCACAGGAAGCCCCGAGTAGGTCTTCTCCCTGAGAACATCCCTCAGACTCTGGTCTGCCTCCGTTTTCGGTGGCTTCCCCAAAGCTCTGACAGATCATTTACCATTTATGGTGAGGACAAGACCCTGCTCTATGTGGGCCCCTCCCTGTCGTCCCCACACCTCCCTATATTTAGCTCCATGCCATCTAGGGCTCCCCCGAATCCCACTCTCTCAGGAAGAATCTCTTGTGTGGCAAGTTTTACCCCTCTCTCCCCAGCTCCTTGCACATTTCATTTGATAGAGGGACTCACTACTCAGCCCGAGCTAGACTCACTCTGCCAGCGATGCTCCTGTCTCAGTCTCTGGAGTTCCAGGACTGAAAGTGTCTGCCCCTGTGGCAGCTCGTCTGTCTGTCTGTCTGTCTGTCATTCTCAAACTCTCAATCTCTGCAACTTCCCACCCCCTCCTTCCTGCACACGCGCACTCACACACGGAGGCGGCAGCAGTAGCAGCAGCAAAACGGAGCAGGTACTTATGGGTCTGTGTCCCTGGCATGAACCAGGCTCCGCCACACACATGTACGTGTACTGTATGCGACACATGTGACATACATGAGCAAGCTTGACGCATGCGTGTCTCAACCCCTGTCTTGTGGCTCCTCCATCTGCCTCCGTCCGAATATGAGCATCCTAACCAACGGGAGACCAAAACAGTGTTTGGCTCTGGCCCCGCTAGGCACTGCAAATGAAAGAGTGGTCATCCATGACTAACCCTGGCCTGGCTACCTCACCACATGTGGGGGAGGAGACGTCAAAGGATAAGCCATTTAGGAACACGAAAGTCCAAGGCACAGCTGGAGTTGCCAGGTGCCCACATCAGGGGGGAGGCATCAGAGGAGGGCAGATGGGTTTGGAGGAGCGGGAGGCTCCTGGCCAACTTCCAGGATGGGAGTATGGCTCTCCAGATGCTTCCTCGGACCTAATCACTACCCGGCCACTGCAGATCCTGACGGGGATTGGAGCCGCCGCACCTGGAGAGTGATCTTGGAGAGCAGGGGCCACAAACACAGGGGTATTCAGTGTGGCCCAGCAGCTGGGAGCCCAAGGGCTGAAGGATTTGATGAGGAATGAAGACGCGGGATTATAGGTGGCTGCAAGCACAGGGAATGCATATGCAAAGGGCCTGTGGTAGGACAGTGGCTGTCATGAGCCCTGGTAAGAACAAAAGGGGGCCCAGAGCTTGTAGAGAAAGGATAGTGGGACCCAGATAAAGCCGCTGTTCCTCATACTCTGAGACACACGCACACACGTGCGCACACACACGCACACACGCACACCACACACGCACGCACACCACACACACATACACGCACACACACACACATACACGCACACACACACGCACACACGCACACACATGCATGTACCAACACACCACACACGCACGCACGCACGCACACACACACACACACACACGCATGCACCCACGCACACACATACACGCACACATGCACACACACCACACAAACACACACACACGTACCCACGCACACACGCACACAACCAGACAGGTATAGGGAGATGTGGGAACAACAGACCTTGGCCGGAGGCCCACTTCCCCATCAGCCTGGGAGCAGGCAGCTATAATACAATGTTTACTAAAAACAATACGGTGCCCAGAGCAATAAGTTCCTGATAAGGGCTCACCCACGGGAACACCCTGACCTTGACCTTTTCCAAAGACTAACCACCTCTTCCTGACCCACCCACCGCCACCTCTGGTGTCAGGGCATCTAACCAGCCAGGGTAAGAATAAAGTAGAGCCTTCTGGAAGCCTCCTTGAAGTTTTCTTTGCACCACCGACGGGTCTTAGTGTCATCAATCCCGACACCCTCTGCAGATTCTTGGCCAGGCTGCTCAGCAGGCACATCAATTGGAGGTCCCACCGAGATGTGAAAGCGAGGTAAGTGGACGGGGTCGCCCCTTTTGCCAGCCAGGGACGGATTGGGGAAAATAAGAAAAGAAACGATGGGGAAGAGTCCTGGGAAGCTTGAATTACAGTATCAAGTAAAAAAGTTACTTGAAGAATGATGCTGGAATGATAAACGGCACACTTACTGAAAGTAAAAATAAGTATTTATTGTAGAAACTACTCACAAGTAACCCAGATGAGCCGAGTACTTTTCCACCGCCGAACTGGAAGCCGGAAAGCCGGAAAAGAGAGCTAGACTTCCACTGTTCAGTCTTTTATACCTTCCTCCATAACGCCCCTAGCCATGCTCAAAAGTGGGCCTGGCTAGTGACGTGGTTCACCGCCTACGTCCATATAAATCTTTATGTCCGTCCGTCCATATATGTCTTTAGTCATGCCTAAAGTGGGTGTGGTTAGTGGTGTGGTAAACCGCCCTTTTATTACCTCATCTGAGCGTGCCTCTAGTAAGTCACATGGTTAATGGCGGCACACGGTTTCCTCCTACAATTCCCCTTTTAGTCTAAAAAGGATATTTAAACTTAAAACAACTAACTTGTGTCAATGAACAAAATGTACCAAACATCTATCCCATCTAATCCTAAACTTATCTGAAAGAAACACCCAAATCTGAACACCTCTTTCCAATCCCAACTCTAAAACAATTGAAAACTAACACTAACAGGTGTAAACTATTCTATAATATCAATAGTAGGGAGAGGGGGCGTGGAATTCTCAAAACTACTTCCTGCTAAGATGGGACGATGGGGGTCTCATGGGGACCTATGAGAAGAAAAATGTTAGTGTAACAAAACCTCAGTAGATCAGACAGTCTCTGTATGGCAGGAGATGCTTGATTGAAGTTCCTGACTGGGGTTCTAGTGTTGATTGAAGCTCTCATCTTGAAGCTCTTGCCAGATTGTAGAAGGTGTGCTATTTCAGTTTCTTGGTCTGGAGTTGTGTCGAGTGATGTAGTTTCAAGCCAGTTTCAGGATAGAGCTTGTCAGGTGGAGTCAATGATGTGGGGCAGTTCAGATGCCTCCAGTCGAATCAGGTGGAGTCATAGAAGTGGATCCTTATTCTCTTTCTGACGCAGTTGAAGATTGCTGTCAGGAAATCCCTTGTTCTCTGGAAAACTCAAACATTAATGTTAACAAAGAAATATTTTAACTTTTACATGTATGCATACTGGAAGAGGTGACAATAGGGAAGATGGTAAACCTGAAGGAAATTAGACTTTTCAGAAGAAGAAATCCAGAGATAACAGTCCCTAATTTTATTTTCTTCTGTCTTATATCAATCGTTCTTTGATATAATACAGAAATTCTGAATTTTTAATAATATGCTTGAATTTAGAGTAGAAGAGCAAATCCAACTCCAAAGCCAGCTTCAGTTAAATGAATGGGGACTGAGGTATGTGAAGAAATAAAGATAAAAGGGTACTATGAAAAACAATATAGAGAGATTTAGACTTTGATACCACACAGTGAGTTACTGTTTGTTTGATGGTCCTTAGGGTAGCTATTCATTCTTCTTAAGGAATCCATATGTCCAGTATTCTTTGCTGAGTTTACCTGTGAAGACAAAAAACAAAACACTTCTCTTTCCTTTTAGGAGGTCACTTTACCCATGGTAGAATATGAATTTGTAGATGAGCTGTTATCTTCCTCCTCCTGAGATGTCTTCTGTTCTGATCAAATCTTAATTAATTTCGATGGAACCCAAAGTTTTTCTTCTCCTGTGGAAACAAAAGCAAAACCCCTTCCCCAACGTAACACATATCCTGGTTTCCAGACTGAGGTCATAATGTCCTTAAAATACACCGGTTGGTTTAGTTCAGAAGTCTTCTCTGTAGTCCAGTGTCTTTCTGCTGCAGTTTGTCCTTTTTCATTAGCATTAAGGAAGTTCAACATTAGTAAAGCATTATGTAACCTGTGTTTGGGGGTCTTTGTTCCTCCTGGCTGTTTATGAAGCATCTCTTTTAAGGTTCGGTTAGATCTTTCAATCACTGCTTGTCCTGTGGGATTGTAAGGTATACCAGTTACATGTTTTATATTATAATATTTGAAGAATTATTCCAATTTACTGGAGACATATGCTGGAGCATTGTCAGTTTTTATTGTTTTAGGTATACCCATAACAGCCATCACCTCTAAGAGGTGTGTTATAACAGAGTCAGCCTTTTCAGAGCTGAGGGCAGTAGCCCATTGGAAGCCTGAGAACGTGTCTATGGTATGGTGTACATATTTCAAACTGCCAAATTCTGGGAAGCGAAATGCATCCATTTGCAAAAGTTCATTTCTGTGAATACCTTTAGGATTACAACCTGCTGGTAACAGAGTTTGATTGTAGAATGAGCAAGTGGGTCAATTTCTTACTATTTCTTTGGCTTGTTGCCAGGTGATAGAAAAATCCTTCTTTAAACCTTTGCTATTAACATGGTGTTGTTTCTTATGAAATTCTGAAGATTCCAACACATTACCTATTAATAAACGATCAATTTCATCATTGCCGTGTTCCAGAGTACCTGGCAGGCATGTATGGGACCTGATGTGTGTTATATATATAGGATGAGTCCTGTTTCTGATGGTTTCCTGCAATTGTAAAAATAATGAAGTTAATTCTGTACTACCAGGAACAAATTCTACAGTCTCAATGTGCAAGATAACTCTCTCTGCACTGAGAATCCGTGACTATATTGAGAGGCTCTGTAAAGTCTTTAAGTACCATGAGAATGGCATATAATTCTGCATTTTGGATGGAGTTGTAAGGGCTTTGAACTAATTTACTTATATTTCCTGATTTATACCTTTCCTTACATGATTTGTTTGCATCCATGTAGAAGGTAAGAACTCCAGAAAAGGGTGTTTGCCTCACAATACACAGAAGAATCCAAATTGTTTTCTTTATGAATTTGATTCTCTCTGTTTTGGGATAGTTATTACTAATAGTTCCCAAAAAATCACTGCAAGCTATTTGCCAATACTCATTATCCTTCCATAAGGAGGAAATTTCCTCATTAGTTAAAGGTACAATAATTTCAGCTGGGTCTCTTCCAGTCAGTTGACTAAGCCTTAATTTACCTTTTAATATCAAATCAGAGATCTTTTTTGTATGTTTTTAATTTTTTATTCTGTTTATGTGGCAGAAATATCCTTTCTAGTATGATGTCTTCCCTCTGCATTAATATTCCTGAGGGGTATTCTCTAGATGGTAAAATAACCAGAATACAGTCCAGTCCAGCTTTGGATTCACATGGTCCACATGTGCTTCTAATATTCTCTTTTCTACCCATTCTAATTCTTTTTCAGCCTCAGCTGATAGTACTCGTGGGCTGTTTAGGTATTTATCTCCTTTTAAAGTCATTTTCAGGTGTTTTAAATCATACCCTTCTACACCAATAATTGTCTGTAATTAGATTTCTCCTAATAGTTTTGAAGATCATTAAGAGTCCGGAAATGATCTCTTCTGATGTGTACTTTCTGCGGTCTAATTTTCTGAGAGACTATTTTATAACCTAAATAGTTAATAGAATCTCCTCTTTGTATTTTTTCTGGGGTAATTTGTAATCCCCAGCAAGGCAAAGTTTCCTTTACTGCTTCAAACATCTTTTCCCAAAGTATCCTTATTTGAATCAGACAGTAATATGTCATCCATATAATGATATATTAATGAAGATGGAAATATTTTACGTATTATTTCTATAGGCTTATGCACAAAATATTGACACAAAGTTGGGCTATTTAACATACCTTGAGGCAGTACTTTCCACTGGAATCTTTGTACTGGTTGTGAATTATTATAGGTAGGTACTGTGAAGGCGAACTTTTCTCTGTCGTTTTCTTGTAACAGTATGTAGAAGAAGCAATCTTTTAAGTCTATAACTATAATTGGCCAATCCTTAGGTATTAGAGAAGGTAACGGCATCCCAGGTTGTAGAGACCCCAAAGGCTGTAACTTGTTGATGGCTGTAAGATCAGTAACCATTCTCCATTAACAGACTTCTTCTTGACAGCAAAAACAGGTGAATTCCATGCACTAGTTGATTCCTCAATATGTCCAGCATCTAGCTGTTCCTGAACTAACTTCTCCAAAGCCTCTAACTTCTCAGATGTCATAGGCCATTGACCCAAGCAGACAGGTTCATCTGTCAGCCATTTTAAGGGTAGAGCTTTGGTTGTTCTGTAGGTTTGGCACTAACATCCTGTTTCTGTACAGCCTGTACATTTGGCATCTGTTTTCTGTGCTGCCTTACTATATTCTTTCTACCACCAAGAGCTTGCCTATAATTCCTAACTGATACAGGAGGAATGTTAATCTGTGTATTCCATTGCTGTAATATATCATGACCCCCAGAGGTTTATAGCAATATCTGCAACATATGGCTTTAACCTTCCTTTCTCTCCTTCTGGCCCAATAAGGTCAATCCATCTAATGCTCTGTTTAACTTGAGATAGGGTTCCAATCCCTAAGAATTGAACGTTAACCTCTTTTAAAGGCCAAATTAGGGGCCAAGACTTCTGATTTATTATGGTGACGTCTCTTCCAGTGTCTAAAATGCCATTAATCATCATATTATTTACTTTAATTGGTAACTTGGGTCTATGATATTGTACAGAAGTTTGCCAAAATATACGTTTTGTATTTCCTCCTTACAATGGGCAGTGGATCTTCTAATTGTCTTGGGAGAGGCTGTACTCCACTGTCACTGGGAAGGACCAGATAATCTTGCTTTTTGGGGCCTTCCTGAGGCCCCTGTTTACATTTCCCGGCTGTAAAGGTCTACCTTGTCTATGATAAACAGCACACTTACTGAAAGTAAAAGTAAGTATTTATTGTAGAAATTACTCACAATAGACAAACAAGTAACCCAGATGAGCAGAGTATTTTTCCACTGCCGAACTGGAAGCCAGAAAGCTGGAAAAGAGAGCTAGACTTCTGCTGTTCAGTCTTTTATACCTTCCTTTATAACACCCCTAGCCATGCCCAAAAGTGGGCCTGGCTGGTGACGTAGTTCACCGCCTACATCCATATATGTCTTTAGTCATGCCTAAAGTGGGTGTGGTGAGTGGTGCAGTAAACCGCCTTTTCATTACCTCATCTGAGTGCGCCTCTGGTAAGTCACATGGTTAATGGTGGCACACTGTTCCCTCCTTCAGAAGAACAGGGGACTACAGTCAAGGCTAAAACCATGGAAGGCTTTCTAAAATGGATCGAACGAGTGATTCCATGGTTCATTACTGGGGGAGGCTTAAATGTCCCAGATTGGGAGGAGGTTCACTGTGATCTTCAGAGGGCCGGGCGTTGGTGGCCCACGCCTTTAATCCCAACACTTGGGAGGCAGAGGCAGGTGGATCTCTGTGAGTTTGAGGCCATCCTGGTCTACAGAGCGAGTTCCAGGACACCTTCCAAAACAATACAGAGAAACCCTTTCTCAAAAACAAAAAGTCAAATAAAAAATAAGTAAAATAAAAAATAAAAAATCTCCAGCCTTTCGCCTGATCCACTGAGGTCAGGAAAGTAAAGGAGAACCTGAGAGGTTGCCCTCAGTTGGAGGGTGGATTGGGTTAAATCTTCATGCCTTCCTCCAACACCAAGATCGGGAAAGAAAGGGGAACCTGAGAGATTGCCCTCAGTTGGAGGGTGGATTGGGTTAAATCTTCATGCCTTCCTCCAACACCAAGATCGGGAAAGAAAGGGGAACCTGAGAGATTGCCCTCAGTTGGAGGGTGGATTGAGAAAATCTTAAGGCGTTTGCGTGAGGGATCATCCTCGGTTGGAGGATGGATTAAAAGTGGGTGAATTGAAAATTGGTAACAGTTAATAAACAGCAGATTGGATTAGAAAGAGTACTCACAAACTTCAAATAATTTTCAAAAGTTATTTGGAACATAGTATAGTTTATAATCTTTGAGTGATTTTCAGAAGTTTTTGGGAAATACTTAATGGTTATGTCTTTTTTAAAGGGCATCTACTAGTAATTTAGACAGTGATCCCAACTCACCTACATAGTTAACTAAGGAGGGTAGACAAATCCTTCTAATCTTATAGTCCAGCATCAACAGATGTAAGCAAATAGTTCAAACAAAATTTAAAAAAACAAAAAGGGGGAGTAATGTCCCAAGTCCCCACATGATTCATTAAATAATATACTCCTCATTTTAAAATTTTTAAATGCAGATACCAGTGAGCAATCTGCTGCAGATTCTGGCATGATGGAACTTGAATGACTTTTGCTCAGGTCAAATGGAGACATCCATGCACTAGACAGTGGAGAAGACCCTAATTTGGGGTGGAGGGCATGTTTGTGTTTTCTTACGGAAAAAGAATAAAGCTTCGGCAGCTGTCAGAACATTTGGTGAGATGCATGGAGCAGAGAAAAACTGGACCTGAGACCGTGGGAGCCTACCCAAGCCGTTTGAGTGAGATCCCCTAAATCAGTGTTCCTGACCCTTGATGTCATCGAATCTGCAGCCCGAGAAAGAAGGAAAACAGTCAGTTAGAGATTTCCACTTTCTCAACAGGCCTGCTGTGTCAACCTCCCGGACCCATGAGTTTTCATCCTGAAGCCAACAGAGAACTGGATGATTAACAGTGTGCCCTTGAAACAACAGAATTCATTTAGCCAGTTTTTCCCTTTGGGGAAAAAAGGACCCATTTAAAACAAGTGGACACTGGTATGGACTGTGAGTGGCAAAAGCCCCTTTCAGTATTTGAATAGGACACGGGCCACTTGACATATCAGCCTTGGTGGTTCCTGTTTCTGGAATCGAGACTATGCCAGTGTGTTTTTCTGGAGAAATGCAACTTGTCCTATTGAGGCAAAAAAAGAGACTTTGGCATCACGCTGTTATCGCAGCCATCTCCAAATTGGCCACTGCAGCTGCCGTGGCCAGAATTATCGTTGCCCAATCTTCCGCCAAAGCCTTGCTGGTAGAGTTATCGAAGCGCTGTCCACCCAGAATGCGCTCAATTCGCATATTCAGCTGGGGCTGCTGATGTTAAATCAACAACTGCATCACTACAGGAACAAATTGGTGCTCTGTGGATAGTGCAACAAACCTCTTGTTCACATTTTTATCATGCTACATGTGTAACATCAATGTGTATCTCTTGCATCTGTGCAAGTGCACTTTCTACATGCTTTCCTGAGTGGATCTTGGAGTGATATCTTTGTAAACATTATCACTGTTTTGGCCATCAAATTGTAACTGTAAATCATATGCGGGTTACCCTTGTAACAGAGAAAGGCTGGTAGAATGCTATGGCCCAGATCGGGGGATGGGTACGGCGATGCGGAGGCGCTATGTCAATGGGGGTCCTGGGAGTGGTGGCAGTGGCAGTAGGCATTCTGGCTTTATGCCGAGCTCAAACGTGCCTTGTTCCATAGGCAACAGATCCGTCACCAAGTATTGCTCAGCTTAGCCCATGGCAATCCCGGTAGCCATGAAGTCTGGTTACAGATGATTCAAGGATGAGGTTCTCTGATGACGGGAAACCTGTGGGGAAAGGACCTCCCGCCTAAGACAGGGGTCGCCAGGTCCCCCAAAGACGGGTAAGGGAGGGTGATCCTACTTGACCTAAGACAGGAGTGCCTCATTAGAAAATAAAAAAGGGGGAATTGTGTGGACACCAGACCTTGGCCGGAGGCCCACTTCCCCATCAGCCTGGGGGCAGGCAGCTGTAACCGACCAACCGCAGAGAAGACATGTTCACTAAGAACAATCGGGTGCCTGTAAGCAATGTTTACCGTAGCAATAAGTTCCTGATGAGGGCTCGCCCACGGAACACCCTGACCTTGACCTTTTCCAATGACTCACCGCCTCTTCCTGAGCCCCCACCACAGCATCTGGTGTCTGGGCATATAACCAGCCGGGGTAAGAATAAAGTGGAGCCTTCTTGAGGGGCCTTCTGGGATCTTCCTTTGCACCACCGACTGGTCTCTGTGTCGTCAATCCCGACACCCTCTGCACATCTCGGACACAGGCTGTGCAGCAGGCGCAGCAGAGAAAGGATAGCATGACCCAAATAAGGCCGCTGTTCCTCATACTCTGAGACACATGCACAGGCGCAAGCATGCACATGCATGCATGCACACACACACATGCACACACACACGCACGCGCACACAGGCACACACACATGCACATGTGCGCACACACGCACGCGCACACACGCACGCGCGCACACACACACACGCACGCGCACACACACACGCACACATACAGGCAAGTATAGGGAGGCAAGGCTACCAAGATGACACAGATGTGGACCGCCTTGGTGACGCCTGTGACTGAAATAGGGTCCACCTCCATTTTGGACTCAGAGAAAAGAGTAAAAGCCTGCCACACGGAGGAACCACGCTCAGAGCCAGAGGTGGAGTTCGCAAACACAGCCATCGGAATACAGCTCTGTAACTAGCTGGAGGAGGAAACGCTGGGGCTGCAGACACAGCCCAGTGCTTAGCCAACCTTCACCAGTGAAGACTGGGAATGTGGTGTGGCTCTGTGGTACAGTGTTCAGCTCAAATCCATCAGTTATCTATAGAGACTCAGTGTGGCTCAGTAGTAGAGCCTCTGCTTAACTAAAATTTATCAAAGAGGGGTAGGAGGCAGGCATGGCTCAGTGGTAGAGACCCTGCCTAGAATCCCCCAGTGAGGGGCTGGGGGTGTGGCTCAGTGGTTGAGCCCCTGCCTAGAATCCCCCAGTGAGGGGCTGGGGGCGTGGCTCAGCGGTAGAGCCCCTGCCTAAAATCCCCCAGTGAGGGGCTGGGGCGTGGCTCAGCGGTAGAGCCCCTGCCTAGAATTCCCCAGTGAGGGGCTGGGGTGTGGCTCAGCGGTAGAGCCCCTGCCTAGAATCCCCCAGTGAGGGGCTGGGGGCGTGGCTCAGCGGTAGAGCGTCCCTGGGCTCCCTCTCCAGCACTGGGATGGAAAAGCAAACAAAACAAGCAACCTAGTTAGTTCAAAAGCCAAAATCTGAGCATCCTATACTTGGAATTTATCCTTGGCTCCCACCGGGGTCACTCCCTCTAGCAGCCACTCTGGCGCCGTAGCAGTCTCCATCTTCAGAGACACCTCCACACCTCGGTACTGAAGACCAGTTTTATGCATCTAGGTGCTGGCTTGCTCCCTTAGCCCACCAGGGGGCGCCCTATTCCCAGGTCTCGGGGCAGCTGGACCAAAGGTATCAGTTTCTCCACTGTCCGGTCCTGTGCGTCCTGTTTTGGTCCCTAGGAAACTGCATGAAGAGCAACGTGAAAGCAGCCAGTTTGTAGAGAAAGGCTGGGAAGCCTTGAAGACAGTGCATGAGCTGGGAACAGCCCGCACACAGACAGGTGGGAGGCTGTGGGGCTCCCCCGCAGCTCAAGCTTACCTCCACCCTCCTCAGGAAGCACGCCCCTTCCTCCATTTCTCCTGGTGATTGCTTGCAGTCTCATCTAACCCGCCCTGTTGACCTTAAACTCTAACTGTCCTTGGGCTTCCTTCCGAGTCCATTCCTAAACTTTTAAATTGAGGTGAAGAACCCCGCAGGGGAAACCTCGGCTCCCCTGGTAACACCAGCACTCCGTCCCGTGAAATCATTCCACGGACGTAAGAAGTGCATCGCTCCCGAGGGCCACGGCGGAGGCGCAGAGGGTCAAGGCCAGCCTGGGGTACTACAAAGGAAGACCCTGACCAGAAATACACAACAAAACCAAAGCAAAGCCGGACCCATCTCTGACGACACGGGACTCCGTCAGCAGTACCCGGCCAGTGCCACACGCAAGCACAGGTTCAATGCTTCTCTGACCGGCTTCAATGCCCCAGCACCCAGGAAGTAGTCTTCCTCCAAAGAAAGTCTGACTTGCATCCGGCTCATGAGGTTCCTTTCCGTGAGATTCTGACACACGACCCAACCCTGAAGTCTAAAGCGGTTGTAGAGGTTCTAGAATTCGTGCTAGAACTGCAAATGCTCTTACCACCTCAACTCTCGCTACATGGTACATGAATGTGTGTGCGTACGCGCGTGCGAATCTGCTGTGACTACGACAATAACCGCCTTGGCCAAAGTTTTTAGAAGAAAACTATATTCTTTTAAAAGGAAATGCAAACATCCTCGGGGAGGGGGGGCCTTAATTTAGGTCCAATCACATGGCTTTGTGGTGGAGGCATACACGGTGCTTGCAGACGCTCCCTGGGGTCTGCAGGGAGCTCCCCCGGGGACCCTCTCTCCGCGCCTGGGATTCGCTCGCGGTCTTCTGAGGCTGCTGGGGAAGCACCATCCCAGGCCGGGGTCCAAAACGGCGGAGAACTGCGGCTGGAAACACCCATCAAGGCCGAATTCCCATGTCTCCCGGGCTGTCGCTGCTCCCCGGCTGAGAGTGCAGCACCACCCCCACGGGACCGCGGCCTGACTCCCGGGAGATGCGGCCAGGCACAGAGGGTGGCCTGTCCCCGGGCTGCAGGGCGCAGGTCTCCTGGAAGCCAGCGGGGGAAGTGGCTTGAGGCACAGAAGGTGAATAAATAGGAATCGCTTATTTGTCGCAGGGGTCCGGCCCCTGCGGAAGGGACAGCAGCTCGGTGGATGGAGAGGGTGGGGGGTGACCCCTCTCTCCTGACGGCTGCTTCTCAGAGCTCAGTCACGTGCACAGCCGGTGACCGGAGCGGGCCCTGTCCGAGGCGCCTCAGGTGGCATCGGCGGCAGAGCAGATGCCCCTCCAGGGGGTAGCAGCGGCGTCCCTCCTCCCCGCTCAGCTGGAGCCCGCAGTCCTGCAGAAGAAAAGCCACAGCCCTGAGCAGCCAGTGAGCTGGGGCCGGGGCGTCCTCACCGAAGGAACATCGGGGTTGGGGTAGATGCACCGCCTGCGAGCTCAGTGAAGCAGAGGAGGAGCAGCCTCTGACGCCCGAGGACTTGGCGCCGAGTCCAGCCTCAGGGAAAGGGCGGTGGCCGCTATTAGATGTAGGCTCAGCCTTGAGACTGGGTCTCTCTTATCCCAACACCCAGCTTCACAAGCTCTGGTTTTTAAGAACAAGGCAGGGCCGGGCGATGGTGGCGCACGCCTCTAATCCCAGCACTCGGGAGGCAGAGGCAGGCGGAGCTCTGTGAGTTCGAGGCCAGCCTGGTCTACAGATGGAGTTCCAGGACAGCCTCCGAAGCCACAGAGAAACCCTGTCTCGAAAAACCAAAAAAAAAAAAAAAAAGAACAAGGCAGGGCTGGAGGGATGGCTCAGTGCTAAGAGCTCAGATCTCTGCGCTCACAGAACAAGTCAGACTCTACACACAGAGACACAGGTACTAACACATCCACACACACACAAATAAAACATTAAACTCTTGATAGTAGTAATAAAAACTTAATAAGGCAACAGCCAACTTCCATGTGTGGGAGCCACATCTGTAATCCCTGCATTCCAGAGGCAGAAAGTCAAGTTTCAGGCCAGTCATGGCTACACAGCATGACCATATCTCAAAAAAACAAAGGCAATAAAATTCCAAGCAAGTTGACTGTAACCCCGGAAGTAGGAGACTGGGTTTGAGTCCAACCTGGGCTATCAAAATAATTCCAAAGGCTGGAGATCTAGCACGGCAACCGAGTTCTAGGACAGCCAGGGCTGTTGTGGGATAGCCTTTATGAACACTGGGACGATGTCTCTTTGACAAGGCACCTTCTGATCCGTTTAATAACGACTGAACGGGAGAGGATGGGGCGCTTCTGGGGACACAGGGGAAAATGAATCTAGGTGCCCGGAGACACCAGTGAGAGGCAGAGCAAGCCGGACACACAGGATGGAAGAGCGGTAAAGCCACACGGCAGAACAAAGATTAAAAAAGAACTCCGGGGACAAGCCTAAGCTAAAGGCAAGCTTTCATAATTAATAAGAAGTCTCCGGGTCATTATTCGCAGGCTGGTGGTCCAAGAAAGTCCGGTGTGAAAGCTTACTACATTGAGATCCATAGTGAGACCCTATTTCAAAAAAGCAAATAAACAACAACGAAAAAAGTTGGGGGGGGGAGGTGTGAAACGATCCCTTGTTCGTGGAGGAGGTGGCTGAGTTGCCAGAAAGATTTTGGCTATTTGGGGAGATGTCCTCAAGGGGACTCTGGAACCTTAACCTCTTTTTTTCTTTGTTTTTCGAGACAGGGTTTCTATGTGGCTTTGGAGGCTGTCCTGAAACTCACTTGTAGACCAGGCTGGCCTCGAACTCACAGAGATCCTCCTGCCTCTGCCCCCCAATTGCTGGGATTAGAGGTGTGGGCCACCGCTTTTTTTCTCATACACGGACTATCGTTATTGTTGTTTTGGTTTTTCTTCCAACAGGGTTTCTCTTTGTAGCGACCCTGGCTGAGCTGGAACTCAGAGATCTGCCTGCCTGCTGAGCGCCGGGGTTAAAGAGGACTCACCACACCGCCTGGCTGCATGCACCATTTGCACGTGAATGCGGGTGTGCCACGCAGGCCTGTGGGGGTCAGAGGACAGCCTGCACAAGTCGGCCGCCTCAGCCAGGCGGCGCTGACGCACGCCTTTAACCCCACCGCTCGGGAGGCAGAGCAGGCGGATCTCTGCGAGTTCAAGTCTGGCCTACAGAGTGAGTCCCAGGACAGTCAGGGCTGTTACACAGAGAAACCCTGTCGGGGGGGGGGTCTCTCTTCCACCGCCTGGGTGTCACCTCCCCCCCAAACCTTCCCTGATTTTTCAAGGTTCTGACAATTCCCTTCAACAGCACCTCATGTGGGGCACTGTCAACTCTAAGTCCAACACCCACCTCGTGAAAGCGTGGCTATCCGAAAGAGAAGAGGGCATGGGGGAAGGAAGGAACAGACGCCCAGCGCGAAGGCGCCTCGGCGTGGGGGAGGGCCAGCCGCACGCCTGTGTGAGGCCAGGGCTTACCTCACAGTGGTAACACTCCACATGGTAGTCTCTGTCCATGGACACCACACGGATGGTTGTCTCACAGCCCTGGAGGAAGAGACAGGGCTCACCCTCGTGCCCCTGGGCCTAGAGCAATGCTACCTGTCCGTGAAAGGCCCCCTCAGGCTGGAGAGATGGCTCAGCGGTTAAGGGCACTGCGTGCGACTGCGGAGGACCCGGGTTCGATCCCCAGCACCCACACGGCGTCTGTGACTCCAGTTTCCGGGGACCCAACACCCGTGACAAGACACTAGCGCACATAAAAATAATAATAATAAAGAAAATTAAAGCGCCCATCTCTACAATGTGCCAAGGGACATGGTACTTCAGCACGTGGCCAAGAGTGGGCGTGGATGTGCTCTGGGCATCTTCCCCAACAGGAGCCCCCCCCCACGCGCGCGCGCGCGCACACACACACACACGCACGCGCACACACGCACGCGCACGCGCGCGCGCGCACACACACGCACGCACGCGCACACACACGCACACACACACACACGCACACACACGGCCTCCGTAGCTGCTGCTCTACCCCAGGCCACCCAACCCCCACTGCAGAGATGAACCAGAGCCGAGTGACCATCCCTTCCCTGTACAGGAACGGAACGGAGCAGAGTCCTGCCGTGGGACAACAGGAGGCAGGGCTACCCCTTCCGGGTGACGCACTCCTGCGTGGACGGCCGCTACACTCCTCAGTGCTGGGGAGCGCTGAGCATGGCCGCCTTTGCCGCCCACCCCGTCTATGGCCCAGGGTCTGAGGCAGAGCAGACAGCAGTGAGCAAAACCTCAGGGCCAGGAACCTACTGCTTCCCTGGGAAAGTAGCCCTACCTGTGCAGGGAGGATGGGGCGGGCACAGGAAGCGCATTTTGGTGCAAACACCCTAGGAGGATAAAGGAGATTGGGCGTGAACGTGTGTGAGCAGAGGCGAGGGCCCAAGGGCGCGTCTGTCTCCGTGTGGGTGAGCAGATGCCCAGTGTCCGCCTTCTCGGTACCACTGCTTGATGCTGTTCCTAGCTGTCCCATCCCTCCTCCTCCTCCTCCTCCTCCTCCTCCTCCTCCTCCTCCTCCTCCTGCGGGACGGCCTCAGGCTCTCCCCAGCCATCTCCCATGCACTCTCTAGCCCCTGATACCCAGACTGAAACCATCCCTAGGGGAGGCCTCTGCCCCACCCTGAGTGCCAGGGACAAATGCCGGCCCCAATCTCCCACGCCGGCAGCCGCCGCTGCAGCACACTCTGAGACCAGAGCCCGAGCCCGCAGTGACAGCGCGCTACAGACTGGGAGCCGAAGGCAGGGAAGAGTCAGGTGAGGCCCCAGGAAGAAGAGCGGGCATGCAGGCAGAAGCATGAGGGAACCCAAGGCCAGGCTACCCAGAAGAGGGGACCAGAAGGGACCAGTGCCCCGCCCTGCCCTTAGGGCTTCTGCCTGACCATCCTCCCAGGCCCGAGTCTCAGGACGCTTGCTCCCCAGCAGATGGCGCTGTCCTGGGAGCGCAATGCTTGCAGCTCACTCCAGGGTTCCTCCTGCTCCTGCCCCCAACCAAGGCCAGAGCTGTCCTCAGCACCATGCTTTCAACACCAGGCCTGCCTGGCCCATCGTGGCAGGCATCTCCTGGAACCGTGAGCCCAAAACCAACCTCTCCGTGCACTGTCTCGTGAGGAGTGCGACCACAATGGGAAGTCACTAAGACAGACACACCTGCCCCGACTGCTAAGAAGACACGAAGTCAGGAAAAAGAAAAAAGGGGGCCGGACGCGGAGGGGCAGAGACGGGCGGGCGGGAAGCAGCCGGTGAGGGGCTCCGGCAGGGGACACTCACGTGTGGTAGTCTCTGACACAGTAGATGTTGTTCTGCACATCCACGGTGAAGGGCACCCCGTCCAGACACTCGTTGCACACTGAGCAGCGGAAGCAGCCCGGGTGGTACGACTTGCCAAGGGCCTGCAGGATCTTGGGGGGTGGGGGGGCACCGAGAAGTCAGCATGGGCCAGAGACTCGGCAGCGCTGCCCCCAAGAGGCCACGGAGGCCTGGAGCAGGAGAGGGCGGGGCCACCGGGGGAGGGTCTCACCATCTCCATGATAAGGTGTCCACACACGCTACACTTGTCAGCTGTTTGCTGGAACCCGGAGTACTGAGAGGGGACACAGGATCCAGGGCGTCACGTTTGACAAAGGGGGGGCACTCACTGTCGCTGGCCTCGGGTCTGCATGTGAGTCCGGAGGAAGAAGGGTCCCGCCCAGGCTCCCACCCAGCTCGGCCAGCAACACACAGTGA
Source organism: Mesocricetus auratus (assembly GCF_017639785.1). Lineage (NCBI taxonomy): Eukaryota > Metazoa > Chordata > Mammalia > Rodentia > Cricetidae > Mesocricetus > Mesocricetus auratus. The sequence continues at coordinate 2,893,641 of NW_024429223.1, forward strand.
AGACTCACCAGGAAGTCCTCCCGGCAGTACACTTTCTCGCCCACGTTATAGAAGGCCTTCCCGCGGAGACGTCTCCCTGGAAGGGGAAGGGGTAAAGCGGACGTCCCTGGGAAGCTAAAACCAGGGATGGAGGAACCGGGCTTGAATGCCGGTACTCACCTCCTACCAGTGAGAAGGTAAACTGTGAACATCTCCAAACATCCCTTTATAGACTTATTTTACGAGTGCTTTACCTGCATGTACACTTTTGTGCCAGGAGAGGGCGCCAGATCCCACTACAGATGGCCGTGAGCCACCGTGTGGTTACTGAGAATTGAACTCAGGACCTCTGGAAGAGCAGCAGCCATCTCTCCGGCCCCCTCTAAACATTGTCAGTGCTATGCTGGTGTTATCAACATCTCAAGTCAGAATGGTGTAACCCAGCATCCCACAGGTGAAAGTGGGGACCCCAAAACCTAAGGACAGCCTAGGCTACAAAGCAAGACCTACTTCAAAACCCAAGTGATAAAACCGGGTGTGGTGGCACACGCCACTGATCCCAGCACTGGGAGGCAGGAGGATCAGAGATTCAAGGTCACTCGTGGCTACAAAGCCTGGCTGGAGGCCAGCCTGGTCTCTCTTAAATAAAAACAGTATTTCGGGAGACACTATAACAGTCAACAAAACTGTAATCAAAGCAAATACGGGAAGGCCTCCCTCCCCCACGCCTCTCAACTGCTGCCTCTCCCTCTGCTGTCGGCCAGGCACTGCCATCCGGCAGGAGGCGCCAGTAGCTACTACCAACAAGAGGGAACTTCACCCTCGGGGAGGTGCCCGTGAAAACCACGAGGCAGCACCAAGCACGCCGTGAGACGTTAAGTACTTTTCCTCTTGAACAGTTTTGCAGCAGAGTATGGCTGCCCACACCTGTAGTTTCAGATCTCAAGAGGCAGAGGCAGTAGGAGTTCAAGGCTAGCTTGAGATATATAGGAACACCTTGTCTAAAAAAACCCTCAGAGCTGGGGAGGGGTGTGGCTCATTGGGGAACACCTGCCTAGAATCCCCCAGTGAGGGGCTGGGGGCGTGGCCCTGGGTTAGATTTCCAGTACTACAAAACAAACAAGATTAGTCAGTCTTGTACTAGAAGTTCTGGGCAGTACGTAATAACGAGTTGTACGCAATTAGTAGCGACATAGACTACTAAGAAGTAAAGCTATCTATAATCAGAGATGACATGATTGTGTTGTAGAGAAAACCATTAGTAACCCACTAACCCTAGTAAGTTTATTATAATTGCAGGGTAGAATACAAGACCAGCATATAAAAACCAAATATCCAAATGAATTTTTTTTTTTTTGGTTTTTCGAGACAGGGTTTCTCTGTGGCTTTGGAGGCTGTCCTGGAACCAGCTCTTGTAGACCAGCCTGGCCTCGAACTCACAGAGATCCGCCTGCCTCTGCCTCCTGAGTGCTGGGGATTAAAGGCGTGCGCCACCAACGCCCGGCTCCAAATGAATTTTTATTCTGGCAACAAATATTAGGAAAATGAAGTTACAATTTTTTGTTTTGAGACAGGGTTTCTCTGTTGTCGCTCTGGCTGTCCTGGAATTCAGTCTGCAGACCAGGCTGGCCTGGAACTCAGACATCCTCCTGCCCCTGCCTCCCCAGTGCTGGGACTACAGGTGTGCTCCACCACCGCCCAAACAGTAATATTTTTTAACTTATAATTCCTAAGCTTGAGGTTTCGCAGGGTTGCAACACAGACAGCGGGTGCAGCATCTGCCATGGGAAGTGAGCTTGAAAACTGTCCCCCAGAAAGTCATGCCTTCTATCAACACCATGAAGAGTGGCATGCTGCAGGGTAAGATTCCGAATTCTGGGGCTGGAGAGACGGCTCAGAGGTTAAGAGCACTGACTGCTCTTCCAGAGGTCCTGAGTTCAGTTCCCAGCAACCACATGGTGGCTCACAATGATCTACAATTCAATCTGGCGCCCTCTTCTGGCATGTAGGCAGAACACTCTATATGTAATAAATAAATCTTAAAAAGGCAAAAACAAAAAACAAAAAACCTCGGGAGAAAAAAATTTTTTGAATCCTTCCCAGCAGTGCTGTTCATCTGTAAACGCAGCCCAATCTCAATGTCAGCATTGATTTTTTTTTGTAGAACTAAGACACAAAAAGTGGCAAGGAGGGCTGAGGTGGCGGCTGTGACCTGTGGCCCTGAGTTCAATCCCCAGTGTCCACATAAAAAGCAGCGTGTGCTGGCAGTCGCAGTGTGGGGAGACACAAAGAGGGGTACTCGCAGCTTCTTGGCCAGCTACACTACTCTAATTGGTAAATCGCAGGTCCCAGTGAGAGACGGTCTCAAAAAAAAAAAGTTCCCAAGAAACAACACCTGGGCTGACCTGTAGCCTCCACTCACATAAAACTCTACATGAAATATTCATCAATCTACACATAAACACAACCTGAACTGAGTGTGGTTGCTCATACCTGTAATCCCATCACACAAAAACTGAAGAACTGGGCTTAGTCCAATTTAACATTTCTTAACAAAAGCATCACTAAAATAGTTTTGAAAAAAAATCACACAAAGGGGGGGGCTGGAGAGATGGCTCAGAGGTTAAGAGCACTGGTTGCTCATCCAGAGGTCCTGAGTTCAGTTCCCACCAGCAACCACATGGTGGCTCACAACCACCTGTAATGAGATCTGGCGCCCTCTTCTGGCCTGCAGACTTACATGCAGGCAGAACATTGTATACATGATAAATCCTTAAAAAAAAATCACACAAAGAGATTTTGCTCACAAACTATACATTGGCCAAATAATCTGGCCAATGTTTGTGAGTAAACTCCTACAACTCAGCAATTAAAAAAACAAGTAACCAGGAGGCAGCAGCAGGATGACCTCTGTGAGTATCAGGCCAGCCTGGTCTACATAACAAGTTCTAGGCTGGCCAGGGCTAGCTAGCTACAGAGAGAGACCCTGTCTCAGAGACAAAAAGCTCAAAACAGAAGCTGAGAGATGGTTCTTGCTGAGACCCTGAGTTCAGTTTCTAGCACCCACAAGGGATGGCTCATAGACACCTGTAACTCCAGCACCAGAGACAACACCCTTGGGCTCCTTGGGCAAATGCACTCACATATACATAGTCCCCATCCAGTCAGTCAGACAGACAGACACACACACACACACACACAAACATATGCACACACACGCATGCACAATAATTAAAAGTGCCTCCCCTCCAGTGTGAGGAGCCGCCCTCGCTATCGCTATTGCCGTTAGAAGATGGCGCTGACATCCACTGTCAGTTGGAGTTAACTGTCGCTGTCAGTTGGAGTTAACTGTCGCTGTCAGTTGGAGTTAACTGTCGCTGTCAGTTGGAGTTAACTGTCGCTGTCAGTTAGAGTTAACTGTCGCTGTCAGTTGGAGTTAACCGTTTAAACTGTGCCTCTCCCGTGACGTCATCTGGGGTGATGTGCAAACCACCAATCCCGGCTCTACACATCTCACTCGGAGCTCCTAGGCTTATATAAGGGGCTGGGTTTCTTAGCTTGGGGTCTCCCTCTAAGAAGCTGATCATCTATCTCTCAAGATGCATTAAAGCTTTACTGCAGAAGGATCCGAGTGTTCTGCGTCGTTCTTGCTGGCGAGACGGTAGCGCGGGACATCTGGTGCCGAAACCCGGAACTCTTCAACATCGCCGGCGCCGCGGGAGACCCCTCGGAAAACGGGGCGGATTCAGAACTGCAGGGACGTAGGTTCAGAGAGGTATGCTTTATCCTGAACAACCCTTTTCTCGACTTTGGCCTTAGTTTGTCATCACCGTGGGACGGGTCAGTGGAGGCTTTGGTGCTAGTCCTGTTTGTCCTTCTCCTTCATCGTGGCTGGTGCTGACAGAACGGCGCTGTCCATCTGGCGCTGTCCATCTGGCGCTGTCCATCTGGCGCTGTCCATCTGGCGCTGTCAGTCTGGTGCTGTCAGTCTGGTGCTGTCAGTCTGGTGCTGTCAGTCTGGTAACGGAGTTGAGCGCGTTTTTATTATCCTGAACAACCCTTTTCGACTTTGGCCTTAGTTTGTCATCACCGTGGACGGGTCAGTGGAGGCTTTGGTGCTAGTCCTGTTTGTCCTCTCCTTCATCGTGGCTGGTGCTGACAGAACGGCGCTGTCCATCTGGCGCTGTCCATCTGGCGCCGTGTCCATCTGGCGCTGTCCATCTGGCGCTGGCCGTCTGGTGCTGTCAGTCTGGTGCTGCCAGTCTGGTGCTGTCAGTCTGGTAACGGAGTTGAGCGCTGTTTTTTAGATAAGCTGTCAGCGCGATGGGGTCGTCACAAGTCAGTGGTTACAGCCTTACAGACTGTGCTAAAACAAAGAGATCTTAAAATTGCACCACGAACACTTCAAAATTTTGTGAAGGAGGTAGATAGAGTGGCACCATGGTATGCTTGTTCCGGGTCCCTCACTGTGGCCTCATGGAACAAGCTAGGTAAAGAACTAGACAGGAAGCATGCAGAAGGAGATCTCTGCTTAGGTACCAAAGCCATTTGGAAGCTAGTTAAAAACTGCTTGGAGGATGAGGCCTGTCACCCTGCTATAATAGAAAGTCAGGGAACCTTAGAGGAAGTTCAGGATAGCATGTCAGAAACTGAACGGAGTGAGAGAATGGGAGCTCGCAAAAGAAAAGACATGTCTAAGAAAAAGGCCCTCCCCAGGAAGTTAAGAAAGGGGGAGAGAAAGAAGGGAGTTATCATTCACCCCTTAACAAATCTAAGAAAAGAAAAAGCCAGAATCTAGTCTATACCCTGCAGTAGAGCTAGAAGCCTTGGAGCTAGATAATTCTGATTCTGACACTCTGGATTCTAGCGAAGAAGGTGGTCTAGAGGAGGAGGTGGCACGGTATGAGGAAAAAGATATCACCCTGATAGACACCGGCCACTGAAAACAAAAATGAATGTGAGGCCACCGCCTATAAATCCGGCGGGCTCACGCTTCTCAGCGCCTCCGCCATATGAGCTTCGGCTGAATACTGGTACTGACTCCTTTTTACCTTTAGAGGAACGGAGAAAAATACAAATGGCTTTTCCAGTATTCGAGAATGTGGAAGGCGGAAGAGTACATACCCCCGTAGATTACAATCAAATTAAAGAATTGGCCGAATCCGTTCGTAATTATGGGGTCAATGCTAACTTTACCACATTACAGGTGGAAAGGCTTGCTAATTTTGCCATGACTCCCACTGACTGGCAAACGACAGTGAAAGCAGTGCTTCCCAACATGGGACAATACATGGAATGGAAGGCTCTCTGGTATGATGCAGCCCAGGCACAAGCTAGAGTTAATGCCACGGCTGAAGATGAGAATCAGAGGCAGTGGACATTTGAAATGCTGACAGGTCAGGGTCAACATGCCCTTAATCAAACCAACTACATCTGGGGCGTCTATGGTCAGGTGTCGGCCGCCGCTATTAAAGCATGGAAGGCCCTCACAAAAAGGGGAGAGTCCAGTGGACACCTTACAAAGATTGTCCAAGGACCCCAAGAGCCATTTTCAGACTTTGTGGCCAGAATGACAGAGGCCGCCAGTCGCATCTTTGGTGATTCAGAACAAGCTATGCCCCTGATTGAGCAACTTGTCTATGAACAAGCAACCCAGGAATGTCGAGCGGCTATCGCCCTCGCAAAAGCAAAGGTTTACAAGATTGGCTCAGAGTGTGCAGGGAGCTGGGGGACCCCTAACCAATGCAGGACTAGCTGCCGCCATTTTACAAACGCACAGGTATAGAGATTTATCTAATCGAAAAGCTTGTTTTAATTGTGGGAGAATGGGGCACCTTAAGAAAGATTGTCAAGCCCCTGAAAGAACAAGAGAATCGAAGCTTTGCTATCGTTGTGGTAAAGGTTATCATAGGGCTAGCGAATGCAGGTCAGTCCGGGATGTAAAAGGGAGGCTTCTGCCCCCTATTGAAGAATCCAAGGTACCCCAATCAAAAAACGGGTCACGGGGCCCATGGTCCCAGGGCCCTCAGAAATATGGGAACCAATTTCAGAAAAGCAATCAAGAGGAAGTAGAGGTTTCCGAGGAACCTCCGGAATGGACTTGCGTGCCGCCTCCGACTTCTTACTCATGCCCCAAATGAATGTTCAACCGGTCCCAGTCCATTCCCCTGACCTTTGCCCCCTGCCACCATTGGGCTTATTCTGGGCCGTGGCTCCTTAACTTTACAGGGACTCATTATATATCCTGGGATTGTTGACCCATATCATAAAGAGGAGATTCAAGTTCTCTGTTCTAGCCCTCGGGGTGTATTTTCTATAAAGCAGGGAGATAGAATTGCACAACTGGTGTTGCTGCCCTCCCTCGGGGATGGAGAAACCTACACTTTACAAAAAAGGGCTATGGGATCTTCTGGAAGTGATTCAGCCTATCTGGCTATACCCCTAAATGAGAGACCTACAATAAAATTGTTAATTAATGGAAAAGAATTTGAAGGGATAATGGATTCGGGAGCAGACAAAAGCATTATTTCACTCCATTGGTGGCCGAAGTCTTGGCCCACTGTTGTTTCATCTCATTCTCTACAAGGTCTTGGATACCAGTCCTCTCCTGCCATCAGTGCCTCAGCCTTAACCTGGCGGGATGCTGAAGGCAAACAGGGATGTTTTACCCCCTATGTGTTGCCACTCCCTGTAAATTTATGGGGACGAGATGTGTTACAAGCCATGGGCATGACCCTAACTAATGAATACTCCCCCAGGCATCAGCCATTATGGCAAAGATGGGGTATACAAATGGTAGAGGCTTGGGTAGGCAAGAACAAGGCAGAATAAAACCCATTACACAACACGGAAATCGGGGTAGAAAAGGACTGGGTTTTATTTAGGGGCCGTTGAGGCTTCACGACCCATACCATGGAAAACAGAGGAGCCGTTATGGGTCTCTCAATGGCCTCTATCCTCTGAAAAATTAGAGGCTGTCACAAGATTAGTGCAAGAACAGGAACGGCTGGGGCATCTAGAGCCTTCTACCTCCCCATGGAATACACCAATTTTTGTTATTAAGAAGAAATCTGGGAAGTGGAGATTACTCCACGACCTGCGGGCCATTAACAATCAGATGCATCTTTTTGGCCCTGTTCAAAGAGGCCTTCCTTTGCTTTCTGCACTTCCTCAAGATTGGAAGCTTATTATTATAGATATTAAGGATTGTTTCTTCTCTATTCCACTTTACCCACGGGATAGACCAAGGTTTGCCTTCACTATCCCTTCTCTTAATCATATGGAACCAGACAAGAGATTTCAGTGGAAGGTACTGCCGCAAGGCATGGCCAATAGCCCAACAATATGTCAGCTATATGTGCAGGAGGCTTTGGAGCCAATTAGGAAGCAATTTACATCTTTAATCGTTATCCATTATATGGACGATATTCTTATTTGTCACAAAGAGTTAGATGTTTTACAAAAGGCTTTTCCCATGCTGGTGGCTGAATTAAAACAGTGGGGATTAGAGATTGCCTCAGAAAAGGTTCAAATTGCAGATACAGGCCTCTTTTTGGGCTCAAAGATTACTCCCAAAAATATAGTTCCTCAGAAAATAGAAATTCGCAAAGACCACTTACAAACATTAAATGATTTTCAGAAACTTCTGGGAGATATAAATTGGTTGAGGCCCTTTTTAAAAATTCCATCTGCTGATCTAAAACCCCTCTTCGATCTCCTGGAGGGTGAGCCTCATATCTCCTCACCCAGAAAATTTACCCCTGCCGCCCACCGAGCCTTACAGATGGTGGAAGAGGCCTTACAGGAAGCACAATTACAACGAATTGAGGAGTCACTACCTTTTAATCTGTGTGTTTTTAAGACAGCTCAATTGCCAACTGCAGTCCTGTGGCAACATGGACCATTACTTTGGATTCATCCAAATGCTTCCCCTGCTAAGATTATTGACTGGTACCCTGATGCTGTTGCACAGCCTCGCGCTTCGCGGAATAAAAGCAGCTGTTACACATTTTGGCAGGGATCCTGATTCCTTGATTGTGCCTTATACTGCTGCACAAGTTCAGACCTTGGCAGCCACATCTAGTGATTGGGCAGTTTTAGTTACTTCCTTTTCAGGACAAATTGATAATCATTTTCCAAAGCATCCAATTTTACAGTTTGCCCTAAACCAGGCTATAGTGTTTCCACAAGTGACAGCTAAAGACCCACTCCCAGATGGGACTGTGGTGTACACTGATGGATCAAAAACTGGTATGGGAGCTTATGTGGTCAAGGATAGGGTTATATCTAAACAATATAATGAAACTTCACCTCAAGTTGTAGAATGTCTGATAGTACTGGAGGTTCTTGAGGCTTTTCCAGGACCCCTCAATATTGTATCAGATTCCTCTTATGTGGTTAATGCAGTTAATCTCCTTGAGATAGCTGGAATAATAAGATCCTCCAGCAGAGTTGCTAACATCTTTCAGAAGATACAAGCTGCCTTGTTAAATAGGAGATTTCCTGTTTTCATTACCCATGTCCGAGCACATTCTGGACTCCCAGGTCCCATGTCCTTAGGGAATGACTTAGCGGACAAGGCTACAAAGCTGGTGGCCGCTGCCTTGTCTACCCATGCACAAGCAGCAAAAGAATTCCATAAGCGCTTTCATGTGACGGCTGAGACCTTGCGCCGTCGTTTTGCTCTATCCAGGAAAGAGGCTAGGGAAATTGTTACTCAATGCCAGAATTGCTGCGAATTCTTACCTACTCCCCACATGGGAATAAACCCACGTGGCATTAGACCATTGCAGATGTGGCAGATGGATGTTACTCATATTCCCTCTTTTGGAAGGCTTCAATATGTTCATGTTTCTGTTGACACCTGTTCTGGCGTAATGTTTGCCACACCCCTAACAGGGGAAAAGGCCTCATATGTGATTCAACATTGCCTTGAGGCCTGGAGTGCTTGGGGAAAACCCAGAATTTTAAAAAACAGACAATGGACCAGCATATACCTCTCAAAAATTCCGACAGTTTTGTCGGCAAATGGATGTTACCCATCTAACTGGCCTACCTTATAACCCTCAAGGACAGGGCATTGTGGAACGTGCCCATCGTACACTCAAATCATATCTGATTAAACAAAAGGGGAGTATTGAGGATGTTCTACCCTCGGTACCAAGAGTTGCTGTATCCATGGCACTTTTTACCCTTAATTTCTTGAACTGTGATGCCCAAGGCCACACTGCGGCTGATCGCCACAGTTTAGAGCCTGATAGGCCAAAAGAAATGGTAAAATGGAAAGATGTCTTGACTGATCTCTGGAAAGGCCCGGATCCTATTCTTATAAGATCCAGGGGAGCTGTGTGTGTTTTTCCACAGGAGGAAGAAAACCCCCTGTGGATCCCTGAAAGACTCACTCGAAGAGCTCCTTCACAACTCCAGAATAAGAAGGATGGAGGCCAAGTGGGTGATGAAGACTCTCCTACTCGGGATGATGGTTCCTAGTATGATGGGAGAGTTACGGTGGGCCATCATGTCTACCTTCCCCTACCGATGCCAGTGATGCAGAATGCCCAGGTGTTCCCTAGATTTTTCACAAATAATAGAGAGTTGGGGCTTGCCTTTTTGCCTTTAGATCCTCAGATACAGAGTTTTCAGGATGAGAGAACCTTGTCATTAGTAGGAAGCTTGTGCTTTACTGTGATTTCTTCATTAAAGGATAATTTTATTCATATGGATCCAGAAAGATCTAATGCTAATCCTTTTGAATTAATGGAAGCTGTACTGATCTTTCTCCTATGATAGTGAGAAGGGACAGATTACTTTTGATTGGAAAGGGGCATTAGGCAACAGTCTGAGTGAGGGACAGAGCTCTGGATCATCTGATTGGTCCTCCTCCAATGTTAAGTATACCCCTTTTAAGAGAACTAATTATTCAGCTGCCCTTTATTTGGGTTGTGAGTAATGATACCTTAGGTAAGAATCAGAAAGAAATAAATTGTTCTGCTTAGAATTGTTTTTATGCATTATGCTGGGATGCTATTAAGCACCCTTTTGCTTTGGTAATGCGCATGCCTCGATTTATTCCAGCTCCTGTTGAGGCGCCAAGTAATTTGAGTTTGTTTAGGGAAAAGCGAGATTTTTGGGATCTCTGCTATTATTGTGGGCCTGATAGCCACCGCCGCGGTTACTGCTTCGGTTACCGCCTCGGCCCTTGCACTTTCTGCCACTGTGCAGACAACTCAAACCATTAATGAACTATAGGCCACTGTGACCATGGTCCTAGATAAACAGGCCACTGCCAATTCTCAGATACAAGGAGGCCTGATGTTGGTAAACCAACAGATTAATTTGGTTCAGGAACAATTGGATATATTGTGGCAGATGGCCAAATTGGGATGTGAACAAAGTTGCCTGGCCTTTGTGTCACTTAGTACAATATGAGAATTTTACAAGAGCAGCTAACCTGTCAAAAGCTCTGTCTCAACATTTATTACAGAATTGGACTTTTGAGTTTGAGCAGACACTCCGTGAGTTGAGAATGGCGATCCTGCAAGTGAATTCGACGCATCTGGATCTTTCTCTGATGGAAGACCTCTCCCCTGGATTTCATCTGCATTTTCTTATTTTAAGGAATGGGTGGGGGTAGGATCATTTAGCCTAGTTCTCTGCTGTGGAATAGTGTTGATGCTTTGGATGGTGTGTACGCTCAGAGCCCAAACAAAAGGAGAAAGTGGTGGTGGCACAAGCACTTGCTGCCTTAGAACACGGAGCATCCCCTGACATTTGGTTAACCATGTTAAAGCAATAGGTCGCTGGCCTCCCAGCTCTTGCACCCCACGAGGCTAGTCTCATTGCACGGGATAGAGTGGGTAGGCTTCAGCAGCCCAAGGAGTTGCAAGGCTAAGCACTGCACAGGAGAGGTCTGCGGTATAACGACTTTCTCCTGGGAGATAAGTCATCTTGCATGAAGGTTCTATGTCATGATCTCCTTCCCCCAGAAAAAAGACATCGGACTGGTCAGGACTTCCTCTGGGGATAAGACCCTGGAGAGGAGCTTTGTACATGTTCCGAATTTGCACATGGGGATTTGACCTCTATCTCCACTCCAAAGTTGTGGGTGTCCTATTGCTTCAAAAATAAATGAATAGGGGGAGATGTGAGGAGCCGCCCTCGCTATCGCTATTGCCGTTAGAAGATGGCGCTGACATCCACTGTCAGTTGGAGTTAACTGTCGCTGTCAGTTGGAGTTAACTGTCGCTGTCAGTTGGAGTTAACTGTCGCTGTCAGTTAGAGTTAACTGTCGCTGTCAGTTGGAGTTAACCGTTTAAACTGTGCCTCTCCCGTGACGTCATCTGGGGTGATGTGCAAACCACCAATCCCGGCTCTACACATCTCACTCGGAGCTCCTAGGCTTATATAAGGGGCTGGGTTTCTTAGCTTGGGGTCTCCTCTAAGAAGCTGATCA
>NW_024429223.1:2905094-3020094 GCF_017639785.1 Mesocricetus auratus
GTCGCTGTCAGTTGGAGTTAACTGTCGCTGTCAGTTAGAGTTAACTGTCGCTGTCAGTTGGAGTTAACCGTTTAAACTGTGCCTCTCCCGTGACGTCATCTGGGGTGATGTGCAAACCACCAATCCCGGCTCTACACATCTCACTCGGAGCTCCTAGGCTTATATAAGGGGCTGGGTTTCTTAGCTTGGGGTCTCCCTCTAAGAAGCTGATCATCTATCTCTCAAGATGCATTAAAGCTTTACTGCAGAAGGATCCGAGTGTTCTGCGTCGTTCTTGCTGGCGAGACGGTAGCGCGGGACACTCCAGAAAAAAAAAATCCTGACCAGGCGGCAGTGGCACATGTCTGCAGTCCCAGCACTCAGGAGGCAGGGGCAGGAGGATCTCTATGAGTTTGAGGCCAGTCTGGTCTACAGTATGAGTTCTAGGCCAGCCAGGGCTACTCAGAGAAACCCTGTTTTGAGAGTAGGGGAAGGCAAGTAATTGCCAATTTTATAAAAAGAGGCAAAAGCAGGGGCTGGAGAGATGGCTCAGAGGTTAAGAGCACTTGACTGTTCTTCCCAGGGATCCTGAGTTCAATTCCCAGCAACCACATGGTGGCTCACAACCATCTGTCATGATATCTGGCGCCCTCTTCTGGCCTGCAGGCATTATGCAGGCAGAACACTGTATACATAATAAATAAATAAATCATTAAAAATTTTAAAAAAACATAGGCAAAAGCTTTGAACAAATTTCTCCAAGTACACATTAGCTGACAAGATGCCTCAGCCACAGAGACCTGAGTCTGACCCCTGGGACCACATGGGGAGAGGGGACACTGACTCCTGTCCCACCTCCTGACATCCATGCAAGTACATGTGCATACGTGCGCGCGCACACACACAAATACGTCCTAAAAACGTCTTTCTAAAGAGAAGAAGGCATACTAATGGCGAGAAGCAAGCAGTTAGATGCTCGTTGGGAAACGGGTATTAAACTCACAATGAGATTTCGCCCAGCAGAACGGTTACTTAGCAAGACAACAGCGCCAGTTCCTGACGGACACCGTGGGGGCTGCCAATGGTACAGCTCCTTGGGAAGACAGTCTGGCGGTCTCTTACAGTTAGACACATGCATACCCTAGGGCCCCAGTACCCCACTCCATGCAAGTTACTCAAAAGCAGTGAAAACGTGAGCACCGATGAACGGTACAGCACGGTCCCGTGTCCGCTAGCGATTCCACGGAGAAACGAGCATGGCTGCTCACACAACAGACTGCCGTGTGGCAGTCAGGAGTGCGCCACTCACACATGCAGCATGGATTAGAAGGAAACTCACCCTCGTGAGAGCAGCCCCCCCCCACCCCTTCAGGATAAAGCCAAACCCCAGGGCAGCCTGAGAAGAGGCTAAAAGCCTCCCGGGGAAGCAGGGAGCTCAGTCTAGAGGCTGCAGCAGAAGACAAACAATCCGTTTCCCACACAAGCCTAGACAGCAGAGCTCAGGCCGATCAGGCTGGTGGCGGCTCCGCAGGAAAAGAAATTCTGATGATACAGTTCAACAGGGCAGAACTAAGTCTGCGTATGTGTGCACGTGCTCGCGGGAGCCAGGGGTTAGCGCCGGGTGTCTTCCTCGGTGGCTCGCCACCTCGCTCTTTGAGGCAGGGTCTCCCTGACCCTGGAGCTCGCCGCCGATTCACCTGGGGAGCTGGTCAGCTGTCTCCACCTTCCTCAGCATTTTCGCGTGGGTGTTGGGGCTCAGGCTCAGGTTCTCAGCCTTGTGCGGCAAGCATTTTACTGACTGGGCCATCTCTGGCCCCTGCCAGCCCCCAAGCCCCCTTTAAAGAGAATCTCGAGCTTAACGCCCTTAATCCCAGTACTCAGGAGACACAAGCAGGAGGATCTCTCCGAGTTCGAGGCCAGCCTGATCTACGGACTGAGTTCCAGGACAGCCAGAGCTGTGTCACACAGAGAAACCTTGTCTTGAAAAACTTAAATAAATAAATTATAAATTCATATAAATTATATATGAAACTAACCATAGTGCACTTGGACTCTGCTGCAGACATTTACTTGGCCGGAATAAGATAAAAGTGGATTACTGACTTAACCAGAGGGATGGGGGGCTTGAGGTCTAAGAGAGATTCTTTACATCACAGCAAATAGATGTGCCCAAGCTGACACCTCAAGGAATGGTGGTGCATCCTTAGACACAGAGGGATCCCACCGTTTCTTTTCCAGGAAGGGTCTCTATGTCACTAAGGGTGGCTTTGAGCTCTGCCTCTGCCTCTGAGTGCCAGGGTTACAGACAGGGCCACCACCTTCACACTCCAGCTCCCCTTGAGTCAATACTAGGCATTCCCTACACCCCAGAGCCGAGTGTTTTCCGTGTCTCAGACCTGGGTGCCAGGGAGTGACAGGCAGGGGGGGGGTGGGGTCGGGACTGTTACCTACCGCAGGAGTCACAGATGAAGCAGTCGGTGTGATACAGGCTCCCCATTGCCTGGCACGCCTGCCTCGCTCCGTAGATGCCAAGCCCACACTTGATACAGATGCCTGTGGGGGAGGGGCAGGAGAGCCGCAGCTGGCACCGTGTCCCGTGGAGCCGGCCAGGCCCCAAGGGCAGCGTCACCAGGCCCCTAACCGCTAACATTCAGCGACAAGGGCGCCGCTGTCAGCGGAAGGTGCCCCCGTGTTAAGCGCCTGGCGGGTGGACAGGCAGGTCTGGAAGGTTCAGCTGAGGTGCCAGGCACTGCCCCCCTCGTGCTCCCGCCGTGACGGACAGTAGTGCAAACCCCGCGGCTGAGTCATCCGCCCTCCTGGTGTGAATACACTCAAAGAGCTTCCTTCACGGAGCACTGGCTAACGAGTCCAGACCTAGAGACAGCACTCCACGCCCCTGCGTCTCAGACTGCGACGACCCTCCTACCGCCTGGGAACCAAACCCTACCCTTCAAAATAAATATGCACCTTCCCACCCCTTTCAACCCCACAGGCACACTCAAAGGCGTCAGTGCCCGGCAGGTGCCCTTCCTCATCTGCACAAGGTTTGAAGATCCTCTAGTGCATTCCACAAACAGGGTCTGCTGCTTGCCCAAACTACTTTTCTGCTCCCCAGCCCCCCTTTCTTTTTTTGTTTTGTTTTTCGAGACAGGGTTTCTCTGTGTATCCTTGGGTGTCCTGGAACTCGCTCTCTTGTAGACCAGGCTGGCCTCGAACTCACAGAGATCCGCCTGCCTCTGCCTCCCGAGTGCTGGGATGAAAGGCGTGCGCCGCCGCTTAAACGTAGAGCAACTGCAGTGCAGAAAACTCCCATGTGCTCCAGAGGAGGGACACACAGCACGTCACATGGCGTCAGGTGATACATGCCTGTGACCCCAGCCCTCAGCAGACAGAGGCAAAAGGACAGCTCAGAGTTCTAGGCTAGCCGGGGGTCTATATGGAGATCCTGCCTCAAACAACAACAATAAAACGGTAACAATGGCGATGATGACAATGATAGTGTCAGAAACAAACGCGATGGAGAGAAGTAAGGCTCATTTAGAACAGGTCCAGGCGGGCCGGAGAGATAATCGCTCAGTGGATGTGAGCGCCATCTGTTCCTCTAGAGGACGCCGGTTCAAGCCCCAGCAACCGCATGACAGCTCACAACTGTCTGTCACTCTAGTTCCAGGGGACTGGACCTCACACAGTCATGCATACAGGAACACCACCAACGAACACAAAATAAAATTTAAAAAATAAGTCATTGTAGACGGAGGTGGAAACGGATGCAGAGGCCTGAAGCCAAACATTAGGCAGAACTTGGGAGGCTCCTGAGGAAGAGGGGGAGGGAGTGTAGGAGCCAGAGGACACCACAAGAAAACCCACAGAGTCAACTAGCCTGGGCTCACAGGGGCTCAGAGAGACTCAACCGGCAACCTGGGAGCCTGCGCGGGACCGACCTAGGCCCTCTGCACACGTGTGACTGCGGGGTAGCCGGTCTTCCCGTGGGACTCCTCCCAGGGGGAGCAGGGGCTGTCTCTGACTCTGCCGCCTGCTCTGGGGACCCTTTCCTCCTGCTGGTTGTACTGGCCAGCCTTGATAGGACGTGAGGCGTCTGGTCTTACTGCGACTTGATATGTATCCCATACATCCATGGGAGGCCCGCTCTCTTCTGAAGGGAAACAGAGAAACAGAGGAGTGGATGGGAATGGGGGGAGGGGGCAGGGAAGGGACTAGGAGGAGGGAGGGGAAACTACAGTTGGGATGTAAAAAAATAAATTAAAAACTTAAAAAGAAATAACAGGTCTGAGCTGGAGAGATGGCTCAGCAGTTAAGAGCCCCGGCTGCTCTTCCAGAAGTCCCATGCAACCACATGGTGGCTCACAACCATCTGTCATGAGATCTGGCGCCCTCTGCTGGCCTGCAGGTGCACATGCAGATAGAGTACCATATACATAAAAACATCTTTTAAAAAGATGGGGGGAAAAAAAACAGATCAAGGGACCAGAGAGGTAGCTCAGTGGTTAAAAGCACTGGCTGCTCTTGCAGAGGACCTGGGTTCAATTCCCAGCACCCACTTGGTTCACGACCATCCATGACACCAGTTTCAGAGGGTCCAATGCCCTCTGTTGATCTCTGAGGTCGGCAGGCATGCAAATGGTGTACATACATACACACATGCAGGCAAACACTCAGACACAGAATAAATCAGTGAAAAGGGAAAAGGATAAATCAATGCTGGGAGAGATGGTTCAGTGGTTAAGAGTAATTTCCAGCACCCACATGGTGGCTGGCTCACAGCCACCACTAACTCCAGTTCCAGGGGATCAGACGCCCTCTTCTGGCCTCTGCAGTTACTGCACATACATGGTGTGCATACAGATAAGCAGGCTCCCACACATATACATAAATAAAAGTAAACATAAGTTTAAAACTTACAAAGAATCTATTAAAAAGAAAACACTAGCCAGGCGTTGGTGGCGCACTCCTTTAATCCCAGCACTCGGGAGGCAGAGGCAGGCGGATCTCTGTGAGCTCGAGGCCAGCCTGGTCTACAAAGTGAGTTCCAGGACAGCCTCCAAAGCTACAGAGAAACCCTGTCTCGAAAAACCAAAAAAAGAAAACACTAGGGTAGCTGGGCATGATGTCACGCTCCTGTAATCCCAGCACGTGGAAGACAGGCCAGCTGTATAATGAGCTGGAGGCCAGCCTGGCTATGAAAAACCTTGTCTCCAACAAAACAAAACAAAGAATGAATCTAGAGGGCCAGGTATGTTGACACATGCCACTCATTAGGCCACTGGAGAGGCTGGAGTAGTGCATCTCGGGTTCAGGGTCAGTCTGGGCTCCATGGAAAGTTCCAGAACTGCACAGGCTGCATAGTACACGATCTGGTCTATAAATCTACAGCTTAGCAGCTCACACCCGACACATATGACCCACACACACACACACACACACACACACACACACACACACACCTGGAGGTATGTGATTTTTACACAAGAAGGCAAAGGAGAGTCTCTCTGGAGTCTTCACATTATGAACTTAGAAGGCAGTGCTCTTTATGCAGAGACCCAATAACACGGGCTGGAACTGGGACTCCCCCAGCAGGCCGCGTAGGGAAAAGACACGGGACTGACCGGCAGTGTAGACAGGATGCCTGGCCCCAAGCCTTGTTGTACCTTTAGCCCAGCCCTGCAGGAGACCCTTCAGTTACCCAGCATGTGTGGGGTTGTTTGCATGAGACTCAATTTTTGACCACATGGCGGCTCACGACCGTCTATAATGAGATCTGATGGTCCCGTCTGGTCTGCAGGCATGCATGCAGACAGAACACCGTATACATGATAACTAAATAAATCTTTAAAAAATTTGTTTTTAAAAAGGGGCCCAAGACACCTCAGGAGTCAGAGGGAGGGGGAGTAAGTGAGAACTCAGAAGGAAGGAAGACGAAAGGGCAGAGGGTCTGTGGGTATGAGTTTAGTAGTTAGTTTATGCCTTCTAAGCAACATTCATGTGTGTGCGTGCACACACACCAGTATGTGTGCACCCTATGGTACACGTGATCAGCACCGTGCGGGAGTCAGCTCTCTCCTTCTGCCATGGGGGTTCTGGGGATCAAACTTGGGAAGTCAGGCTTTGCAGCCCAGCCCCGCCCCCGGGTGCCTGTGTATGAGTGTGTGTGTGTGTGTGTGTTTGTGAGTGTGTGCATATGTGTGCGTTCACGTTCATCTACAGGCTTACATCCGACGGAAAGGGGCCAATGGAAAGAGGGGAGCTGCAGGTGGAGGGCGAGGTTAGTTAGAGGGAGGAGGCAGGGGAGTGAGGCTGGCCGTGGATGGAGCATGAAGGGAGCCCCAGGAAGCCTGCACCCCTGGACCTCAGTGCTTTGAGTGAAGCGGGGAGCAGGACGGGCAGGAGGAGGCCAGGAGGCCGTTGAGGGAATAGAGAAGCAGAGTCTAGGGGTAACAAGTGGAGTCCTGGAGACCACTGAGGTCAAAGACCAAAAGTTATTCCAGGGCCAGGGAATCGCCTGAGGGTCTCCAAGTTAAGGCTGACAACCTGGGTTCAAGCCTCAAAACCTACAGCGTAGAGGGGAAGAGCCAACTCCCACAAGATCATCTCTGACCTCTATACACATGCCAGCATTGGTGTAGCTACACCAACACATGCACACACACACACACACACACACACACACACAACTCCCACAAGATCATCTCTGACCGCTATACACATGCCAGCATTGGTGTAGCTACACCAACACATGCACGCACACACACACACACACACACACACACACAACTCCCACAAGATCATCTCTGACCGCTATACACATGCCAGCATTGGTGTAGCTAACCAACACACACGCACACCAACTCTCACAAGATCATCTCTGACCTTTATACAAATGCCAGCATTGGTGGTGTATCTACACCAACACACGCACACACACGCACACGATTTTTAAAATAGTTTTTAAAAAATCCATCCTGGTCCCAGGGGCGTTCTCCGAACTCCTCACAGCTAGGCAGAACAGCAAAGTGTGTATGTGGGGTGTGGGGGGTGTCAGTCCACCCATTCAGAGTGTGGGGGTCCAGTGAAGAATGAAACAGGATGCTGAAGAGAAGCAGAAGCAGGGTGTGGCCTTAGGAGGAACCTCCGGAGCAGAGGAGCAGTTCCGGAGGCCTGAGGCCGTCGTCTCCGGAACCGGGAAGAGAAGGCAAACTTCCAAAGACAGGGATGAATGGCGCAGGGGTCCCGACTGAGGTCAGCCGAAGCAGAGCCTAGCAAGGAGGGGACCAGGGACGGCTCAGGCTGGGGACACACCGCAGAGGGCGTTTCTAGACGCCAAGCTTCCTTCTCTAGGAGGTAGTCGTTCCGTCTGAAAGACTCGAAATTTTGTTTTTGTTTCTTTTAAGACAGGGCTGTTCTGCGCAGCTTTGGCTGTTCTTGAACTCACAGAGATCTGCCTGCCTCTGCCTCCCAAGGGCTGGAATTAAAGATGTGCGCCACCAACTCCAGCAAGATTTGAAATTTCACTTTTAACCGGAAGCTGGATATCGCCAGCCAGGGTGCCAAATGCCTATAATGCCAGCTCTTGCGAGGCTGAAACAGGAGGAGCTCAAGGCTAGCCTGGGCTAAGGCTCTGGTCTTTCAATATAAAAAAAAAAACAAACAAGAAGTTGACACATCGTTGTTTTGCTGTCCGGGTCCATTCTGAAGCACAGACTGGCCTGGAATGCACATTCCCTCTACCTCAGTTTTCCAAGTGCTTGGATTTACAGGTGTTCACCACACCTGGAAACAACCGTTTGGTTTTTTTTTTTCTTTTTGCAGCTCAAAAAAGTCAACTTCATCAGTTCAAGCAAAACTGCCCGTATTTTTAAGCTCCAGAAAAAAAAACCCTCGGGGTATGGCAAGCCACTTAGACTAGGTATGGTGGCTCACCCCTCCAATCCTAACACTCAGAAAGGACGCATAAGGAAGGTGGGTAGTGGGGGTCAGGTTGTTATAGAGGGTGAAACTCTATCTAAGGGGGCGGGGCTGGGGATTTGGTTGGTGAAACTCCTCTAAGGGGGCGGGGCTGGGGATTTGGTTGGTGAAACTCTAAGGGGGCGGGGCTGGGGATTTGGTTCCGCTGACCGAGTGCTTGCCTAGCATGCAAGAAGCCCCGGGCTCCACCCTCAGCACCCCGCCATCTGGCTGTGGTGGTGCACATCTGTGACCCCAGCACTTGGGGTGAAGACAGAGATAAAGGCTATGCTTGGCTAGAGAGCTCATTCTAGACCGCAGTGCACCAGCCGAGACCTGACTCTAGGGGGCTGTCTATAATCAGGGAGCTCTGTTTCCTATGTGGCTTAAAGGGCTGAGCTGAGCCTCACTGCTCTTTGGAAAGGAGCCCTTACCTCCTCCTGCAGCCTCCGGCCATCAGGGCCTTACAACAGCGTTACCTACCCAGGGGAATACACAGGCCCGGGGACAGCCATGGGGATCAGCAGATAGCTCATGTCCAGCCTCCAAGTGTTCAGGGGCCAGATGCTCGACCAGGAGCGCAGGAGTGTCCCTTCACAGATGCCCCAGGTGGGCTCCTGGCAGGGGGCCAGTCCCCCCAACCCCCCCGCCTCACCTCCTACTCCCAACCCACCACCAGCAGTCACCACCACATCTGCTAAGCCATATTCCCATCCTGGCTTCTCCCATCCGAACAAGCACCTTATTCCAAAGACAGGTCAACCCTTTGACCCATCCTGGGCCAAAACCTCCTCATAGCCTTACCATCTTGCTCCGTTCTGGAAAGCACCCAACCTGCTAAGAGACAGCCTCTACTCCTCCAAGGTCTACTTCAAGGCAACCTAAGGCTCCCTCCACCACGGTCACCTCGGATGCTGCTGGCCTAATGCATTCAATTCCTTCCTCCGCCGGCCTCGGCGTGAGGCTTAACTCCTTTCTTTCTCTGGTAGTTGGTGGCGTAAGGTCCTTTTTTCTGTTGCCCCTCTTTGAAACAAGGTCTTGCTACACAGTCTTGACTGGCCTGGAACTGTATGCAGACCAGGCTGGCTCTGAACTGCTCCCCGAGTGCTGGGATCACAGGCCTGTACCAATGGCGCCTGACTGAAGTGCGAACTTTTCCCTTGTATACCCAGCTGCGGGGTTGGTTTGTGGCTCTGTTTGATTTCCCTTGCTGGGGAACAAACCCAGGCTCTTCAGTACTCTGGGCTAGAGCTGTACCAGGGGGCTAAACCCCCAGCCCAGTATTCCTCTAGGAACTCTCCGGTATATACGACTCAGCCCAGAACAGCCTGGCATGCCCAGCTTAGCCCCGTGGCCTCAGACGCTGCGGTCACTACCAGCACTGAAGTCTGTGTCACACGGGTTCGGGGCACCTAGGGCACCCCATCTCTCTCTCCCTAACCAAAGCTCATACAGGTGGAAGGGGAGAGAGCCTTCCGTTCGGCTCTTCATCAGGCATTAACAGGGAGAGCAGGATCTATGCTCCGGATGAAGAAGAATGCCTAGCAAAAGGGGCTGAAGGTTAGCAACTGAGAGAGCTCGCTGCTCTTGCAGAAGCCACGAATCCCCATCTATATCTGCTCACAGTCGACTGTTACTCCAGCTCCAAAGGATCTGACACCTTCTCCTGGCCTCCTACGGTACCCTCACACACGCACAACGAGATCTTTTGTTAATCCCAGCCCTGGGAAGGCAGTGGCAGGAAGATCTCTGGGTTCCGGGCCAATGAGACCTTGTCTCTTAAGTAAAAATTTTTGGTGGTGGTGGTGGTTTTTGGTTTTTGTTTGGGGGAGGATGATGGGAGTTGAACCCGGGTCTTCCTTAAGAGCAGTCAGTGCTCTTTAACCACTGGGCCATCTCTCCAGCCCTGTTGTTGGTTTTAAGCGTCCAGAACGTAGTTTCCTTTGCCAATCAACCTGATTTTGTTTGACCCCCACCACCACCACCGCCGCCGCCGCGCGCTTCGAGCCAGGAAGCCCGGGACACCGCATCTGCGGCGGGAGACCAGCCTCGTCCCTGTCCCCGTCCCCGTCCCCCCGACCCGCGCGCCGAGCGCATCCCGGACCCCGACCCCGGCCCGCGCGCGCGCGCTCACCGAAGTAGTCTCGTGCGGTGCGCGCTTCGAGCGCGCGCTCCAGCTCCCGCGTGAGCGCCTCCAGCCGCCGCTCGGCCGCGCTCGGGCCGCCCTCCCGGCCCGGGGGTAACGGCAGCGACTGCGACGGGAACGGGAACGGGGCCGGGGCGGGCTCCGGGGAGCGGGCGGGCGCGGGGCCGCCGCCACCGCCGCCGGGCGGCAGCAGCAGGTCAGCGTAGGCGCCCGCCGAGCCGCGCGAGCCCAGGCTGGACACGCTGGAGCGCGCGCTGCCCCCCGACGGCGGCCCGGGGCCCGGGCCGGGGCCGTGGCGCTGGTCGTAGCCCAGGCTGATGCCGCTGGAGCGCGCGCTGCCGCCGTCCGAGCCCGCCAGGCTGGCGCGCGGGCCTCGCTCGGGGCGGCCCGGGGCGTCGGGCGCGGCCTCGGAGCCACAGCCACCGCCGCCGCCGCCGCCGCCCTTGCCCCTGCGGCCCGCCGCCTCGTCCGCGGCCCGGGGCCCGCTCCGCACGCGCCCCGGAGAGCCGGCCGCCAGCTCCGGCTCGCGCAGGCCCAGCCCGGCCAGGAGCAGAGCCGCGTCGTCCGCGGCCGACCGCGAACGCTGCATGGCCGTCACCTCCGCCTCCGCCGCCCGCCGCTCCGACAGCGCCGCTGCATCGTCCGCCGGCCCCGCGGCCCGCAGCCCGCAGCCCGCCCCGGGGACCCCTGGGCGCGGGGCGGGGCGGGGCCGGGGTCGCGGTCGCTCGGCGTGGGCCGCGCGCGCGCTCGTTCGTCGCTCGCTCGCGCGGGGCCGTGACGGGGGAAAACGGGGGGACGCGGGGGCGCGCGCGGCGGGAGAGGCGGGGTGGCTGGGTGGGTGGAATGGGTGGGATGCGCGCGCAGCTCGGGGCCGCGCCCCCTCCGCTCTCCTGGGCCCGGCTCGGGGGCGGGGGGACGGGGTGGCGGCGCAGGGACTCGTTTGCCCCGCCAGGAATGCGAGGACGGAGACTGCGCAGCGGCCTGTGGAATGTGGGGGGCGGCGGCGGACGGACGGCCGGCCGGGCCGAGGGGCGCGCGGGCCGCGCAGGGACGCGGGGCCGGGCCAGCGATGGCCTAGGCTCCGGTCCTCCCTGGGGGCCTTAGGGCGCATTCCGGATCCCCCACCCCACCCCACCCCAGGCTGAGAGCCCTGAGCCCACAACGTCCCCATGTTCGGCCCAGGCGCGCGCCGCGGCTCAGGGAGCACAGCCTGATTGCTGCCTCACACACCACATGGATGTGACACCCAATGCGGGAATTCTGGGGGGGTTCCAAACGGGACACCGGGTGGAGAGTCGGACAGTTTCTAAAAACCGGGACACCGGTGTGGGCGTCTTAGCGGCTTCTAGGTGTGTCCCTCCCGATCCACATTCTGGGGCATAGGAAAGTTCCAGGTCCCATTGCGAATCTGACTTCCAACCAAAATTCTCTTAGGCTGGAGCTCAGGGTTTAGGAGCGCTTGTTGCTCTTGCAGAGAACCCAAGTTCACGCACAAACGCACACACGCACGCACGATGCTCCACAGCCATCCTTAGCTGCAGTTCTAGGAGACCTAACCACTAGGCACAAACATGGTGCAACTCCCAAGGTCGGACCAGGCCAGGCTCGGGGCTCAGACGTAGGGACCTCAGCTGTGACAGAGATAGGAGTCACCTGGAAATGCGAGGACTCCTCTTTTACAACACCCGGGCCCTAGGACTTGGATTGTATCAAACAGGTGCTTCTGAGCTCCGGTCACGTGATGCGAGGAACCACCAAGGCCACGTGATGGGTGGGGACTGTGTCCCTAGACCCACAAGGTAAAAAATCTGTCTCACGCTGGGAGAGCAGTCACGGTGAAGAAAACCAGACCTCACCAGTAGTGTCCCAGTGATCCAGGAAAGCAATGGTAGCGCTCTCCAGGAAAGTAGCCCAGTGTCCCGGTAGGGACCTCGTCTGCTGCAGATTGACTCGTGCAGTAGCCGGGACACTTGCTTCCCAGATGGAAGTGCAATAAAGCATCTGGCCCCATGCCCCTCTCTGGCACACACACACACACACACACACACACACACACACACACACACACACACACACACACAATCTCCTAGGACCTGAGGGATTCCAGTCCTGGTGCAAGGTCAAGCATTTGGGGAACAAATGTCCAGGGAACCACCTCATTATCTACCTGTCTGATGAGAAAGGAAAAACAATTCAGCCAATGATCACATTTCATTGGTTGCACTTATCAGCCACTTAAAAATGGAAATGTTGGGGGCCGGTGAAAAGGCTCGTGAGGGTAAAATTCTCTCGCTGCACACGCCCAGCGCCTTGCTTAGTTCCATCCCAGAACCCACAGCGGAAGGTGAGAACCAAGTCCCAAAAGTTGTCCTCTGACAGCCAGGGCGGGAAAGATGGTAAGGGGGCTTGTCTTGTCGCCATGCCTGGCCACCTGCAGCGGATTCCCTGGACCCATACGCCGAAAAGACTGGAAAGGTTGTTCTCAGATTTCCCACTGTGGCACAGACACAGGCGTGTGCACACACACTAAGAGCAATAACCCCTAAAGTATCTTTATAAGCACTAGATGGTTTCTGGAAGGATCGATCCTAGGTTACGATGGTGCACGGCTGTAATCAGAAGGCTGAGGCAGGAGGATCACTTTTGAGGCCAGCCTGGGCTGCAAAGCTATTAAATGACTCAGCCCAACTTGCCCAGATGGAGCCTTCAAAATTTCAATAATACACTAGTGTCCAGGGTCAGTTAAAATCCATTGCTTACTCTAGAAATAGGTAGCGCAACCTGAACCGCCCCACTGTGGAACAGCGGGAATAGAGCAGTTCTACGAGATGGAGTCCCTTGTGTTAAGTCTACAGGCCCCTCGTCCCAGCACTGGAGAGATGGAGGCCAGCCGGAAGACTGACGCAAACGGGCTTGCCTGAGCTGCAGAACAGATTCAAAGTCAGTGTGTTCAAGGGAGTGAGACTCGATCTCAAAATACAAAATTATACAAGGAGGACCGGGCGTTGGTGGCGCACGCCTTTAATCCCAGCACTCGGGAGGCAGAGGCAGGCGGATCTCTGTGAGTTCGAGACCAGCCTGGTCTACAAAGTGAGTTCCAGGACAGCTTCCAAAACAATACAGAGAAACACTATCTCGAAAAACCAAAAAAAAAAATTATACAAGGAGATGGGTCAGTGGAGGAAATACACACGCCATCAAGCCTGACGAGGAGCTCCATCCCTGGGACCCACAAGGTAGGAGAGAACTTGTCCCCCGGAAGTCATAGTCACCTTTGATCACACTAAATAAGAGAGCAGATCTGAAAGCCCAGTTGGAACCCTCACTACCACGAATGAACGTGTGTGTGTGTGTGTGTGTGCACGCGCGCGCGCACGCACACATTGTTTATGGATGGAGAAACCAAATGGGTCATGGTGGCACACACCTTTAACCTCAGCCCCGGGGGAGGCAGAGGCAGGCGGATCTCTGTGAGTTCAAGGCCACCCTGGTCTCCAGAGCAAGTTCCAGGACAGGCTCCAAAACAATACAGAGAAACCCTGTCTCCAAAAAAGCAAAAAGAATTTTGACAAGCTGACATGAGTCAAAGATACTTAGCGAGCTTTTTATTTTACTGAGTTATGAGAGCTTGTTACATATTTTGAATGCCAGCATACTGTGTGTTTAACAAATAGTTTCTACCACATTTATGACTTCTTGTTTTTAACGTGTCTTCTTGAGAATGGAAGTTATTGGCGGCGGTGGCGGGGTGTGGGGGTGTGTGTGGGGGGGGGTGGAGAGATGGTTCAGTACCTAAAAGCATCTGCTGCTCTTGCAAAGGACCCAGGTTGGGCACCCAACTCCCACACTGCGGCTCACAACCATCTGTAACATCATTCCCGGGAAAATGGTCAGCCTCTTCTGGCCTGGGTGGGCACTAGGCACGCCCACACCAAGCACTCATACACATAAAACGAAACGGTGGGGTTTGGTTTTGTTTTTGGACAGAGTCTCACTATGTAATCCTGGCTGTCCTGGACCTCACTCTGTAGACCAGGCTGACCTCGAACTCAGGGATCCACCAGCCTCTGCCTCCCGAGTGCTGGGGCTAAAGGCGTGCGCCACCACCAGCACAGTGCCTTACTTTTGGTGAGGTCCGCGTCTTCGTTCCTCTTCTCGTGGCTGGGATAGAGACTTGAAGCAGCCTATTAGGTAGGAGGGGCTTATATTGCCTCACGCTTTCAGGAGAAACAGTCCACTCACCAGGCGGAGGAGCATGGCGGCCGAAGTCTACAGTCAGGCGCAGAGACGGATGAACGTTGTGCTTCTGTTCATTTTCTCCCCCGCCCCTTTTTATCCAGCCCAGGGCCCCAGACCCAGCAACACTTCTTTTTTTTTTTTCTAAGTTAGAAACAAGCTTGCTTCACATGTCAATCCCAGCTCCCTCTCCCTCCCCTCCCCACCACCCCCACTAGGCTCCCCAGCCCTCCACCCAATCTCCACTCTGAACCCTAGGGAGGGTGAGGCCCTCCATGGGGGATCTCCAGAGTCTCATTTCATCCAGAGCAGGGTCGAGGCTGACAGAGCATCCCTCATTGTGGGATGGACACCCAAAGTCCATTTATGTGCCAGGAATAAATACTGATCTACTGCCCTAGGCCCCATAGATTACCTAGGCCTCCTCACTTACACTACATTCATAGAGTCTGGATAAGTCCCATGCTGGCCTCTCAGCCATCAGTCTGGGGTCCAAGAGCTCCCCCTTGTTCAGGTCAGCTGTTTCTGTGGGTTAAACCAGCTCAGTCTTGACCCCTTTGCTCATCAGTCCTCCCTCTCTGTCGATGGATTCCAGGAGTTCAGTTCAGTGTTCAGCAGTGGGTATCTGCCTCTGCTTTCATCAGTTGCTGGATGATGGTTCTGTTTCCCAGAATCTGTGGCAGTGGGATTGTAGGCTGGCACTCCCCAGATCTATGTCTAAAATCCATGTATGAGTGAGTACATGCCATGTTTCTCTTTTTGTGACTGGGTTACCTCACTCAGGATGGTTTCTTCTGGTGCCATCCATTTGCCTGAAAATTTCAAGATTCCATTGTTTTTTTCTGCTGAATAGTACTCCATTGTGTAAATGTACCACATTTTCTCCATCCACTCTTCGGTTGAGCCAGCAACACTTCTTAAGATATTACTTTATCAGGCAATAATTATCTTCAGAATATGACCAAACAGAACAAAGCACTGTGGCCCTAGAGCTCCACTTGGCCAGTTTTCCATCGGTTTCCCTCCTTTCTCTCTCTCCCCTCCCTCCCCCCTCCCTGCCATCCCAGGCCATCCTCAGACTTGCTAAGTAACCAACGACTGAGCTACTGAGCACCTTTGCCTCCTAGGCGCTACCACGCTCAGTTTATAGATTTGCTTTCTTTAGCGAGGGCAGTTAGATGTCTCAAATAAGTTTTTGGCTGCAATTTGTTGTGTTGAATTGGTGATGCAGAAGGAAAACGTTCCCTCTATGTGTAGAATTCAAGTAGCAGTTTTTGTTTGTTTGGTTTTTCAAGACATGGTCTCTCTGTGTAGCTTTGGAGGCTGTCCTTGAACTCGCTCTTGTAGGCCAGACTGGTCTCAACTCATAGAGATCCCAGCACTCGGGAGGCAGAGGCAGGCAGAGCTCTGTGAGTTCGAGGCCAGCCTGGTCTACTGATCGAGTTTCAATACAGGGAAGCCCTGTCTCGGGAAAATAAGTAGTTGGTCCGCAGTATAAAAGTATCTATAAAAATACTTTGCTAAGCCGGGCGTTGGTGGCACACGCCTTTAATCCCAGCACTCGGGAGGCAGAGGCAGCCGGATCTCTCTGAGTTCGAGGCCACCTGGTCTACAAGAGCTAGTTCCAGGACAGCCTCCAAAGCCACAGAGAAACCCTGTCTCGGAAAACCAAAAATAAATAAATAAACAAACAAACAAATAAATAAATAAATAAATAAATAAATAAAACTTTGCTAAATATATCCACTCTAAAAACAGCCAAATGGAGAATTCTGGACCTCAGAAATACGGCTTTAAAATGCAAAGAGGTGGCTTATCCTCTGATCTCCATGTAAGTGCTGTGGCATGTCCAAATGCATATACACACACACACACACCTGAGCATATATACATGCAGTTTTGTTTTTGTTTTTCTTTTCTTTTCTTTTTTTTTTTTTTTGGTTTTTCGAGACAAGGTTTCTCTGTGTAGCTTTGGAGGCTGTCCTGGAACTCGCTCTGTAGACCAGGCTGGCCTCGAACTCACAGAGATCCGCCTGCCTCTGCCTCCCGAGTGCTGGGATTAAAGGCGTGCGCCACCAACGCCCGGCTTGTTTTTGTTTTTCTTACCGAATTCGTTTGTATGTTCATATGTATCCCTCTTGTGTGCCTGGGGACAGTAGAGGTCAGAAGGCCCCTGTGACTGGAGACAGTGCTCTTAAGCACCAAGCCATCCCTCCAGTCACACACACACACACACACACACACACACACACAAAATCTTTAAGTAATATAATTTTCATCTGGGCAGTGGTGCCACACACCTTTAATCCCAGCACTCAGGAGGCAGAGGCAGGCGTATCACCGTGAGTTCGAGGCCAGCCTGGTCTAGAACAAAAGGACCTGGGAGCCAGGTGGTGGTGGCACACACCTTTAACCCAGCACTCAGGGTTACCCAGCCAAGGCAGGCGGATCTCCATGATTTTGAGCTCAGCCTGGTCTACGGATCTAGTTCTAGGACAGCCGAGGCTACATAAAGAACCCCTGTCTTGAAAAACCAAAGAAAAGCAGAAAGATAAAAGGGCCTGGAGGGTTGGCTCAGGGGGTACCCACACCAATTGTTCTTCCAGAGGATCCAGGTTCCATTCCCAGTACCTACACAGAGGCTGACAAGTGTGTGCAACTCATTTCAAGAAACGAGTGTGAGATCCAGTCCCATCCAAAGAGGTAAAACATTGTCACTACTCCGAGTTACGGTTAAGAGCTGGGTGAACTCCCCACCTGAGTGTTTGCTTGCCTGGGTTAGGTCTTGGTGTACCATTTTGGAAAAGTCGATTGCTTTGCCAAATTACTTCTTATTTGCTTGTGTGTCTTTGTGTAACATAAAAGGGAATACTTTTTTAAGTTTTTCCAGAGGGTTTCTCTATGTAGCCCTGGCTGTCATGGAAGTCTGCTCTGTAGATTAGGCTGACCTTGAATGAACAGCGATCTGCCTGCCTCTGCCTCCCAAGTGCTGGGACCACTGCCTGGATGGAAATACTCTTTTCCAATACTCTGAGGATCCCAACAATATACTTCCAGAGATGACAAACCTTGAAGTCTTTACACAATTGACAAAAGACAAAACAAAACACAAACAAAAAGGCAAAACCCTAGGGAGGGGTTACAGAGACTGCTCTAGAGCACAGGCTTCTCTTCCAGAGTTTGGTACCTGGCAGCCATGTTGGATGCTCATACCTGCCTGCAACTCCAACTACAGACACTTGATGCACTCTGGACTCCACAGGCTCCAAAACACATGTGGCATTCACACATACACACACACACAAAGATTAACAGTGATTAATCTATAAAGGTGGTACCTGCCTTCAATTCCAGAGCTCAGGAGGCAGAGGCAGGTGGATGTGTGTGTGTTGAGACCAGCCTGGTCGACAGAGCAAGTGCCAGGACAGCCTCCAAAACAGAGAAACCCTGTCTTGAAAAACCAAATAAAAAAAAAACACAAAACTTTAGAGAATGTGGCTCTCTCCTAACATGTAGGTCCTGGGGATTGAAGGCAGGCTGTCAGGTTTTTGTTTAAGTGCCTTTTCCCATTGAGTCATATTGTGAGCCCAATTTTAGATTTTTACTTTTTTGTAGTAAAGTGCTGGTATTATCAAACCCGTGGCCTTTCACAGTTCCCAAGTACTGAGCTCCACCTCGGTCAGCTCTGGAGGTACCTCAGGTGGTTGGAATTTTGAGACAGTCTCCTGAGGCTTAGGCTGGCTTCACCATAAAGATAAATATGACCCTGAATTTGTTTGGAGACAGGGTTTCTCAGTGTAGACGTGGCTGTCCTGGAACTCACAGAGATCTGACCTGCCTCTGCCTCAAACGCCTGGGCCGCCACTGCAAGGCCTGAATTCTTATGTGTGTGGCATGCACGTTATGTCTTCAGGAGCCAGAAGAGGGCGTCACTTCTCTTGGAGCTAAAGTTACAGGTGATTGTGTGGGTACCAGGTTATCTGCAAGATCAACTGTTCCGAGTCATGCGTCTCTCCTACCCCGGATTACCTTTCTGCCTCTACATCCCAAGTGCTGAGATCTCAGGACTCAGAGCGGTAAGACTTTTGTCACTTGTGTGTCTAGAGGCTAGGGGTCAACTGTGGGCGTGGCGTACTTCTCAGAAGCCGTTCACCTTGTGTTGTGAGACAGTCACTGACTAGAGCCTGCAAAGAAGCTCAGCTGTCACTGAGCCTCAGTGCCAGGATCACAGTGTGTCGCCAGCATGTCCAGCCCTTTGGTTTGTTGTTTTCAAAATAGGGACTCTTGAAAGCCGGGCGGCGGCGGCGCAGCCTTTAGTCCCAGCACTCGGGAGGCAGAGGCAGGCGGATCTCTGTGAGTTCGAGGCCAGCCTGGTCTACAGAGTTTGTTCCAGGACAGCTAGGGCTGTCCCTCTCTCGAGAAAAAAAAAGAAAAAGAAAAACAGAGAGAGTGTTTCTCTATGAAAGCCTTGGCCTGTCCTGGAACCAGCGATGTCGACCAGGCTGGCCTCAAACTCAGCAATCCCCCTGCCTATGGTGTGGGCTACCATGCTGGGCTCAGGCCCAGCTTTTGTACCTGGGTGCTGGAGATTAAACGCAGGCCCCCAGGCGTGCATGGCCAGAGTCATCCCAGCCTGGAGGCAGTCCTTAGACCTGCGGAGTTCAGCATGCCTGTGCCAGATTCAGACCCACTGTGGAGTTCAGCGTGCCTGTGACAGATTCAGACCCACTGAGGCAGCAGAAGCAGATAACAAGTATGCAGACGCCATTTATTTGGTCCATAAGTACAGTGTATTTGTTGCTTGAGTTTACAAAACATCAAATATAAATAACCTGAAACTGTAACAAATACACAAAAATTGGCTTCTTACACAGACATACCAGGCAGTACAAACTGAAAATTTGAGTAAATAAACATTGTTTTACATTAATATACACAGTGCCAGGTAACTTTTAAAAAACAAGTTTCAATGCATAGACTTGACACTTATGTGATCTGTCAGGTAAGAGTATGAAAATGGTTAGATCTAGGCTAAAAATAACTCTTCTCTAGCCAAAAATAAAGGCATAATATTTATAACCAGGTCTCAGCGTTCCTACCCCACAGTATTTCCACTAGGAAATGACAGCTAAGGCTATTTACAGGGAAGGCAACATGCATGGCTCTCGGCTGTCACTGGTCCGCCCGGCTTTGCTCAAAGGGTCCCGAACACTACACTCCTACTTCAATACAGCAAGGCAGTCTCTAAGTCTCAGCAAATGAATGCTTCACACAGGGGCGGAACCAAGCCACGGCAGCCCGTGCTTTCCCTCCGCAAGAAAGGACAAAACCTTTGGTTCCGACCAGGGCAGGGTCCAGGCGGCCGCTCAGTCTAACGCTATGACGTCGTCAAGATCTTCTGCTTGCTCCAAGCGAGACCTCTTGGCACCGGCTCCCTCAGTGTCTTCCAGTTTGCGCTTGGGGGCTCTGGCGTCCTGGCTGCTGTCGGCGCTATCGGAAGGGCCTTCCTCGTCGGAGTCAACTATGAGCACGTCGTCTTGCTCTTGAGCTTATTGCGGAAAACAAGGCAGAGAGGTGACGCGTGGGCACACTGGCTCCCCAGGGCCTCACTCAAATCGAAGCCACCCTGACTGGCCACCCTCAGGGACTGTCTCCAGTGTGCCGTGTAACAAGCATGTCCACTTTGAGGGGAAGGGTGCTAATGGGGAGCCAACCCTGGGCAAATTCCTATTTTTTCCAAGCAAAACAAAAACCGTGACTAGCCCGTAATTGAAATGCATCGTCATGCCTCCTGAGTGTCCACTGAGAAGGGAGGGAGGGACACCTAGTAGAGAGAAGAGCAGCAACAGCAACAAGCCACTTACAACTGCCAGGGGCTGCTCTGAGCACTGTGTGACTCATCTAGTCACCCCTACAAAGAAGACAACACCATTACCCCACTTCCACAGGAAACCGAGGGGCACAGAGGGGGGCTCCCCAGGGTCACAGAATGTGGCCAGGGTGCGAACTCCAAGACCCCCTCCTTGCGCTCTTTAGCCCTGCCCCCAAAGACAGGGTCTCCCATGTGCCAAAATTTAAAACAACCACGCCTCCCCTATATGGCCTTCAAGACCCGCCAGCAGAGGGTCAGGGTGACAATCCTTCAGCAGGGGGGAGGGAGAGGAGGCCAGCCAAGAGGGCCAAGGTGTGAAGCCTCCAGGTTTACCCCTAGGTCCTCAGAGGACGATACTGCCCAGAGCAAAACTTCTAGGGACACCAGAGGCAAGGGTCAGGTAAACGGAAATAAAGGCTAAAGGCTGCTAACCTTGTTTCCTGCACAAAAAGAACGGAGGGGAGGACCATAAAGGTCCAAGCAGAGAGCAGCGAAGGCTCAGGGATCTGAGAAGGCACCGGGTACCAGCAGCAGGACCCCGGGAGCCCCCTCAGGTGGGCTCTGCCTCCTGGAAGCCACGCCCACCCTCCAAGCACCTGCCCAAAGAGCCAGATGAGTGATTTGAGCCTTCCAAATAAAACAGGCAGTTGGCAGCTCCCACAGAACAGACTGTGGAGCCAGGAAGCGAGTCCACAGCTTGCTGTGAGTTCAATGGGGGGAGTCAGAAAACCATTCATTCCCGCTCCCTCTAAGAATATCCCGCAGCCTTAAATGTCTTCATGGTTCACAGAACTCAAAGCTCATTTTATTGTCAATTCCAAACCGACTTAGAGCTAGTATTTCATACTCAATGCCCACCAAAGAACCAGCTTGTTAAATCGTCTGGCCTGCAGGTGGCTCACCTGTGGAGGTTGACGGCTGGGCGCCATCGTCACTGCCGTTGGTGACGCTTTTGGCAGCATCTTCAGCTTGTTTGGGCCCCACTTTTTCTGGGGCATCACCAACAACCTCAAACTCAACATCCTTTCCTAGATCTTCGCTGTAAGAGAAAGGCAGGCTGTAAGCCAGAGGCCAGGCCACGCATGTCCACGTGAAGGAGCAGACCCCACACGGCTCAGACTGCAACGCACCCAGAAGGTTCTGATTTTCACGTCAGAGCTTCTCTAGACCAAATGGCAAAGGCTGCTTTGTCTTTGTGCCTCCAACGCAGAAAACTGGGCAGAAATTCTGCAGCCCAGCAACTCCCTCCCTCACTCACCCCACCTGTGACCTCACCTCAGGGCTCTGTGGTGTCTGGTTTCCCCCACCTTTATAGGCAACTCCCCACTTTCATGCACAAGCTCCAAAATGTGCGTGAACAGAGGCACTCCTGAAGGCACTCTGCCGTTCACCCTGCTGGCGCTATCCCTTCAGAGACTCCAGCAGTCAGCCTGCCTGCCGTGCGTTTTCCCCAGCGAGGCCAGAGACAGCAGCACCACCTTTAGTGCCTATTGAAAATGTGCGTAAATGTGGCTGGAGCCAGCTCTGCGGCAAAGGGCACTCACTGGCTGCGCTCCCAGAGACCTCTACTCCCAGTGCCCAGATGGCGGCTCATAAACACCTGCAACCTTAGTTTTAGGGGACCCAATGCCATGTTCAGACCTGCATATACACGACACACAGACACACAGCATCCCCCATAAACAAAACTAAAAACAACCACGACAGCTGAAGCCAGGCTCTTCTGACTCCCACTGTCATGACGCACATGAATGTGCATACATGTATGTACTCACTCACACTCATGCACACACACACAATTTTAAAAATGTAAAAGGAAAACATCAAGATCTTATTACAGTTGAATTATGAAAATAAATTTACCTCAAAAGTTTATCATTAATCTATACCTTAACATTTAAAAACTTAAACCTTAATTTGTTTAGTGCAATGTTTCTCATAGCATACACACGGAGGTCAGCAGACTTGTGAGATCTCTCCTTTCACCGTGAGTCCTGGGAACCGAACTCAGGCCTGCAGGCCTCCCTAGCCAGAGCCTCCCTGCAGGCAGCACATCCATCTGCCTTTGAGCACAGAAACCTGACGGTCTTCACCCGCAAACTGTCTTGCTGTCTACCCTGTATTTGTGAACCCTGGCGCTGTTCTGCAGGTGCAGTCCTGTCCTCTGGAGCACGCTGCTGTTTCCTACCTATGAAGAATGTTGATCAGTAAAGTGTAGTCTTGAAGGAAGTCATCTGCTTGAAGCCGGCTGCCATTTCTAATTCCAAAATCAGACAACTTCTTGGGGTTATTAGCTGGATATGAAAAGAATGGAGATGCTTTAGTTATGTCTTCACAGGTGAGTTCTTACAAAGCCAAAGCCATTACTGCGGGACAGCATCCCTCCAAAACTGGCATTCTCAAACCCTGGTCCATAAGACCCAAGAAAGTGATTGCATTTGGACAGCTCTGTACAAGTGCTAACAAGTTAGACTCAGTCTTTCCCATGCCTGCAGCCTTAGCACTTGGGAGGTGGAGGAGGGACTCAAGGGCTTCCTTACTCCTAAATAAATAAGGAAGGAAATAAATAGACAAAGGCGCCCTGTAACACAGACCACGTGAAGACACACACAGCAAGGCAGAGGAGAGGACTGACTGGGACGGTGAAGGCTCTGGGCTGTGGTACTTACAGCCACAGCAAACCAACTGTGCTACTAGGCACTCAGGAAACCAGTCCCGAACACTCAACAACCCACAAAAGCCTCCCACTCAAAGCAAACCACTTTAAACCAGATCCCTAATGGCCAGCCAACATACACATCAACTAATAGCTCCAATAATTTCTCTACAAGCAAAACTATTATCAACATGAATCCTGATGTTTGGTTTTCTTCTTTTAAATATATGTAGGGTCTTACTCTGTAGACCAGGATGGCCTTGAATTCATGGAGATCCTTCTGCCTCTGCCTTCTGGGTGTCGTGATTAAGGCATGAGCCCACCCCCATGCCTGGCTGGCCTCAGATTTACCACACAGCCAAGACTGGCCTTGAACTTCTGATCCTCCTGCTCCCCCGTGCCACCACACCTGGTTGATGCATGCCAAGCCAGCACCGTGCCAACTGGCACTATCCCTGCCCCTGACAGGAAATCTCAACAAAGTTTACAACTAGAGAGCAGTTAAGTTGATTTCCCACACTGGGGGTGGGGATGGGAAATACCCAGCTGCCAAGACCTTGCCACTCTTGAATAAAAAACAAAGACTTAACGCTCCCTAGTGTGGCTAACAGCCTAAAACCCACACTCACCACCAATCTAGCCCTAGGGCGCATACACAGACAGCATCCTTGGAACTGAACAAAGGTATTATAATGCATAAGCAGCCAATGTCTGTGCACCGGGACACCAATGCCAGAAAGCCTCCAAGTCTGGAGCTGTGGAAGGCAAACACCACGTCGTGGGAGCCTCCACAAGGGCCACCACTGTGACAGCAACAGCACACTAACACAGGCAACGACTCGGAGCCGAGCTGTCCCTCTCCAGGCAGACGCCCAGGTGAGGAGCAGCAGGCAGGTACCTTCCGTCTCCCCCTCTTCTGAAGAGATCAGGATCGTTCCCTTCCCATCTTCTATTTGGACATCGGGTGCCACCATAGCAAACTTCTCCTTCACTATCTAAAGAGGAAAGATTAAATAGTAATTAATGAAGGTCATTAAAGATGTAAGAAACGCTGCATCTCTTTTCCATACAGGGTTACTCTCTCACTGGCGGGGGTCAAGTCATTCTTCAAAACTTACGTAAGTGCTGTGTGACACATACGTGAGTGTGCGCACAAGTGCCGCAGCAAACAGCACACGGCTCACAGCACACAGCACAGCTCACAGCACACAGCACAGAGCTCACAGCACACCTCACAGCACACAGCACAGAGCTCACAGCACACAGCACAGCTCACAGCACAGAGCTCACAGCACACCTCACAGCACACAGCACAGAGCTCACAGCACACAGCACAGCTCACAGCACAGAGCTCACAGCACAAAGCACACAGCACAGCTCACAGCACACAGCACAGAGCTCACAGCTCACAGCACACAGCTCACAGCACACAGCACAGCACACAGCTCACAGCACACAGCACAGCTCACAGCACACAGCACAGCTCACAGCACAGAGCTCACAGCACAGAGCTCACAGCACACAGCACAGCTCACAGCACACAGCACAGCTCACAGCACACAGCACAGCTCACAGCACACTGCACAGAGCTCACAGCACAAAGCACACAGCTCATAGCTCACAGCACAGCTCACAGCACACAGCACAGAGCTCACAGCACAGCTCACAGCACACAGCTCACAGCACACAGCTCACAGCACACAGCTCACAGCACACAGCTCACAGCACACAGCTCACAGCACACAGCTCACAGCTCACAGCACAGAGCTCACAGCACACAGCTCACAGCACAGAGCTCACAGCACACAGCATTGTTCTGTGGGAATCCATTCAGCCACGAGCTGAACTGGGACCAGCCCTGAGGTGGGGTCTGAGGTGCTGCGTGTAGTTTGATAAGCAGAGAGGAGAAGCATGCTCGCTCTCTTGTATGGTGGTTGGAGATCTGATCGAAGCTTCCAGTGCCCCCAGGGCAGAAGACCATGGTGGCTCTCTACCGTATTAATATTTCAGTCATTCCCCAATAAATAATTGATATCCCAAATAAACCACACAAAAATAGACCACACAAAAGCTCTGGGGGATGGAACTTGGGTCGTCAAGTTTGTCTCTCTGCTTCTGACAACAAGGAGTTGCCCACAGCCCAAATCCGCACACAGATGCAGAGCAGTCTGAGAGCCTGAGACGCTCTCCTCTTTCTCCCTGAAGAGTAGGCTCGGGCAGAGCATCTGACACATTTCCCCTCAGTCTCCACGTCAACCCCGCCATGGAAGGTGTTACGATAACCTTTCCCGTTCCAAACAGCGTCTCTGAGTGATCCTTCTATTCCTAAAAATGGGAGCTCTCTCCACAAGTGTAAGCCCCACATTCACAAGTCCTTTCAGCTCCATAGCAAAGACCAACTAACAACCATGTCACACCCTTCAAGAAAGAAGGTGCTACTGGGCCGGGCATTGATGGCGCACACTTTCAATCCCAGCACTTGGGAGGCAGAGGTAGGCGGATCTATGTGAGTTCGAAACTAGCCTGGTCTACAGAGCAAGTCTAGGGCAGCCTCCAAAATAATACAGAGAAACCCTGTCTCGAAAAAAAACAAAACAAACAAAAACAAGAAGAAATTATTACTTCTAGTAACTACTAGTCCCTGCTGCCAGAGAAACATCGTGCCCAGCCTTAGTGAGGTATTAGGCATACAATTTGTTCACCGACAAAACCGTTTGTCAGACGTACTGACTCTACCCACTGTCTGTCTGCTGCTTATCACAACGCAAGACACCTCTGCCCATGCTCCAGCCAATCACCCACACCTTCTAGAACAAGACACACATCCTGGAAGCAGAGAGAGGGGGCAGTGGAATCTAGGCCAGGAAGCTACCCAGGAGGGTGCCGCTCCCGCTCCCCGCAGCCAGGGCTCTCTTCCCAGGGCTCTCAAAAACGTGAGGTGAACCCACCCGACTCACTTTGAAAGCAGAGGCAGCCCTTGCACTTGCCTTATCCTGTAAGGTGAGGACAGTCACTTTGTGGACATTCAGCCGCACGGTCACCTCTGGCTTGCTAGCACAAACGTAACAGTTGCTGTTGGGAGGATCCAGCGTGCAGGGCACTAAGAGCTTCTTTCTTGGGTTTGGCTGTTTATTCAGAAAAATCTTCAGAGAAAAAAAAAAGGCAAGAACCAGAAACACGAGTTACCGTTTTATAGATGAATTCAGAGCCTTCCTCCCCACACACTGCTGCTGACTGAGTTTCTCTGTAGCCCTGGCTGTCCTGAATCTCTCTGTGGACCAGGCCGGCCTCAAACTCATAGAGATCCTCCTGCCTCTGCCTCTCAGGTGCTGGAATTAAAGGTGTCTTTTATTTCTTTTATTATTTTATGTATATGGGGTTTTGCCTACACATGCATTCAGTACCCACAGGAGTCAGAAGAGGACCTCACACGCCCTGGCACTGAAGCCACAGTCTTAAGATTGGACGTGGGTTCTGGAAAGAGAACCTGGGTCGTCCGGAAGTGGACCTGAAATGACGAACCACCGCTCTCCTCCAGCCCACCTTCACTTTGCGACTGTAAGCTAGCACAGTCTCTAGGATCAATGGATTCTCAAGGAGAATCACAAGGGTCCCCCAGGCCAAAGAAAAGTCAGGCCGCTCTGCAGCACAGCCTCTACCTGCGCTTTCCCCACAATGGATGCCAGGCACAGGGCAAAGCCAGAAGCGAGCGGAGAGGGGACTTCTGGGACCTGGGGCTGCGCCAGGACAGAAAGTGGTCGTAGTAAGACATGACTGAAGCCATGGCTGCAACACACGGAGCACACATGCCTACTATGTACAGAACCCAGCATCCAACAAAAAAAGTCAGGATGACCGCTAACACCCGGGCTAACCATTGTGAACCCGCCTTGACATTTAAAAATTAAGCACAAACAATTGAAACACAGTCATGTAAAGTATAAATATAAAATAGACACTTCCACAAGCTTAACAGCATTGTTCAGAACTCAAGCTGAACGCCATATGAAACATGGTTTTCAGTGAAAAATTTATCATAAACAAAATTCTTAGAAGTTAAAAATGTGGCAGCCCAGATGAAAAGTAAAGAATCAAGCTGGGAGTAGGGTGGGGTGCACACAATCTCAGGGGTCTGCTCAAGTCATCCTCAGCTCCATCTCAAGGCCAGTGTGGGTTACATGGGACAGTCTCAAAATCCCAGCTGCTCCAATCTCCGTGCTTCTTTAAAAAGAGCACTCTTAGAAAGAGGCAGGTGGATCCCTGTGAGTTCCAGGACAACATAGTGAGGCACTCTCAAAAGTCAAACAAAGTTACTCACGGTTTTACACTGGTCTATTTTTCCAGATAAAATCTTCAATCCTTCCAACACAATCAAGCCGGCAATCACGGCATTAGTGGTAGCGATAGCAGGAATGATATTCCCTGCCATTGCTGGAGGACAGAGAGAGACAAACACACTTAGCTGTCCAAACAGGAAACTCTGCATGCTTTGTCAATGACACAGTCGAGTACAAACAACTCACACTTTATGTCAAATCTGCTCTTCATGTTCATGCTGAAAATGTGCATCCTAAGGTTTGCCGCAGAAGTGACAAAGTCCATCGCTGGCGGGTCATCCTGTCAGTAACACAAATGGCAAGGCCTCGTGCAGTCCGTCATGCTCTAGGATCACTCTCAACACGTTTACAATGGGCAATGGTACAACCACACAGCAGAGTGAGGGGCGATCTGACCCAGAGGCTGGACAGGTGAGGCCTCACAGGCTGACCGTGCAGGGGGAAGGGGCTCATCTGGTCCTCTGGTCCAGGAAGGTAATCTACCAAGAACCTAAGAACCGCCATGCTTGCTGGGAAAGCATTCACACTGGTGAAGTGGAAGGGTGGCCCAGTGGTCGGCTAAGAGAACCCGGAGCCTCACAAAGGACCAGAGTTCGGCTCCCAGCACCCATGTTCCAGGGGACGCAATACCATACTCTGACCACTGCAGGCATCACATGCACGGTGTACACACGCACGCCACTTACAAGTAAACACACCTTTAAGTATCAAACCAAATGCACTGAGGCTATGTGTGCAGCTAAACTCCAATTCCATTTTCCATTGAGGAGAGCCCTTTCTGGGCCCGTTACTAAGTAGTGAGGTTGCCAGACACGGACATGCAAAGAATGGGCAAGGATGACTGGCCTCAGTCTCTGGGAAATCCCATCAGAAAGGTGACCTCTGAAGCTGTAGGTCTCCTTAGTGTGTAAAGCAGGAGCTGAACAGATCCCAGGTGCAGTTTTTGAGCACAGGGTTGCTCTGTGTATCCCTGCCCTGTATTTCCCTGCATTCCCTGGCACTTTTAGTGGACCAGGCTGGCCCGGAGAACTAGACTTGCCTGATGATTCCTCCTGAGTTCCAGGATTAAAGAAGTGCACCACCACGCCCAGCTTCGAATGTGGGACCATTTCCCCACAAGCAAAGAGGAGGAGCCCAGAGGTGACCGCTCTCGAGGAAGGCAAAGGCTGCAAGAGACTGGCCTAGCTCACTGTGCACAGCTCAAATGCAGCAAAATGCTACTCCCTTAAAAAAAGAAGGCAAGCCAGGCATTGGTGGCACTCGCCTTTAATCCCAGCGCTTGGGAGGCAGAGGCAGGTGGATCTCTGTGAGTTCGAGGCCAGCCTGGTCTACAGAGAAACCCTGTCTCAAAAAAAAAAAAGAGGCTTGAGGGGCTGGAAAGATGGCTCAGAGGTTAAGAGCACTGACTGCTCTTCCAGAGGTCTTGGGTTCAATTCCCAGCAACTACATGGTGGCTCACAACCACCTACAATTCAATCTGTGGTATATGTAATAAATAAATAAATCTTAAAAAAAAAAAAAGGCTCTTCTAGAGGTCCTGAGTTCAATACCCAACACCCACACGGGGATCTGATGACCTCTTTTGGTGTGCACGAAGACAGAACACTCGTATACATAAAATACATGAACAAAACTCCAAGCACCAACTCTCGTAGTAACTGGCTGACACTACAGTCAGTCACCAGGGCGGCAGTGCTCAGGGCCAAGAGGTCTTTATTTGGCCCCAGTGAACAAACAGAAACTTTCCAAATCACTAGAATAACAACAGAGAAAATATTTAAAACCTATCATTTATATCACATAAACCAAGAGACCAGTGTTTTTAAGAATTTCAAAAATCTAAACCCACCAGCTTTGTTTTAGATACCTGATTCAAGAAAAGCTTCAAACTTTATGCATACAGAGTTATCTGGGGATTCTAAAACGGGCCAATCATTTTTCTTACTTTGAGTCCCATAGCAAATCTTTCCTTCCCTTCCCACGAGGGGATGAAACCCAGGGCCCCCTGCATGCCGAGCAAGTGAGCACCCCAGGAAAGAGCCACAGAACATCTCGGGCCTCACAGTAGCTGTCATTACAACTGCATCTTCCTGGAAGGAAGGCAGCCACGTACGTCTGCAGAGCAGCTTCCAGCAAGTGCGAATTGAGGCTAGCTTGCATTAGAGACCCTGTCTCAGATACAACCAAACCAGGCAAGCTAGCCCCAGCCCAGGATAGCCTCAAGCATGGTGCTCAGCCTCCCAAATGCTGGGACTATAGGCAGGGGCCACACCTGGCTGTTCTTTCCCAGACTTCTGAAACTTTATTCACTTCAAGAGAAAGGCAACCTCAGAGCTGAGTGTGGCAGCACATGCTTTCAACTGTTAGGGCTAGCCTGAGCCACACGTATGAGCACTT
The DNA here is from genome assembly GCF_017639785.1 of Mesocricetus auratus. Classification (NCBI taxonomy): domain Eukaryota; kingdom Metazoa; phylum Chordata; class Mammalia; order Rodentia; family Cricetidae; genus Mesocricetus; species Mesocricetus auratus. The sequence continues at coordinate 2,934,677 of NW_024429223.1, forward strand.
ACCTAGCATGGACAAAGGCCTACGCTCAGTCCCTGCAGGGAAGTGTGTAGGCAGTTTTTACTATTTTTAAGGTCAAATCAGTCCAAAACTGGAGGACTTTACATCTGTCCTTCTAACTCAAATATCCCACTGGGATAAATTATTTTCTGATTAATATATCAAGCCTTAAGTGTATTGCTAGAAGCCCAAACAAAATTTTGTGATACTTAAGCATATGCACAGAAAATCTACATTCAAATAACTGGAGATGAAACCATTCAAACAAAGTAAGCAACACCCCAAGTTGTTAGTTTTCTATAGCACAGGAACAACACAAGAGAGATGTGTAAGTGACCTACAGAGTTCAAAACAAACCTTATCCCAGATGAGCTCAGCCCCATCCCCCTTTTCCGCTAAATGGACCCTCAGGGTCTCAATGCTCTTGGAGAACAGACTTGCGTAGCTCTTTACATCCAGAACCTGCTGGTCCTTCAAACCCAACTGGGGCTCGTTTTGTTGATCAGATGCATTGGCTTCTTCTCCTACAAATAAACAGAATTTTTATTAAACACCTATCTCTACCTTGTTCTTGCCAAGGCTGGCCATTAAGATGTCACCAAAAGAAACGAATTCCATTGACAGCTATCACTACAAGTATGTGTGCAAGGAAACTGCTGAATCTGTGGACCACCCAAGACCACGTCAGCGTCTGATGGGACTTTTGGAGCATTCAAGAACATAATGGCAGAGCTGGGGAGATGCTAGCACTTTGAGAGAACTGGCTGCTCTTCCAGAGGACCCAACGCTCCCTCCTGGCCTTGGTGGGAACCTACACTCGTGTGCACATACCCATACAGCTGAAGAGTGAATATAAAACAAAAGGGAATCGTATTTTGCCCAGCACAGCTAATACTCTGAAGTCGAGCTGCCAGTCATGCCTCCATTTGCCCAGCACCACACAATGTCATTGCTGCAAGGAGCCGTTCCGGGGACCTTTTAAATTCAATCATGCTGCCAGCTGCAGCATAGCTCACATAAAGGCGCATAGTATGCCAGTGAGAAGGAAGTAGTCAGTACAATTATCTTGTTTCCTTGAATATAAATTTTAAAAATGGGGCTGGAGAGATGAGATGGCTCAGAGGTTCACAGCACTGACTGCTCTTCCACAGGTCCTGAGTTCAAGTCCTAGCAACCATATGATGGCTCACAGCCATCTGTAATGGGACCGATGCCCTCTTCTGACCTGCAGGTATACATGCAGAGCACCATATACATAAAATAAATCTTTAAAATTTTTAAATGTATTTCTAAATTAAATCTTAATACAAAGGCATTTTTACATACACCCACAACACTTTCAGGAATAATGAGTGCTGGGACTAAAGGCGTGCGAGCGGCACCCCCAGTGACTAGCTGCACTCTTACCTTGACTCTGCACTTCAGCCCAGTCCAGCGGAACTGGGGGTTTCCTCTTGCGCCAGAGTTTGTCCATTGTCAGCAGATACCTAATGTCATCCTTAAAAAGCTGAAATAAACAAACAAGTCCGATGAATCGGACGAGCCCAAGTTCATTAAACCCAGGTCAAGTTTTGCTGACTTACTATAGCTATGCCACGAAAGGGTTTAAAGGCATGGCACATGTAGGCAGAGTAACGGTTTCCAACACCACAGTAAAGGTTCAAACACTTGGAAAGCGCAGGGCAACAGTGTTCTCAGCTCTGCCAGCCGCCCAGACCCCACTACCTCCCAACCGTCTGTAACACCATGACACAAACTAATGGCTTGATAAACACCAGCACCATGTCTCAAAAAGCAAACAAAAACACACCAGCTCTACCTGAATGCAATCCAGTCTGTCAACACTGTTTCTGAAATAACACATTTACAGGCTTTGTGTCCCATTTCTACTCCTTTCATTTTGGGTTTGGAGTTGGTAAATATCTTAAAGTTATATAGTGTCAAGAATTCTGGAATGGTTAAGAAGAACTGCCAGGCAGTGGAGGCACTTGGGAGTTCAAGGCCAGGCTGGTCTACAGAGTGAGTTCCAGGATAGTCAGAGCCACACAGAGAAACCCTGTCTCCAATCTCCACACTCTACCCCCCACTAAAAACCCAAAACCAAAATCTCACTGGCTCACAAAGCTGAGTTTTGGTGCTATCAGCACTCTGGACCCCACGTGAAGCCTGAAGGACAAAACCCACAAAGTTGTCCTCTGACGCCACATGAACCATGCACATGTGTACTCTACTCAATACATTTTAAAGGTAAACCTGGCTGAGATACTGCTCAACAGTAGAGCCTTACTCATCATGTGGAAGCCCCCTGCGTGCTGGAGAAATGGTTCTAGGTTAAGAGCACTTGTTGGTTTTGCAGAGGACTGGGGTTCAGTTCCCAGTATCCATGTGGTGGTTCACGATCATTCCATAACTCTAGTTCTCTTGGTTCAGGCCCCCGTTTCTGAGGTAAGCATCAACATACATGCACACATGCAGGCAAAACATTCATACACCTAAGTTAAATAATTTTAAAAGAGGGAGGGGAAAAGCCTGATCAGGTCAGGGGATGAGGGAGAAGAAAGCAAGCCTAACCTTGGTGAAAAGTTTAACTGGGTCATATCCAGTTGACTTAGCCCACTCCTTAGTGGAAATACGCTTAATGTCTCCGTCTTCATTAGACGCTCGGGCTCTGGCCTCAGCTTCTGTTGGCTCCCCTACAAGACAAGCATCGTACTTCAATGACAATTCAGTTCTCACCTGAGGGAGAGAGCCACTCACAGGAAGGCAGCGGCATGCAACACATCCAGAGTTCCAGGACAGCAAACGAGCACTAGTGTATTTTTGTTTGTTTCAAAGGCATGCACCACCACTGCCCTGCTGCCTGAGGTTTTGTTGTTTTGGTTTTTCAAGGCAGGGAATCTCTGTGATAACAGTCCTGGCTGTCCTGGAACTCACTTTGTAGACGATGCTGGCTTCGAACTCACAGATCTGCCTGCCCCCAACCCCTCAAGTGCTGGAATTAAAGGCGTGCGTCACCACCACCCAGACTGAATTTTTTTAATTTAAATTTGAGTTCATATGCACAGGTGGTTTGACCTACTTGTACGCATGTGCGCCAAGTGGCTGACTTGTGCCCTTGGAAGTCACAAGAGACTACAAGATCCCTTGGAATTGAAGTTCCAGAGGGCTGTGAATCAATACACATTGGTCCAAGGCATTGAGCGCAGGTCATCTGGCAGAGCAGCTAGTACTCTAATCCCCTGAGCCATCTCTCCAGCCCTGTACCTCAGTTTCTAATGGGCACAGTTCAAAACTCTCTATAAACAGAATCAGGCGCTGCTCCCAGCCCTAATGATTAGATCTATGAAATGTCTCATCTTGATTTCTTCTCTTTTTTTTCCCCCTGGATGTTTTTGAGACAGGATTTCAGCCCTCACTGTCCTGGAACTCCATCTGTAGACCAGGCTGTCCTCAAACTCAGAGATCTAGCCGCCCCTGCCTCCTGAGTGCTGGGATTAATGGTGAGAATCACCTTGATTCCTTTTCTTACCACTGAAATAGAACTATTTCTTTGTTAAAAGCTTTAAAGACACAATGAGGGAATGGGTGTAGTGGCATATACATTAATTCCAGCACTCTGGGACAAAGAAGCAGATGGGTCTCTGCTTTCCAGACAATTAGGGCCACACAGAAAAACCCTGTCTCAAAAACAAACAAAAAAACCCTACTAAACAACAAACCAACAACCCCCCAAAAATTGGATAAAAGGAATGCACATACACACAGGCAAAACACCCATACACATTAAATAATAAATCCCCATTCTATCCCCAGCAGTGATGGCAAAGGCTTTTAATCCCAGCAACTGGGAGGCAGAGGCAGGTGGATCTCTGTGAGTTCGAGACCAGCCTGATCTACAGAGTTCCAGGACAGGCTCCAAAGCCACAGAGAAACCCTGTCTTGAATAATGAACAAACAAACAAACAAATTTCTTTTTTAAAAATGCAATGGCACAGTAAGCATGTGATCTCTACCACTAACAGCGGACCACTGTTAAGCCTTCACCATTATGTCAGCAGAGCACAGGCCACAGCCACTTACAAGCAGCTTCCGGGTCGGCCCTGTCAGGGGACACTTCTTGATCTGCATCCTCCTCTCCAAACAGCTGGCTGCAATTTCAAATAGTGGACATTTAGGTAAAGGCACTTGGAACAATGTGATTGTTTTCCCACAAACACCTAACTTTCAGGAGTCCAGATGCTTAGCAGGGTTATACAGTAAGCAACTGATGACTCACAGCGCGCACACCATCCTAGGGTATCCTGTTTGTTCACACGAGATGTGTGACAGCATCAGTCAGGTTCAAACATTTCAGTACTCAAGTCTGGCAGCAGAAATAGGCAAGCTTCCTTCTTGAAGAGCATTTAACACTAAAAGACACTTCAAGGCACCTGCAGCTGGCTATTCCACAAGTACACATCTGCTACACTCCCAAGGTCTTACTCTAGGTGGGGAAACTCTGCAGAGAATACATGTATGCTGTGACTGGTGTCATAAAAAGCTGAATGGCCAGTAGCCAGGCAGGAGGCGGAGAGAGGATGCTGGGAGGAAGGAAGCTCAAGAGGAAGCAGGATGGGCATACAGAAACGGGGTAAGGCCACGCGGCAGAATGCAGATTAGCAGAAATGGGTTAGTTTAAGTTGTGGGAGCTAGCGGGACAAGCCTAGGCTAGGCTGAGCTTTCATAACTAATAAGAAGTCTCTGCCATTATCTGTCAACTGGTGGTTCTGACAAGAAAGTACTGCCACATCTATCAACCCACTTCTAAGACCTTCTGCAGTCTGCTGTATCCTGCGGAGACATTTATTATTACTAATTAGGATTGGAACAAAAGGACGTGCATTTGCCCTGGCCAGTTTAGCAAGAGACTGTTTGACACCCTGCAGCCATCAAAGCAGGTAACCTTACACGGTTCCTATTTAACAAATCCCCACACAGTGCAGTCACAAACACGCTCTTCTATGTGGCATTGTGTCACGACAGGTGAGTGACCACGCCTAACTGTAATCTCAACACCTGGGAAACCACCCCCTGACCTTCATCTAAAGAGCATGGCATACACACATCCACTCCAAAATAAATGTGATAATAAATGTTAAGGAATCTTTCCTTGAAGAGAGGACTCAGTGCTACCTGGGTTGAACCCTGTCACATTATCTCAAAAAGAAAACCCCCCAAACCGTAAAGCTCTTGGAAACACTTGACAAGGAAACACCCTCTGGTTATACTGTCTAATTGCATTGTGTGTGACATGTCCACCCACGCTAGCCAGTCAAGCTAGTGTGTTTTACGGCTGCCATGAGGGCTAACACTCTGCATCTGAGCTCACGCTCCATACCCCTTTGTGGAGGCTTTGCTGTGTTGGCACAGGGCCTTCCTATACAGTGGAACTCACTGTGCAGACGGGCTGGCTTTGAGCCCAGGGATCTACCTGCACCTCCTCCTGTCTACCTGTGGGCCACCTTGTCTGACTTTACAGACTTCAGAAACACATTTGAGATCACAACCTTCATCTGGCTGCAAACCCTGTCTCTCTACACAACGGCCACTGTGCTGACCTGCTCCTCAGAACCCCAAGGGTCACCCAACACAGACATCTAAGAAATGAACACTCAAGAGCTGGAGATGACATCCAAGACAGGATCCCAGAGATGATGATAACTGATATTATGTAAGAGCTACAAAACACCAAGGAACTTTGTTTCTTTTTGGAGACAGGGTTTCTTTGTGTCTGGCCGTCTTAGAATTCACTATGTAGACCAGGCGGGCCTCAAACTCAGAATAAAAATGTGTGCCACCACTGTCTAGCAGGAAGCTTTCTAGTTACGGCTATCCGCAATGGTTCCTTAGTCTTGCGGTCTGGTCTCTCTCTGTGTGTGCGTGTGTGTGTGAGCATGTGTGTAGAGGGGGCTGGGGGGTAAGGGGGTCTACGCCTGGGAACCCTACTGCTGTCTGGAAACTGTTAGCACTGTGTTCTGTTAGTTCTTTACTCAGGTCCTCCCAGCTAGTAATCCAATTTGCCAGTTAATTTTGGGGGGGAGCTCTTAGTTCAAATCATTCTTTTCAGTTTTGTTTTTCATGCATTCTGCAGTGCACCTCCTTATTTCAAGCAGACTCTTATGCTGTCAATGCTCAGCGTTTCTTCGTGAGTGTAACCTGTAGCCTGCCTTCTAACTACCACATCCAGGCACGCAGCAAGCTCGAGGGTGGGGCCTCTCACCATTGCTGGAGCTGGTTGTGGATGGTCATCGGAGAGGGTAAGTGATCCTAACCAGGGCCCCAGGCTCACCATGCCACTGGGTTCCACCCCAGCCCACTGAGGGCTTTAACTCCACTGTGATTTCTTCTTTAACCAATAGGTTATTTATAAGTATGTTTTCATATTTCCAAATATATACATTTACACAAACCTAGTTGCATGCCTGTATCCAACACCAGACTAAACATCCAAAATTTCACGCATAGCATGCAAAGAATGTCGTCTGCGTTAAACCCAAGAAAACCACTAGTGACTCTTCACCATATTTAACCATTATAAATAGAACTTTCAAAGACTATTTAAGTAAAAACGACCTCGTGTTCCATGATCAGTTCTGACAACACACCAGGGATACACGACTCTCTTACTTGAACAAGTACTTTGCCCAGACGATGCAGTGAATCGGTTCAGAAGGTGTGTTCCGGATCGTGCAGCCAGGGAATGTCCTCTGCGTTGGCTTAGGATGACATTCGTAACACTCAGTCACACCCTACAAAGTCGGGGCACAGTTATCCCATGATGGTTATAAGGTAGTGCAATTAAATATACTTCATTCCCTCAATTACATTCCAACTGGGTTTTATTTGTCAAGAAAAATGTAAAATATTAGCAACTGCAAAATCCTTACAGTACACATAAAGAATCCAGAGTCATAATACAAAGGCTAAATAAAGTGACTACAGTCACATCTGAGGCAGAACCAGTACACCCGACTCCCAAACAAGCGAGAGTGAATATCCAGACAGTAAAAAGCATCACAGTACAACCCTAAGTCAGAGAATTTCCTTTTGATTTCACCAAATAACAAAAAACTACAGGGAGCCAGGGAGGGCAGTGGTGGCGTACGCCTTTAAACCCAGCACTGGGGAGGCAGAGGCAGAGGCAGGCGGATCTCTGAGTTCCCTGGTCTACAGAGTAAGTTCCAGGACAGCCAGGGCCACACAGAGAAAAACCCTGCCTCAAAAAAACCAAAATATCCCAGCACTCAGGCCGAGGCCAGCCAGGTCTACAGAGCAAGTTCCAGAACAGTCAGTCAGGGTTATGTAGAGAAACCCTGTCACGAAAGAAAGAAAAAAACAGGAGAGGCCAAGGGACCCCAATGTGGGACCATCAGATGAATCCCTCTTTAGCTCAGCCTGTCTCAACCTCAGCCTTCACACAGGTCATAAAGCCAATGCAACAGTAACGGCCAAAGAATCAAACCCCACAGGAGCAGTTTCAGCATCTCCTCCACTAGGCTGCTATGCCCTCCAAAGTCCAACAAATGTCTAGGATGAAGCCACCGACAAGCGTCACACTGTATGACAACTACTGCCTTGGCACCGCAGGCACTAGGAGCCTCCACTACATTCTACGAACACGGACACACAACCTCGGGAAAACGCAGAGTAAGCTTCCAAGACCAACAAGACCTGAGTGCAGAACAAAGGAGCACGCTCGGTAACATAGATGCCATCCAGCCATTTTAAGTATTTTGTAAAAAGTACTGTCTAACCTTTGAAGGAATTCTTCAAATGTAGCCTTTAATGTTACATCCTGAAGAATCTCAACACAGATCTGAAGAACAGACTGATCAGTCTCGGGATTTTGTACAACTAGGCTAATGCACCCCACCCAACCAGCTTTACTAAACTGCTTAAAATACTTCATAAACACAGCCAAACAGTTTCCCCTCTCTTCAGATCTGTTTATCAGGTAAAATGAACATGAGTTAGGGTTGGTTATTACTGCATTTGTACAACTGAACTAGACTCCCAAACCCAAAAGTTAGCCATTGATTTCTTACATTTATTTAGTGCGTGCAAACACAGGGGCACCATAGCACACGCGTGGAAATCAGGACAACGTGTGGGAGTTTTCTCCTTCCAATACCTGGGCCCGAGAGCTCAACCCAGGCGGTGAGGCTTAGCAGCACGTGCCTGCTGAGCATCTCAGGGGCCCCAGAGTAACTTTGGATTTGTTTTGAGACAAGTCCTTACTGTGTAGCCCTGGCTGGCCTTGAACTCAAACAGATTCTCCTGTCCCTTTTCTGCTTGCTGGGATTAAAGAGGGTGCAAGACACCATGCCTGGTCCATTTTAATATTTGGAAGTACAACCTTCTATCATCTAACACAACCCAAAGTCCCATGTGTACAGTTTGTCATGTCAGTCTAAGGACTTTAGTTTGTTGGTTCTCGGTTTTTAAAGACAAGGTTTCTCTGTGTAGCCCTGGGTGCCCTAGAACTTGTTCTGTAGACCAGGCTGGCTTTGAACTCAGAACCCTTGGAGGCTCTGCCTCCTGAGTGCTGGGATTAAAGGCGTGTGAAACTAAGCCCAGCTGGGGCTGAGGTTAACAGATACGTGAAGTGACATGAAGTGGCAGAGTCAAAGCTCTTCCTCAGGCTTTATTTGAGGGTGGGAGGTTTTCTGGGAAGCCAGAGGCCCAAGCATCACCCTGTGTGATACGGCATCGAATCACTACGCCTGGGACGCACACCCAAACTTTCTTTACCTTCTTGATGGTGGTCACTTGCCCAAGATACCCAGCAGTCCCACTTTCAATGAGCGGCACGTCAGCTGCCAGGCACATTCTGTTGACATGGTTCCGGGCAGCTGAAAGAAGCCACTGGTTAGCAGGAGCGTCTGATGACACCCAGTTCAGGGTGACAACTGTGCACAATTTCTTGCTTTCACTACAGCACATGTTGGTTATGGCGAGGATAACCCAAACCACTCTGTCTGCATAACCAGAATACATCCTTGGCCAATGGCATATCATTACAGGACACTCAGCAAATCAACACCGGTGGCATTTGCACTGCAAATGTACTCTAGAAAAAGACTCTTAGAAATGATTCCCAAGTGCTGGAGCGGCAGGTGCAGCCTGTCTGAGCTGACATGAGGCTCTAGGTCTGACTCCAGGAAGTCACTTCTGAAACATCAAAAGTAGAGCCAGAGAGAGCTGCCTCGGCAGTTAAGAGCACTGGTTGTTCCTCAGAGGACCCAGGGATCAATTCCCAGCACCCACATGGTGGCTCACAACTGTCTGTAGCTCTAGTCCCGGGGGCTCTAGCCTCTTCTTTTGGATTCCTTGAGTACCAGGCCAGCATGTATATACAGACATACACGCAAAAACAAAACAAAACCAAGATCAAAAGCATGAAGACGACAGTGAGAGCTAGGCAAACCTTTTCCGCCCCTGCCCGTGTCACTGCCCTCTCTGTAACCACGCAGTGAGTAGAGGAGGGTACGGACACTAACTCAGAACCAGTAAGGAAGTTTCAGGTCAGGGGACACAAGACTGGGCAGGTTTCAAGCGTCATTCAGCAGGCTTTCAATGCTTTTCCCTGTTAGCAATTACTGATACATACTTTGCAGGACTATTTTTTTCCCTGACACAGGGTCTCACTGGTCTGCAGCTTGTAAAGCAGGCTGCTGGTCTTGAACTCAGAGATCCGCCTGCCTCTGCTGGGATTAAAGGCATGGCCACCTTGTCTGACTTTCCTGAAATAAATTTGTTACTCCTACAAGGACATGGTCTGGGATTCTGTGGTACAGGTATAGCTGGCATAATTCTAGAACCAGTCTTTACCTGGAGCAGCGTAAATTGGGCCTGCATTCCAACCCTTGGGAGGCAGAACCAGGATGGATCAGAAGAGTTCAAGATCGCCCTCAGCTGCTCAGCAGAACAACGAGCACCTCACTGCCTCGCTTGCCCTAAGGCAATTACGGTCACCTGATACTCTGGGTGACACCCTCGGGTTCACATTTCCTAGACCAGGCACCTACTGCCACCACCTGAAACAAACTCCCGCCCGCAGGCAGCCACACTCTGCAGGATTTACAAAGGCCCTTTGATCTATACCTTCTGGTACAATAGCAAAGTGTCTGACAGCTAACTGCTGAGAAAAAAAAATTCAGCCCCAGAGAAAACAGCCACCAACTGGCACTGCTCACAGCTGAAATCCTAGCACACCAGAGCCGGGGCAGGAGGACTGTCACCAGCTGAGGTCAGCCTGGGGGAACAGGGAGTAACAGACTAGCTTGGGCAACAGAGACTGTCACCCCCCCCAAGCCTCACCTACTCTCATTTCCTTCTGGCTCTCTTAAGGTCTAACTCATACTTGGACACTAAATCTCTAGCCAGCTTTGACACAGGGCAGAGGAATAACGAGACGTGAAACATTAAGAACATCTTACCTCTGTTATCTAACGCGTTCATAACCAATATAAACTGTCGAAAAAATTCCACATTATAGTCTGGGCTGGAAAGCAAAACAAAAAGGTCACCAAAACTGGCCTCAAGTATGATTTTCTCAGCATAATGGAGTCCTGAGAAGGACAAGTAACTGTAAAAATAACTGTTGGTGGGAAGGCTATGCAACAAACACAGGAAGGCTGGAATTTTCCTAACATGAGCACATTTTAAAGGCACTACTCTCAAATTTCTCTTTCTGACCAGCTATCTATGGCACCAAGACAAACTCTTAAACTGGCAGAAAACTGGCATAATCTCACCAGTGCCCCGCCCCCTGCCCCCTTACAGGGTAGCAAGTGCCTGGGAACACACAAGGAGCACATTCCCAGGATCTGCTAGGTCTGTGGTTTCACCTCACATGGTCACAATCAGGCGGGGTTCAGGCCCCTCGGGGCTCTGCTTTTAGCAGCACTGGGAAAGCGACAAGGGGTAAGCAGCAATAGGCAGGTCTGCAGAGCAAACATCCAGAGAATTCCAAACAGCCCAAGAGACAAGGGCTTGAGAAAGTGTAAGGCGCCCTCTAACTCTAATGCTTCACATAGGGACTACTACTGCCCATGTGTGTGCCCACGTGTGTGCGTGTGTGCGTGCACGCGGTGGAGGGTCACACTCGCGGATCTTTGCTCTAACACCCCCATGAGGACAGACTCATCAATCATTACTGAGGTAAGCACAGTCACTATCCACAGCATCAGAGAATCCTCAGGCCTCAAAGCAGTCCTTTCTAGGTTTCTGAGAACGTCCTCACTGGCATTAAAACATCTCTTACATAAATAATTCAAATATACAAGAACTGGTAAAAAACATGGCCACGGCTGTGGGCACACGTATCGTGTAAGATTTCTACACGCTCTCTTAGAAACGCAGCTTTCTGACAGAGCGGTGTGCGTACTTCATGATGCTGTCGTGGTGAGCCTCGATGTGAGCCTGGGGGTGGAACTGGAGAACACTTTCTTTGGCAACCTGGAAAAACAACATTAAGTCACCGTGGAGACAAACGCATGCTCCTTCACTTACAACACGGCAATCTTATTTATAAACAAAAACGTGGTAAGCCCTCATCAAGGGCATACACATTTATAAAATTAGTTTTCCCCTACATGTGACCACTTCTGTGTGAATGGCAAACTGCAGAGAAAATGGAAACCTCCGGGCTGGGGGCTCTAACGTCTGCTTCTCCCCAGCAGTACAAAACTAACCTAACCTACAATAGTCAGTGCTATTCACTCACTTAAGAGCCTAAGAAAAGAGGCGTAAACAACCATCCAGGCTAGCCTGACTACAAAATGCAATGACAGTTACCTGTGGGGGAGGGGGGAAGGGGAAGCTGCAAATACAAAAACATGAAAGCAAATACAACAGTGTGTGAGGGGCCGGCAGAAAACAAGAGGCCTTTGACCCCGCTGGGCCAGGGAGAGCATTCGAAGCAGGGGTGTCTTCTCCTGCTCCAATGGAGCAGCCCAGGGATGTAAAGGAGCAAACTTAAATCCCAAGGACACAAAAGACACCCCCCCTCCTTCCCTTCACACTCCAGGGTTCTGCAGCTAAAGGGCCGGGCATGTGAGGTGAAGGCTCATGGGTAAACGGTTTCCAGTCATCACCTGAGTTTCATCCCCAGCACCCAGCTGTCCCGACTTCCACTCCCTCGTGGTGGCAGGCGTATATGCCCCAGACAAAGTAAGTACACGAAATGTTAATCATGGACAGAAGCTTTCTCCCTCCACAGGCAGTCAGGATCTTATCTGCCGAGGGAAAGCTTCGGCAGTGTCACAGGGCTGCAGTTACCTGAGCCTTCGATCTTCCAACATGCTTCTTTTGAAACAAGAACTGCCTGTTGAGGTTGCTGACATCGATGGTGTCCAGATCAATCTACAAATGTAGAAACCCAGATAAATCATTACACGTTGAGCAACGCCACTCTCTTGGGCACTCATAACCCAAACTTACCAGTGGGGAAAGTGCTTTTTTGTACAAGTCATACCCAGATTGCTAAATTTCCATCTACAGCATATGGGAAGAGTATCAATGGCAAAGGCAACCTCAAGAATGCATCAAGGGCCGGGCGTTGGTAGCACACACCCTCAATCCCAGCACTCGGGAGGCAGAGGCAGGCGGATCTCTGTGAGTTCGAGGCCAGCCTGGTCTACCAAGCGAGTTCCAGGACAGCCTCCAAAGCCACAGAGAAACCTTGTCTCGAAAAACCAAAAAAAAAAAAAAAAAAAAAAAAAATGCATCAAGGATGGCTAACCGTTTTTGTTTAATCCTATTCCAGGGAATTCTTTAGAAAGCATAAAGGCTTTGGTTTATTAAAATTGTAAAATTTTCCGCTGGGCAAGGTGGCGCACTTGGGTTTCTGCGAGTTGTATGTCAGCCTGGTCTCTATAATGAGGTCCAGACCAGTCAGGGTTACATATTGAGACTCTGACTCAAAATATAGATAAATAAAATAAAGGCAAAATAGAATGCATTAAGTGGCTGTCCTGGACATGGGTACAATCCCCCAAAACCCACATTAAAACAAGCTGAGCAGTCTCGAGTTTTCGAAACCCCCCAGCCAGGGAGGCAGGGAATAGGGGGATTCTTGGGACTCACGACCAGCCATCCTCTAGTGAATTTGGAGCATTCCAGAGCAACGAGACCCTGTCGCGGGGAAAAAAAAAAAGGTAGATAGTGCCCCCAAGTTGTCATCTGGGCTCCATACCCCAAATAAATACACATCCATCTGTCTGATTATTTCAACTGTCATATAATTTACTGTGCCCCATTGTGTCTCATTAAGTGATGAGATAATCAGATTTGGAAATGTTTGTTGTTTTAACTCTTTATATACATATTCAATCAGGATTACTTGAGGAATATTAAAGGAAATTTCCTACATATGGCAACAAATAAAATAAGAACTCATTTAAAATCTAACCTAGGGGCCGGGCAGTGGTGGCGCACACCTTTAAACCCAGCACTCAGGAGGCAGAGGCAGGCAGATCTCTGTGAGTTCGAGGCCAGCCTGGTGTACAGAGAGAGAGTTCCAGGCCAGGGTAAAAAGCAACCCTGTCTCAAAAAGATACCCTCCCCCCCAAAAACAAAATCTAACCTAGGAGCTGGAGAGATGGCTCATTAGTCAAGAGTGCTGGTTGCTCTTCCATAGAATCTGGGGCTCAGTTCTCAGCACCCACATTGGTAACACCAGTTCCAGAGGGATCCCATGCCCCCTTCTGGCCTGTGAGAGTACCAGGCACAGACACACATGCAGGCAAGAGACCCATACACATAAACTAAAGAAAAAACGTTTAAATAAAATAAAATTAATCTAATTGCTACTCAAAGGAAAAAAATGAGTATCAGCTAACCGTCGTTTGCATTCTATCTCAATAAACTTACGTAAACAACAAACAAAACTCATTATGAAAGATGCTGACTCTTCGGGGTAGTTCCTGAACAATTACAAAACATATAAGCACCGAAACACCCCGTTTGTACTTCAAAGTTCACTACAAAAATTAAACCAAGCCGGTCGGTGGTGGTCCACATCTTTAATCCCAGCACTCAGGAGGCAGAGGCGGGTCTATCTCTGTGAGTTCGAGGCCAGCCTGGTCTACAAAGCTACACAGAGAATCCCTGTCTCAGGAAAAAAAAAAAAAAGCATTAAACCAAAGAAAAGCAATTGAAGAACATATATTTTTCAATTCACTCTCGTCTGCTGCAAAAACTACTCTTTTAGCGTAGCATGCGGAGTTACCAGCACACTGGGTGTGAAGCCTAACCAATGAAAAGATGCACTGACTCCAATTCCGCCTCGCCTCACACCCTGACACCTGCAAGTTCGGTCCACGTCTCTGCTAAACCTTAAGGCATCTTCAACTCACGCCCAAGCTCCAGACAGCATCTCCAACACTTCTAACAAATCACAGCGGCTTCCTGTCAACCGCGCGCTCATGCAAGACGGAGAATATGGACAAACGAAAACTTTTTTTTTATTTTCTTTTTTTAGTTTCTGGAGGAAAGGTCTTGCTACACAGCCCAAGCGGACCTCACACTCCCCACCCTACTGTCACCCGTTGACTGCGGGGGTTGCGGGCGGTCACCCAGTCGCGCAAACCCAAGGGGAACACCCTGAATGACACGGACGACCACGACGACGGAGTCCCGTCTGCACTGTGGCCGGCCCGGCGAGGAGCGCGAGCCCCGGAGGAGGCTCGCCCAGGCAACCAGCGGCGCAACCCCCACCCCCGCCCCAGGGTAAGCCACTCAACCGCCCTAGCGTCTTCCCCTCGCTCATCCTTAAAACAGATAAGACGGGAGGCAGACAGCACTTGCAGCCGCCACCCCCAGGCCGGCGGGCACGCTCGAGGGAAGGCCGCTGTGCACGCCCGGCTGCAGCCGCTCCCCGCTTCCCCGCGCGCGGGTCGTTACTTCCGAGGCAGGGGCGCGTTCGAATTAAAGCCGCAGCACCCCCGGGGGGGGGATCCGGGCCCCTTCCTGCATCCCCAGGGGAAGCTGGGCGAACGGGTCGGCTCGGGAGGCGGCGAGCGCACGCGCGCGCGCGGGCGAGGGCGCGGGCCTGGCTGGGGAGCGGAGGCCGGCGGAGCCCGGGGACTCTCGGCCGCCTGCTCCCGGCGCGGCGATCCCGAAGCCCGGCCTCTCGGGCCGCGCCGTCCCCGGCCTCCCGCCCGGAACCCGGGGCCCCCGCGTCCCGCCGCCATTCAGCCGCGGCCCGGGCCTCACCAGGTCGATGTGGGAGAAGCCGGTGAGCACCAGGTTCTTGAGCAGCTCACAGCCGATGCCGCCCGCGCCCACCACCAGCACCCGGCCGCCCGACACCGCCTCGGCCAGCTCCCGGGGAAGCCCCCCGCGACAGGGCCATGGCGGGACGTCCACGAGCCGCCGCGGTCCGAGGCGGGAGAGCCCGAGCGGCGGCCGGAAGACGGTGGGGGAAGGGCGGCGCAGCTTCCGCTCCTGCGCGCTGCGGCCGCGGGCCCGCGCCGGCGTGGGGCTGGGATCCCTCCCCTGCGCCGGGCTGCTGCGGCGCAGACCGACCCTCGGCATTAGCGGCCGGCGTTGCCTTTTGACGACCTTCGTTTGAACCCCCAACGAAAACTCCTTACGTTACAAAAAAAAAAAAAAAAAAAAAAATCTGCGACTCGGCGGCTGGAGAGATGGCTCAGGGAGGGGTTAAGAGCACTGGCTGCTCTTCCAGGGGTCCTGAGTTCAAGTCCCAGCAACCACATGGTGGCTCACAGCCATCTGTGATGAGATCTGGTGCCCTCTTCTGGCCTGGGCAGAACACTGTATACATAATAAATAATTAAAAAAAAAAAAAGCTACGACTCTCTATGTCAGGAACATTTATGAATTAAGAAAGTTGCCCAAGCAGTATATATTGGGAGAGGACCTATCCCGAGACTAAGAAAATGGACAACTTGGCCTGAGAATGTTGGGTGTAATGCAGCCGGGTGGGGGGTGGCACATGCCTTTAATCCCAGCACCTGGGAGGCAGGGGCAGGTGGATCTCTGTGAGTTCGAGGCCAGCCTGGTCTTTAGTCTCTGGGGTAATAAGCCTACAGTTGAGAATTTCCTTAGTGCGTCATATGGAGCCTTGCTAAATAGCATTAGGTGAGTTCTCCGGGACCTGCCACCTTCACACAGACATGGGCAGGTAAGACAACAATGCACATCAAGTGAAAATAAATATATATATATGTATCATTAGCTGGCTGGGCTTGTCCTGATCCAGCCTTACCCCCAGATTGGTTGACTGGATTTTGTCTTTCTTGGCCAGCTTTCTGGCATCTTTCTGGTCATTCTTGGAAGAGTGGTGAAGCCCAGGGAGCAGTGATAACCACTGCAGCCTCAACAAGACAGATACTGGGGGGGAAAGCTTGATCCTATTTCCCATCACGCCAACAATCCAAGTGAGAAATGGTTCATTGTGCAGAATGAGAGAATCTGAAACCAGTGTTCAAATTTTCAGTCTGCTCATGAGGCACCCATTCATCAAGCTTTTTCACTGTTTAACTTGCTTCAAGGAACAAATGATCGTTGGCTGAATGGTCCACGTCGAATTCTTTGAAAATTGGTCCAGCCAATGTCAGCCTCTGCTGTCAGTCAATACACTCGTCGTGAAGGCTCTCCTCATTCACTGCTTCTGCAGAGCTCCAGAAATCAGCAGTTCCAGAGCCAGCGCTTTGTGGAGTACTAGTTAGCCAACCAAATGTGCTGAAACTAAAGATGTGTGCCCACCACTGACCAGCTGTGTGCCCACCACTGCCCAGCATCGAATCCGCCTTTTGTCTAACATAATTTCCATAATATTATTACTATATGATTATTCCATAATCACAGCTGGTAACTCTCTGAACGCCTCTGATGGGATCGGCTCATAGAAGCTCTGATGGTCCCCTACTTTCATGTCTTGAAACTGGCCATGAAGAACCCCTAACTTGGGCTGGAGGGATGGCTCAGAGGTTAAGAGCACTGACTGCTCTTCCAGAGGTCCCGAGTTCAATTCCCAGCAACCACATGGTGGCTCACAGCATTCTGTGATGAGATCTGGCGCCCTCTTCTGGCCTGCAGGCAGACATACATGGAAGCAGGATATTGTATTTGTAGTAAATAAATACATCTTTGAAAAAAAAACAAAAACCCTAACTTACACTGATCCCAGCACAGGCAGATTGATTAGATGGACTTTTCTCTGTGTGTCCGCGCTAGCATGTGAGGGTAGAGGAAACTCGGGGTGTCTTACTCTGTCACTCTCTACCCCTTTCTCTGTGTGTGGGTGAGTTCCGGTGCATGCGCATAGCCTGCAGAGATCAGAAGAGGGTGTCAGGCCTCCCGGAACTAGATGTCTGTGAACAGCTTGTGGGTGCTGGGGAACCAGCCCTGGTCCTATGCAAGGGCAGTCAGTGCTCTTAACCGCTGAGCCTACCCTGGTTGGTATTTCTATGCATTTGTCTGTGACTCTGTGCTGCACAAATAATAATAAAAACCCACAGACAGACAGATATTGGGTGTTCAAACTGAGGATCAGAGAAGCAAAGCAGCCAGCCACTAGAGAGTTCTCACCTCTACCAAGGCGCAGACCAAAGGGGGCGATGCTGTCCTCAGCGTGACTGCAGACTGAATACACTGCACTCCTGTCTCCACCGCCTTCTGTCCCTCTCTAGTGCTGGCATTAAAGGTGTGCGCCACCACTGCCTGGCCCTGTATGGCTGACTAGTATAGCTACCTTTGCACTCTGATCTTCGGGCAAGCTTTATTTATTAGATCATCAACAAAATTATCACCATAGTTCTGTTTCTCAGCTCATGCTCATCAAAGAAAAGTAACTCTAAAGACAGAAAACAGAGAATTTTGCTAATTATAATTAAACTTGGCTTTCTCTGCAGCTGACTGGTTCACCAACCACACACAGACTGGGCTAGAGGTTTTCTTTTTTTGTTGTTTTTTGAGACAGGGTTTCTCTGTATTGTTTTGGAGGCTGTCCTGAAACTAGCTCTGTAGACCAGGCTGGCCACGAACTCACAGAGATCGGCCTGCCTCTGCTGGGATTAAAGGCGTGCGCCACCACTGCCTGGCTGGGCTAGAGGTTTTCTCACACAGCTACCTGGATATATCAAGTATAGGGCAGACCAGAGGGCCTCACTAGTGCAGAAAGTATTCCTGCACATAGGCTGAGCTCTCCCCCAGGACACGCCCAGCGCTCAAAACTGCCATCCTGAAGCTAATCTAACAGATGCCCTTCCCGGGAGGCCCTGAGTTCTGATAGGAACTTATGCTAAGTGCAGGAAGTTAAGAGCTGAAAGCCCCCTCTCCCCATGCAACAACCCTGTTCTACTGTGCCTCTCTGTTCCCGTGTCTTTAACACAGTACAAAGTGTGTACCTTCCTTTTTTGACACTGTTAGCTCTGCAACCCATGGCCTCACAGTGTTGCATCTGAATGGGGTTATAGCAGACTTGTTTTCTTCACGTCATAATGTATTCTTAGAGACCTGTGGAAAGCCTCTGTCCAACCGTATGGTTTACATAGGTAACACCCGCCACAAGTACATATAGCCAAACTCAAGAATGCTTGGGCAGGGCTGCAGAGATGGTTCAGTGTGTAAGAGGGCTTGCTGTGTAAACATGAGGCCAGCTCGCCCCGTAACAAGGGGGTGTGGTCTATGAAGGCCTGTAGCTCTATACTTCTAGCACTGATGGGGGCAGACACAGGAAAATCACTGGGGTTCACTGGCCGCCAGACCGGCAGAAATACATGAGCTCCAGGTTCAGGGAAGATCATCCATCAGATGGAGAATCACAGAAGGGCTCATCAGTGCCTCTGCTGACCTTAGCACGCACACACACACACACACACACACACACACACACAGCAGGTCTGGTCAGCAGCCTACCTTCCCCTGAAAGTAGGAAATGGAGAGGCAGAGGGAGATCGGGTTAGTATGAGGTCATCCTGGGATTGTGTCTCAGAAAACTAAAAATGGGCCTGAGGTTGCAGGGAAGTCGGCAGAGTGCTTGCCCAGCATGCACTGAGCCCGGGCTTTGATCCCCAACACCCTATAAGCCAAGCATGGCAAGTTCCCGTAACTCTGGAAGTGGAAGGAAGAAAATTAGAAGTGGTGGCGCACGCCTTTAATCCCAGCACTCGGGAGGCAGAGGCAGGCGGATCTCTGTGAGTTCCAGGCCAGCCTGCTCTACAGAGCGAGTTCCAGGACAGCCTCCAAAGCAATACAGAGAAACCCTGTCTCAAAAAAAAAAGAAGTTCAAGACCATCATTAGCTACCCAGCAAACTGGAGAGCCTGTCTAAAACAGAATAAGCAATGTAACCCTGGCAATCTGAAAGGGTATGAATGGCTGGGTTTTTTTTTTGGTAGAGTTAGTGTTAAAAGCAGGGCCTTGTCAGACTAACCCGCTCTCCCTCAGCCTCTCCATTTCCTACTTTTCAGGGGAAGGACGGCTGCTGACCAACCCAGGCATCCCCCTGTATATCATCCCCATCAGTACCCGACTCAAAGAGGTACAGTTAAGCAACAACTCTCCCTACTGTCAAGATGTCCCTGACCAGAGGGGACATCTTCGTGGCCATCTGAATAAACTCAAAGCGTGGCAGCTGTGACGTAACCGGTCCTTTTCTGTTCTCGCTGAGTAACTGGTCTAGCCAGCTGAGGTAGTTGCTGTCTACAGCACAGGCACCAGAGAGAAACCGCTCTCTGCGGTGCTGTCTCCGCTCAGCCAAGCTCTGCTGGGGCCTCACCGACCAGACCCCCAGTTTGCACACACACAGCCACTTCCCTGCGGAGAGAACGCACACCAGTTACACTGTGCACGTGGCCACACCCTCTGCTCATCAGGCTTCATTCTCCTCATTGCACAGAGCATGCTGGAACGTGACTAGTGGGAGCTCCCACAATGCTTGCTGCCAAGGGAGAAGAAAGGAAGGGGTTGGTGGCAGAGAAGGGGAAACTGGGCAGGTGGACAGTTGGATGGTGGGCCGCTGCAGAGATCCTGCCTGGGACGCTGCACAGCAGATTGCCGAGTGGTCCAGGCAGCCAGGGTCTAAGGGCGGGGCGCTCTGCAGGGCTGAGGGAGGGTGCAGTGGGGTACACTACAGGGGGGATGGGAAGCTGCTGACGGTTATGCTGTCGACAGAATGCCCACCAGGGTGTCTGTGGACGGCGTCACTGGTTCCCAGCCCAGGAGGGAAACTGTGTAATTGCTACCATGCAGACAGTCCGCTGATCCACACAGTCAGGAGGTGCTGGTTCAAGCCCCAGCACAGTCTCCAAAAGAAAGAAAAGGGCAATATTAAAAATAACTGTTAAACTGGGTGGTGGCGCACGCACGCCTTTCATCCCAGCACTCGGGAGGCAGAGGCAGGCGGATCTCTGAGTTCAAGGCCAGCCTGGTCTACAGAGTGAGTTCCAGGACAGCCAGGGTTGTTACAGGGAAACCCTGTGTGTGTGTGGGGGGGGATGGGCAGTTAAAGCTGGGCATGGTGGCCCTCACCTGTAATCCTAGCACTGGGAGGCTGAGGTAAGGTTACTGAGTTCAAGACCAGTCCAGGCTACATAGAGAGACCATGCCTCAAACGAGACAAAACAAAAGGAAAACAACAATAAACCAAACAAAAGACATTAGTTAATAATTTATATGATAAGTCTGAGGCAGAATTGCCACAAGATCAAGACTCCCCTGTCTCAAGGGAAGAGAGAAGCTGAAATAACGTAAACATACACATATTTGAATGTGAAAACTTGTTTTAATTTGTATAAATAAGAGGAAGTGTTCTACGTAAATAAACCTTCATCTGGGTCTTCTTGTATAAGACAGAATTCTTCCATGGGAGCCTGCTGCGTCACAGGCCAGCAGCTCTGCTCACACGTGTAAACAAGAACCGTTCCAAATTCCACAGTAAGACCTGCAAAGCACCACACGCTCTAGATTCCAACAAGGACACAGCTAAAAGGGACATTCGTGATGAGGAGAACACAGGAGCCTCACAAGTTCAATGTCAGCCTGGGTTAAACAGCCAGGTCAGGCTGTCCAGGGCTACACCACACCCCTACCTCATAAAAAACAAAAAAACAAAAAAAAAAAACAAAAGGCAGTTTTTTTGTTACTGCCATAAGTAAACTTTCTTTAAAACAAAAAGAAATCCCCCCCACAAAGGCCAGCCGATGATCTGAATTTAGATTCCCAAAACCCATGTACAAAACCAGGCAAACCAGGGGCCTTTAATCCCAGCACTTGGGAGGTAGAGGCAGGCGGATCTATGTGAATTCAAGGTCCACCTGGTGGTCTACAGAGCAAGTTCCAGGACAGTCAGGGCTGTAACACAAAGAAACCTCTGTCTCAACAAAAAAAAAAAAAAAAAAAAGGACTCAAATGACTACATTAAAATGAAAAAAAAAATGGTGATGCTGCTAGGAAATTAATAGAAATAAAAATGATTGAGTTAGCTGGGCGCTGGTGGCCTTTAATCCCAGCACTCGGGAGGCAGAGGCAGGCGGATCTCTGTGAGTTCAAGACCAGCCTGGTCTACAGAGCGAGTTCCAGGACAGGGTCCAAAACAATACAAAGAAACCCTGTCTCGAAAAACCAAAGAAGAAGAAAAAAGAGATTGAGTCGGGGATATCACTCAGTGGCTCACTACCAGCCTAGCATGACCAAGGCTGCAGGTTCCATCCTCAGTACTGCAAAAATAAAAGGAAGAAAAAACCTAGGAAGGTAAAATGATGCTTGATCCCAAGCCCTGAAAAATAGCAAAACCAAAACCAAAAGCCTCCGCAGTAAGTTCTAGGCCAGGCACAGGTACCCACGGTAGCAAACAGACAAGAAAAGGCTAGGCCCCAGGATGACACAACTGGAAGGCCCTGTGGACCTTTGGGAGGTGTGGCCAATGGGGCAGGTCCTTAGGTCATCAGGTACACAGTCCCAAAGAAGCCATGACACCCTAATCATCGTTTTTCCTTTGTCCTCTAGCTCAGCCACGTGGTTCTGCATGACACGCTGCCCGCAGCAGAGCCCAGAGACTGGGACAGGGTCTGTCATTAGCCTGGGTACTGGAACTTCCTATGTAGAGCAGGCTATGCCACCACGCCTGGCCATCTCTAGCCCCAGATAGTTCACTCTAATAATGTGAAACTGACTAATGCATTGCTTTATTATAAAACTACTTTTTTTATATATGAGTACCACATGAATGCAGGAGCCCAAGGAAGTCAGAGAGAACATCAAATCCCTGGGAACCAGAGTGACGGTGGTGTGAGCCAGCACGGGATGCTGGGAATTGAACTGGGGTCCTCTGCAAAAGCTGCAGATACTCTTTACCTGAGCCACCTCTGCAGCTCCAAACTGTGCACTTTCCTTTAAAAACTTTTAAAAGGAGTATATAATAACAAATTACACTTAGAGTTTTTTTTTTAATTTAATACTTTTTGTCTGTTTTGTTATTTGTTTTATGAGACAGGGTTTCTCTGTATGACAGCACTGGCTGTCCTGGAACTTGCAATGTAACGTATACCAGGCTGACCTCAACTCACAGAGCCCCGCCTGCTGACCCGAGTGCTGGGGTCAAAAGTACCATGCCCAGCTCCTGTCTTGTTTCTCGTTTTTCTGGTTTTTAACCATCTCATGTATTGGAATTCTGCTTGCTTGTATACATTTGTACAGTGCCTTTGGAGGCCGGGAGAGGGCATCAGATCCCCTGGGACTGCAGTCACAGACAGTTGTGAGCAACCACGTGGGTGCTGGGAACTGAGCCTGGGACCTCTGAAGGGCAGCCAATGCTCTTAGTCGCTGAGCCGTCTCTCCAGCCCCAACCCAAACCTAATTCATTTTCTTTTTGAATCAGTCGGTGTGTTGTCAAGGCTGTCCTCAAGCACTGTCCTGCTTCAGCTTCCCAAGGAGGACTAGAAGTATGTACCTAGCCCCAGCTAAGCAGTTTATAGAATTAATTTGTAATTCCTGCATTTGTGTGGGTGTATGTGCACACGTGGAAGTCCGAGGACCACTCTGTAGAGACAGTTCTCCCTCCAGGTGGGGTTGGGGTGCAGCACAGGTCATCAGGAGAGTACAACAAGTGTCTTTATCTGCTACATCACCTTGATGGTGCTTATTTTACTCTGTGTGTGTGTGCGTGTGTGTGCGCGCGCACGTGCATGCGTGCACTCAAGCATGTGTGTGTATGAGTGTGGGGTGCTCCTATGCCATGTACTCCACGTGAAGCCAGAGGACGACTTATGGAAATCAGTTCTCTTTCTTTCTACGTGAGATTCAGGGATCAAACTCAGGCTGTCAGACATTCGGGACAAACTTCTCTGCCCACTGAGGCATCTACGATACCGTGAGCCATCCTGCTGTCCTCTAAGCAATTTTGTTAAGTGACGATAAGTTTCATTACATAAAATTGTGTATACTGGGGGCTGGAAAGATGGCTTAGTGGTTAAGAGCGCTGCTTGCTCTTCCAGAGGACCTGAGTTCAATTCCCAGCACCCACATGATGTTTCTAACCATCTGTAATAGGATCTGATGCCCTCTTCTGGCGTGCAGAGGGCTCATACATAAAATACAAATAAATTTTTAAAAGATTGGGTATTTCTGGCACACACCTGCAATGCAAGCACTCATTCTGAGGCAGAGGCAGGAGGATCTGAAGTTCATGAGTATTCTCAGCTATATTTCAAGTTCAAAGCCAGGGTGGGACACATATGACGCCATCTCAAAAACAACAAAAATGTCACTAAGACCTGGCTATCTAATACTGTAGTAAAAACTATTAAGAGCAGCAGCAAAGACACAGCAGTTAGAAGCTTTGGCTGCTCTGCCAGAGGACCCAGTGCCAAGCCCAGCACCCACAGGGCGGCTCACATCCCTCCACAACTCCAGCTCCAGGAAAAGTGAGGCTCTCTTCTGGGCTCCTCGAGTTCACTCTCAGATTATCAAAACAGTTACTGGTGGTGGTGGTACTAGAATTGTGCTGGATTATAAATTTCTTACAATCTCTCCAATTTTCTAGATACTCTCTATTTAATAACTGAAGAAAGCACTTCACTCAAACGCCATCCACACTGAAGTCGGTGACGGCTTCTTACCTCCATCAGCACTGCTGAGCATGCTAACCAGTGCTGGCATAAGCTGGAACTCAAAGGTCCTCTGGCCTCCACAGCCACCGCAGGCCGGGACCTCCGAGACGTCCGATGTGGGACAGGTCAGAAAGAGAGGCTCTCCACTCCACGAGTACCTAGGCAAGGAAGGGAAGAGGCACACGTCAGAGCCGCACGCAACAGCATCAGCATCCGGGGCCGCGGCGCAGCATCAGGAGCAGAGCCAGACAGCAAGCAAAGCCACACGTTAACGCTGGGCGCAACGCCACCAAAGGTCCTAGAGATGCGTGACCCCTTCGTGTGTTACAGTTCCCAACACATCTCCTTCTTCTGCTTTCCACAGATACTATTTCGTTTTATTTGACACAGGGTATCATGTGGAGATGCCGGCCCGAGCTCACTATGTAGCCCAGAGAGGACTGGGGAGACCCACCTGCCTAGTTATTCCCCTAACCCTCACAGATACCCACTCTCACCCGGAAGGGCCACCTATCCTCAAAGACTGCTCATCCATGAGTCCAAAGTGGCTGGAGGGTTAGGACAACGACTCACTTATCTTCAGCCTTGAGGGGGATGAGCCCTGCCCTGAGTTACTCCCTATTCTGTCTATTGGGTTCTAGTGCTCTGCCTCACCTTGAGAGGACAGATGACACATTTCTGAAAACAGAAAGGTTGCACTCGGACTTTACTGAAGTAGACGAGAATCACACGGACACACTCAAACCACATCAGCAAAAGTAGGCCTGTAAAGTTATTCAACACACCCACCTAACCAAGGAAGGCCTTGAAATCCTCATCTGGACCAACAAAGAGGACACCCGGGTGACCATGACCTGGGACACGACTGCCAGCTGCCCAGGGGTGTCACTCAGCTCAGTCCCAGCTGTAGACATGACCTACCACAGTGCCCGCCCTCCCGTCCTCCCTCCCTCCCTCCCGGCCCAGTCTCATTCCTCAGCTCCGTGGCCTCCACGGTCTTGCCCCCTGTCTCTACACTCCTGAGACCCAGATTCAAGCCTGTGACCCCACAGCCTGGCAAGATGTCTCCAGAAGCTCACCAACTGGGCTTGCTAGCATCATATCTAAAAATACCAGTGACCTCATCGGTATCTTCCCCAGCTCTCCAGCTCTGCCTCCAGTGAGGCTTTATCACACCTCTGTAGCCGTTGCCTACCTCACACACATACATGTATGTCTGCATGTGTGCAAACCATGCGCGGTGGAGCATAGATGTATGTCTGCATGTGTGCAAACCGTGTGCTGTGGGGCATAGATGCATGTCTGCATGTGTGCATACGATGTGATGTGGAGCACAGATGCATGTCTGCATGTGTGCATACCATGTGCTGTGGAGCATAGATGCATGTCTGCATGTGTGCATACGATGTGATGTGGAGCACAGATGCATGTCTGCATGTGTGCAAACCGTGTGCTGTGGAGCATACATGTATGTCTGCATGTGTGCAAACCATGTGCTGTGGGGCATAGATGCATGTCTGCATGTGTGCATGCCGTGTGCTGTGGAACATAGATGCATGTCTGCATGTGTGCATACCGTGTGCTGTGGAGCATAGATGCATGTCTGCATGTGTACATACGATGTGATGTGGAGCACAGATGCATGTCTGCATGTGTGCATACCGTGTGCTGTGGAGTATACATGTATGTCTGCATGTGTGCAAACCGTGTGCTGTGGAGCATAGATGTATGTCTGCATGTGTGCATACCATGTGCTGTGGAGCATACATGTATGTCTGCAAACCGTGTGCTGTGGAGCATAGATATATGTCTGCAAACCGTGTGCTGTGGAGCATAGATGCATATCTGCGTGTGCATACCGTGTGATATGGGGCATAGATGTATGTCTGCATGTATGCAAACCGTGTGCTGTGGGGCCTGAGCATCCATGTTATGATTAAGACTAGAAGCAAGGGGTGAAGAGCCCTGGCTGCTCTTCCAGAGGACCCGGGTTCAATTCCCAGTATCCACATGGCAGCTCACAACTGTCTGTAACTTCAACTCCAGGAGTTCCAATGCACATGAAATAAAAATAAATAAAAACTAAAAACTTTAAAAAAAAAAACAATCAATGTTTGCCAACAGCCACCTATCAAGGGAAATTGGCACAGCTTAGCTGTATAACCCCTTCTTAAGCATATTTTTAAAAAACCATCCATGGACTAGGCAGTGGTGGCAAACACCTATAATTCCAGCACTTGGGAGGCAGAGGCAGGTGGATCTCTGTGAGTTCGAGGCCAGCCTGGTCTACAGAACAAGTTCCAGGACAGCCTCCAAAACAATACAGAGAAACCCTGTCTCAAAAAAAAAAAAAAAAAAAAAAAAAAACCCACAAAATATCGCTATACTCTGAGCTTGGGCAACAAGAGATTTCAGAGGTGCCAGCCTGTTCTTGGTCTGCCCATTAATAAAAGGACTCATAACTTGTGTGTGTGTTTTGAAACAGGGTCTCTCTGGCTGTCCTAGAACTCATTCTGTAGAACAGGCTGGCCTTGAACTCAGAGATCCAGCTGCCTCTGCCTTCTGAATACTGGGACTAAAGGCATGCACTAGGACTCAGAAACTTTGAATTGGCTTAATCAGCATGGTTGTCAGTAACTATCTGGCATGGATGATTTCAATACCAAGTCCTTATAAAGTCTGAAGGAACTAGGATCATTACACACAGTCAGTGGGAAGGAATAAAAAGGGTTAAAGACATTTTGGAAAAGTCTAGCTATTTCTTTTAAAAAGCTGAAAGTTGGGACGGGGAAGATGGCTCAGCAATTAAGAGCACTTCTTGCTCTTGCAGAGGATCTGGGCTCAATTCCCAGCACCCACATGATGGCTCACAACCCTCCCTAACTCCAGCTCCAGGGGAATCCCATGCCTTCTTCTGGCTCCATGGGTACCCACAGACATGTGCATTTAAAGAAAGAGAAGCCGGTCGGTGGTGGCGCATGCCTTTAATCCCAGCACTCGGGAGGCAGAGGCAGGTGGATCTCTGTGAGTTCGAGGCTGGGCTGGACCGACAGCCTCCAAAACAATACAGGAAACCCTGTCTCGTAAAACCAAAAAGAAAGAAAGAAAGAGAGTGTGTGTGTCTCCTGAGCTGGAGAAGAAGGCTCAGTGGTTAAGAACAGAGGACTCACGTTCAGTTCCCAGCACTCACCACGGCCTCTCTCTTCTGGATTCTATGGTATCTGAAGTCACATGCACAAACACACACACATAATTAAAGATCATAAATACATTCTGAAGATGAGCTCCTCACTGTTGTGAGGCTGGCCAGGCCACCTTCCCACTGTACCCTGAGGAGTCCCTGGCACTGTAGATGCTTGTCAGCATGCTACCTCTGTGGTAAAACAGAGACCCATCGGGAGGCAGAGGCAGGTGGATCTCTGTGAGTTCCAGGCCAGGCTGGACCAACAGCCTCCAAAACAATACAGAGAGACCCTGTCTCATAAAAACCAAAAAAAAAAAAAAAACAAAAAACAAAAAACAAAAAAAAAAACAGAGAAACAGAGACCCAACACGCCTCCTTTACCTCAGGATCTGCTCCTGACAGGCCGCAATTCTCTTCATGAACTTGTAAAACGTCTGATCTCCACTTTTAATACTGGTCTTTTCATACTCTTCATCCCCACCGGCAGAGCAACTGAAGAAAGAAGCAGAGACCGCATGAGGTACGGAAGTCTAGAGAACCGGAGCGTTTGCTGTGGTGGCACTGGGGAGGCAGAGGCAGACGGGTCTCTGTGAGTTCAAGACCAGCCTGGTCTACAGAGTGAGTTCCAGGTTCCAGGACAGCCAGGGCTGCACAGAGAGACTCTGTCTTGAAAAACAAAACAACAACAAACCCCACAGAGAGATAACTAGAGCATGTTTATGTATTTATTTATTTGCAAGAGGAAGCAAAATGGTTTTCTTTCTCTACTTGTTAGTTATGTGTGTTGGGTTTGGTGCCCATGTGCCATAGCACCTGTAGAGGTCAACTTTTAAGAGCCTGTTCTTCCTCCTTTAGTGCTTTGGTTCACGGCCTTTCTAGCCATTTTAGGAATGAGAACAAGAGTCTGGAATGGCCTCAGAGTCTGAGGCAGCTCTGCAGCCAGAGCAGTCGTTAAACAAGGGGCGTTTCTTCTAACTCATCGCTCTCTGCTGTACAGACAAGTGAAGCCGGGCGGTGGTGGCCACACCTTCAATCCCAGCACTCGGGGGGCAGAGGCAGGCGGGTCTCTGTGAGCTCGAGGCCAGCCTGGTCTACAGAGTGAGTTCTAGGACAGCCAGGGCTGTCTCAAAAACAAACAAACAAAAAAGCCATATGAAAACAGAAGGCACTTGCTGCTAATTACAAAGACCCGAGTTCAATCCCAGAACCCACACAGGGAAAAAGAGGAGCAAGGTGTGCTCTGAACTTTACACATGTACCGTGGCCGCGTGCGCATACCTGCACTCGGAAACACACGCGCTCGCGCGTGCGCACAAATTCCTTGTCAGGAGGTTTTGAAACTAAAATCAGAAAAGAGGGCTGTGGGTACAGAGTGCTAGTCTACCACCAGCAAAGCCAGGGTTCGGTGTCAGCATCAGAAAGTAGAGGCAGAAGGATCAGGAATTCAAGGTCATCCTTCCCTACAAAGAGAGTTGGAGGCCAACCTGATCTACACCAGGCTCTGTCTCAAAATCAAAACAACAAGAACAGAAATCAAAACAGGGTCCAAGAGACGCCTCAGCGGGTTAAGGTGCTGGCTGCTGTCCCCAGAGCCCCCGTGGTGGAAGAAGAGCAGATTCTCCCCCATGCCTGACCTCCACATGTGTATGTCATGCGTGCATGCACACAAACGTGAAAAACTGTTAAAATCTGACCTCCACATGTGTACACCATACGTGCGTGCACATAAACGTGAAAAACTGTTAAAAACGAAAAGAGAACAGGGACCAAGGGCACAGCTCACGGTAAAATACTCTTCCCATGCTTCAGGCCCTGAGTTCAGCCCCTAGCACCCCGGAACACAACAGAAAACACAGCAAAGGCCAGAAAAAGAGGCTAAAGAGATGGGGAGGTCTTTTGTAACGCCAGCACGCACGGCAAACTGGTTTGCTCATCTAGGTTCAGGTCGTGAGGGCGCTCAGCCGCGTGTCAGCAGGTGACCGCAGGTTGACGGATTCAGATAGCCCTGGCCTGAGACTGCTTTCCTCACCCACGGAGAGCAGAACGGTAGAGCCCCACCCCATCCCTTCTCTCTACAACTCGCTGCAGGTACCGAGACAGGAAGGGACCGATCTCGGGAGCAAGTTCTCACCACAGGGAAAGCAGGTGCTCCATGTCCACGCCTTCTCTCTGCTGGTAGTCCCGCAGAAGGCTGTGGGCATGATCGAGGCCCGCGGAGTTCCTGTAGTCATCCTCGTCGGCGACACAGATGTAGTAGGGCTGGAACTGTGGCTCGTCAGAATGCCCCGGCAGCCCTTCCCCTGCAGGGGAGCGGGGAGTGACGGCCAGGGTGCTGTCCTGCAGGTGGAGAGCCTGGAGCTGCGCCGCCGTGCAGTCTGCAGCTCCGACACCATCACGATCGGGTCCCGGATCCGAGGTGAGTGGTGGTGGAGGTGTCTCCTCGCTGTCACTTCCCCAGTCCTGCGAGCCCTCACACCAGTTCTCAGCCGCAAGGCGGCTACCCTGTTTCTAGAAAGATGTCCAGTGAATGCAGGCAATCACACTTGGATGACTTCCGCTTCACCACCCATCCCTGTACCTTCCCCGGGGAGCCTGCACAGCAGCCCAGGCCTCTGGCACACTACAATTCAACTTCCTGGATTCCAGCCGCTCAAAGCATCTGCAGACTGGGGGTGGGGCTGCATCCACGTAATCCAAACACTCTTGGGGCAGAAGCAGACGGAGCTCTGTGAGTTCCAGGCCAGCCTGAGCCCCAGAGTGAGACCCGGTCTCCAAACAAACACACAAACAACAACCCCTCAGCAGAAGAGATGGCTGCGGGGTTAAGAGCATTTGTTGCTTTTCCAGAGGACCCAGGTTTGGGTGGCTCATAACCATCTCTTCCTCCAGTCACAGGGGATAAGATGCCATGATGTTGTCCTGCATGTATTGTAGGTACTAAACCAGGAAAAGACTGTTTCTGGAATTTCGTCTATGTTGTGGTCTGATGTTAACTGAAACAGAGTGTTGGTTCAAGACGCAGGGCTCACATTTGGCTGCTTGTAATACATCACAGAGCTTACTGACGGACTCGAGAAAGAGAGCCCCGGGGAAGAGGAGGCAGGGTCAGGAGCTTGCATGGGCCTTTTCCAGATGGGAAGTCAGTGGCGGTGTGGTTTTTGCAGTAATGTATGGTTATCTAGGGTTTTTATCTTTGATATTTATCCCCAAGTTTTATTTTCTAATAAATGGCAAAAGAAATCACTTTGAACTACATTTCCCAGACTCCTTAGCAGCTAAGATTTTTAGATTAGACATATTCAGGGGTTAGCTATTGAATTCATCTAAGAGAGGGAAGTAAACTTGAAGAAGAAAGCAATGCCATGAAGCAGGCTGGGCGTGGTGGCTCATGTCGGCACTGGGAAGGTTGGGGCACGATGATGGCCATGAGTTTGACGGCAGCCTGGGTGACACAGATTTCCAGGCTAGCCTGAGCTATGGATCCAGACAAACCAGAGAGAGAGGGACATAGAGAGAAAGGGGAAGAAGGAAAATGAAGACAAAGTGAGGTGTTCCGCGAACATAGGCAAAGCAAAAACGGTATACATATACCATGCTCTGTGACAAGGGCAGCATCCGTACGCCTGAGTGTCCTGGTGCACAAGGCAGCCTAGCAGACGGGCCGGCTTTCCAGAAGCTCTCCCGAGGCTATCAATAGAGCTGGTAAAGACTTACACGGTCTTGGCTTGACAGAATCAAAAGTAGTTTTTTTCTACTCCCCACACAACCACGGATGTGCCACACAGGCATGAACATGGACACCTCCCTGCATTGTGTTCAAGTGAGAAAGATCAGTAACCTCCATAGCTCAAGTGTAAACTAAAAGTCATAAGGACTGGAGAGATGGCTTGGCGGTTAAGAGCACTGGCTGCTCTTCCAGAGGGTCTGGGTTCATGCTCTCAGCACAGGAGATCAACTGTCTCCACGGGCACGCGCGTATCTTCACACACATATGTGTGACCGAATATAAAGTCTTTAAAAGTCACAAGGGGCTGGAAAGGTGGCTCAGTGGTTGGGAGCACTGACTGCTCTTCCAGAGGACCTGAGTTCGGTTCCCAGCACCCACATGGTGGCTCACAACCATCACTCCAGTTCCATGGGATCTGCCGTTCTTACATCAACGCACATAAAATATGTTTTTAAAGTATTTCAAGAAAGGCACAAAACTGCAAGAAAACAGGATTTGATGATTCTGAAAGACTTAAATTCATTCAATTGCACTTCTTTTTTTTTTTTTTCCAGAAAGTTTTCTCTGTTGCTTTGGAGGTTATCCTGGAACTCGCTCTGGAGACCAGGCTGGTCTCGAACTCACAGAGATCCGCCTGCCTCTGCCTCCCGAGTGCTGGGATTAAAGGCGTGCGCCACCAATGCCCGGCTCGGCTCAATTTTAAAAAACAGGTCTAAAAGTTTTGTCTTGGGGATCTGGAGAGATGGCTCCGCACAGCACCTGCATCAGGTAGCTCTCAAACGCCTGTGACTCCAGCTCAGTGGATCTGACACCCTCCTCTGGACTTTCACAGTTGAAGACACACACATAAATAAACAAAACTTTTGTAAGACTTGGTTTCTGTGTAACCCTGGCTGTCCTGGAACTGGCTCGCTCAACAGACCAGACTGGCCTCAAATTCAGAGACTCACCTGCCTCTGCCTCCTAAATGATGAGATCAAAGGCATGGGCCACCCCCGCTTCACTAAACAGAAAAAAAATTTAATTTTTATTTTACACGTATGGTTGTTTTGCCTGCGTGTGTGTGTGTGTCCCTGGTGCCACTGAAGCTAGCAGAAGGCACTGGAACTCCTGAAACTGGAGTTTACAGATGCTTTCAAGCAGCCTCCTGAGTGCTGAAAACAAATCAGTCGTGGGTCCTCTGGAAGAGCAACAAGTGATCTTAGCTGCTGAACGAGGCTCCAAAATAAAACTTTTTTTTAAACAACTGTCTTCAACAGGGAGTGGTGATGCACAGCGGTGACCACAGAAATCGGGAGGGTAAATCTAGGCCGCCCGGTTTCTGGCAGCTAAGTGTCAGCTCGGGCACCAGAGGAGACCAGCAAAGGGTTTCTTTTTAAACGAGTGCCGGGAAAACACGGCGTGCCGGATTCAGAGTCGCTTTACCTGGGCGTTGCGAGTCTCTGCCTCCGGCACTTGCAGGCACTGGGAGCGGAACACCTTCCAGCTTAGGGGCGAGAACGAGGTCGTGAGGGCTCCACCCGGGACGTCCAGCCCCACCTAGTCCTCCCCGACCCGGGCAGCCCGCTCCGGGACCCGGCCCGAGCCTCTGCTGCTGCGGCTGCGGCGGCGGCCGGGCTCCAGGACCTCCCCGACCCCTACCTGCGCGTCCCGCGGTCTCCGCAGGCCGGGCGGGCGCAGACGAACACGTGGAGGAGCCGGTGGAACGGGGAGCCTTCCAGCGGGCAGTACACCTGCACGACGAGCGCCAGCGGCTGCGCGCAGCGGCCGCAGCGCGGCCCCGGGGCGGCGACGGCGGGGAGGGCGTCCTGCGGGCGGGCGCGGAGCGTGAGCTCGGACCCCCGCGGGGACTGGGGCCCGCACCCCGCCTCCCCTCCCGCTGCCTCCCCACGCCGCTCACCGGGAGGCCGCCCAGCTTGCTAGCCGTCCAGGCGGCCGGCCCCCGGGGGCGGCCCTCCACCGCCGCGTCGCGAAGGCCCAGGAGCACCGGCTTCCCGGCGGCTGCCATGACCACCAGGGCCCCCGCGTGACCGCGCGGACCACAGGGGCGGGGCCCGACCGGGAGGGGCGGGGCGGGGCGCTCCCTGCGCGCACGCGCGCCCACGCCCCGCCTTGGACCGCTTGGACGGCCCCGCCCACACCCGGGTGGGCCCTGCGGATTGGCTTAAGGGGCGGGGGCCCCACGTGTCCTTTCCGGGCTCCGGCGGGAGTGCGGGGCTCGCCCTCGTCATCTCCTGGGGGTGGGGGTGGGTTGTTAAAAGTTTTTACCTGGAAGTTTAAAAACCTGGAGGCCGGGGAGGCAGAGGCGGGTGGATCTCTGTGAGTTCGAGGCCAGCCTGGTCTACAAGAGCAAAAACAATACAGAAAAACCCTGTCTCAAACAAACAAGTAAATAAATAAATAAAAAGATTTCGAGCACGTACCTATGTGACCCCAGTTGAGAAGGGCATCTGGTGCTCGTCCCCCCTTCTGTGGGTACCAGGGACACACACATGGTGTACGGGGAAAAAGTTTCACTGATGAGTTTTACTATACTTAAACTGCGCATCATTCAACGCCTTTGAAAAAAAACGTGCATTGCCTGACAAGGGTGGATGACACCTGTAATCCCAGCACTCTTAGACTTCACAGTGAAGTTCAGGCCAGCCTTGATTATGGTTTGAGACACATCTAAGACTTAAAAAATAAAAAATAATAAAGCCGCCCCTGAAAGCGGGACTGGAGAGGTAGCTCAGTGGAGTGGAGTGTGTCAGCACGAGTCTCCAGCAAGAATGAAAAAAAACCTGCTGTGGCAGTTTTTTGTTTTGTTTTGGTTTGGTTTGGTTTTTCGAGACAGGGTTTCTCTGTGGCTTTGGAGGCTGTCCTGGAACTCGCTTGGTAGTCCAGGCTGGTCTCGAACTCACAGAGATCCGCCTGCCTCTGCCTCCCGAGTGCTGGGATTAAAGGCGTGCGCCACCAACGGGTGCCGGCTGTGGCAGTTTATAATGGCAGGGCGTGCCAGGGACAGACAGGTAGGTGGGTTCCCTGAGGTCCAATGACACCTAGCCTCACGGGTGACTTTCAGGCTAGTGATGCTGTCTTAATAGAAGGGTTGACGTCACCTAGGCTATCCTATGTCCTACACACACACACAGGCCAGCAGAGGAGGCTGTAAATATACAACATATGTGATTGCTACAATGCGGGCAAAGCGTTATTCTAAGATCCTGCACCAGCCTTACGATGATTGCTCCCAGCCATACCCAGAGACTGGAGGTGAAACCAGCTCACTCCTCTGGTTAGTCGTAGCTCACCATTCTAACAGAATGGCAGACTTAGAGGCCGAGAAGTCTGACTGCGATGGTGTCTTCAGGTTGAATCTGGATGACTTTGTAGATGTTTCATCTCAGCTAGTATTTCTCAAGGTATAATGTGCCTGCATGTGATTTTAGGAATATATATACATGTGTGTGTATGTATACACATATATATATATAATAAAATTTGCATGAATGTGTAGCTATGTCTGCATGGGTGCAAGTACCTGAAAAGGCATTAGATCCCCTGTGGTGACCGGGACAGAAACTGGCTTCTTCTGCAACAGCAGTATATGCGCTAAATCACGGAGCCATCTCAGATCTCAAGGGCTATTTGTAAAACCCACCTAACAGACAAAATTCTGGCTTTTGCCAGCCCACTGTTCATTTTACCAGTCAAGACTTATTTTGGGCCAGGTGGCAGCGGCAGTGGCCAGCAATCCCAGCACTCAGGAGGCAAGCAGCAGGCAGATCTCTGGTTTAACGGAGCGAGTTCCAGGACAGGCTCCAAAGCTACACAGAGAGACTCTGTCTCCAACAGCACATGGCAATGTGGGAATGTCAGAAGACCGCTCATCTCCACAAATGTGGCAACCGCAGAACACACCCTCTTCAAAGTCACGTTTGTCTCCAACTAAGCCACACCCCCTGCTTTCCACCAAGTCCCCAACAGCGCCACCTGCTGGAGGCAAGCCCTTACCACCCGGACCTTGGGAAACTTTAAATGCAAACCCACGCCAAGACATCCTCCTATATCTGTTTACCTCTCACCACAAGTCATGCCTGCGTGTGCACGCGACGGAGACTGACCTCAAGTACAGCCTGCCCTTTTTTTTAAATTTGGTGACGTCTCCACTGTGCAGCCAGACAAACCTGGGACAGGCTAGCGACAGTTATCCCTGAGCATTTACAGTTCGCTCGTCATCGGGGGTGTGCTGCCTGGGGGTGGGGTCAGTTCACTCCTTCCACCCTTATATGGGTTTCACGGATTAGGCTTGAGTGACCAAGCTTGCGCGAGTCATGTGTTTTTTTATTCACTGGACCACAGTTAACATGATTTGGCCGTCACCATGTCCCATACCAAAGACTCACCTGACGGCCAGGACAAGAGTGGATTGGATGTGTGAGGTGCCAGCAAAACCCGTTTTGAGGGTTTTAGGCATGGCTCAGTAGTCAAGAGCACATGCTGCATCCAGGCAGTGGTGGCGCACGCCTTTAATCCCAGCGCTCAGGAGGCAGAGGTAGGAGGAGCTTTGTGAGTTCGAGGCCAGCCTGGTCTACACAGATAAGAGTTCCAGGACAACCTCCAAAAGCTACAGCAGTACCCTATCTCAAAAACAAACCAACAACAGAGCACTTGCTACTCTTGCAGAGGCCAGAGTTCTGTTCTCAACATAACTTGGGTAGCTCACAACCAACCACCTGTAAGTGCATTTCCAGGGGAATCTATCTGCAGCGTGTGTACACATTCACACAGACATAAACACACACGTTTAAAATGGTTCCATGCTGGACGGTGGTGGCGCACGCCTTTAGTCCCAGCACTCGGAGGCAGAGGCAGGCGGATCTCTGAGTTGGAGGCCGGGCTGGTCCGACAGCCTCCAAACAATACAGAGAAACCCTGTCTCGTAAAACCAAAAAAATAAAAATAAACAGTAAAAAGGTACTTGGCACCAAGCCTGTTGAATCCCCAGAACCAACATGGAAGTAACTTCGAGAAACTGTCCTGACCTACACACACACACACACACACACACACACACACACACACACACACACGAGAGTAACTTCGAGAAACTCCTCTGACCAACACACACACACTAAATGAGTATGTTTCAAATAAAGAGTTCATCCCTAGGTTTTGCCATCAAAACAATAATCGAACAAAAATCTAGCTGGGTAGCAGAAACTGTTTTCTCGGCCCCGGAGGTGAGGAAGAACAGACGATGAGACTTGGAGGTCAAGTCTGCAGGGCAGATGCCCGCCCCACTTGAAGAATGCCCCTCTGCTGCAGATGTGCTCGCCACCTCGTCAGGGGCCAGCCAGGGCACAAGCAGGGTCACCCGTGTCTGATAGGCAAAGCCCCACCTCAGGACACTAAGAGGCTGAGCCCGCGCCTCCTCTAAGGCATCTTTATTCTGACTGATAGGTGAGTACGGGTTGGAACGGGCAGACGCAGCAGCCCGCTCCACAGGGAGGGTGCAGCACGGAGAGCGGTGGACATGGCGATCCTCCCCAAAGCCCCGGTAGTCCAAGCCTGCGACGGGAGGTGTGCTGTGGGCAGGGGCGGGGGCAGGGGGCAGGGCCGTGCAGTGCCGTGAGTTTGACGACCAGGGACGTGGAGCGGTGGCGGGCGGCCGCGGCTGGCTTTATTCCACTTTGGTGTCCCGATGCTGTTTGATGAAGCTGATCAGCCCGTTGGTGGAGGAATCGTGTGAGGTCACGGCGGAGCTGCCCTCCAGCTCAGGTTCGATTTTCTTGGCCAGCTGCTTCCCCAGCTCCACCCTGCCAGGAAGGCGTGGAAGGGGAGAATGAATCCGGAGCCAAGCGGGAGGCACAACGGGCCCTCCCCCCCACCCACAACCCCGCCCCGAAACTCACCCCCACTGGTCGAAGCTGTTGATGTCCCAGATGACGCCCTGAACGAAGATCTTGTGTTCATACATGGCTGCAGAGGGAGGAGCAGGTGGCGTCCGTTAGGTAGGTCCATCCGTCCGTCCCTCCCTGTCCCATGTAACTGACCCCAAGCCTGTCAGTCCCCACTCACCAATCAAGGCTCCCAGGATGAATGGTGTGAGCTTGGTGAACACAATCGAGTTGGTCGGGCGATTTCCTTCGAAGACCTGCAGGCAGCCATTTGAGAAAAGAGTATTTGCCAGCATGTACTCTACGGGGGGACAGAGAAACCGGTCCCCAAGCTCTGGAGAGGAAAGGCGCTCTGTCCCAGAGGCTGGGACACGTCTATCTGGGGAGGAGACCGTCCCATTGTGTGGGACCCCCCTCAATGCCGTCCCTCTAGCTCCCCGTTATGTCACCCTAACGCTGAAGTTCCCGAGGAAGGCTGACCTTGTGTGGCAAGAGCTTCTCCAGGTCCTCCGGGCTCTTTCCTGCAGCCTGGAGCTCCTTCTTAGCCTCTTCCGTCGTCTTCCCCTTCATCAGGGCCTCTGTCTGGGCCAAGAAGTTGGCCAGGAGGATCTGACGAGAGAGACACAGTTACAGCCCCACCAGAGCCCGCCCGGCACGTCTCAGGCCGGGTCAGTTCCAGCATGTCAGGTGCCAGACGAGGGCAGGCAACAACGCTAACTTCACTCTTCTGTTTTCTTTCTTTCTTCTGGTTTTCTTCAGGATAGGGTTTCTCTGTATTGTTTTGGAGGCTGTCCTGGAACTCACTCTGTAGACCAGGCTGGTCTCGAACTCACAGAGATCCGCCTGCCTCTGCCTCCCGAGTGCTGGGATTAAAGGCGTGCGCCACCAACGCTCGGCCTGTGTTCTAGGTTTTAACCGTCAACTAGATGAAGCCTAAAGTCACCAGACGCGGGAGTTTCAACCGAGACTGCCCAGTTCAGACTGGCCCGTGCGGGATTTTGTCACGGTGTAGGAAGGCCCGGCCCGCCGTGGGCAGCACCATCCCTAGGCAGGTGGCCGTGGACTGTGTAGGAAAACCAGCTGGGCATGACGCCAAGCCAGCAAACACCATTCACGCATGTCCTGCCCTGTCTTCCCTTGATCACGGACCGTGACCTGAAGTAACCCTTTCTCCCCCCAGGCTTAGCAGCAGCAGAGATGGAACTAATAGAGGCCGGCCCCTTTTATGAGGTAGGAACCCAGCTCTGACAGCTGCTGGCTTCTGACTCTGGGAACACAGCAGGCTGTGCTCCACAGCAGTAAGTCTGGGGTCATCTGCTGTGGCAGCGAGAGAAATGGAGCTATGGCTGAGGCTGCAGGACGGCTCTGTCCCCCGGTCCCGGGGACGCACGCACGCGGGGGACCTGGACAGGCCTCTCACCTTGTGATGCAGACCTTTCCGTATGGGGTGCTGGGTCTGGACGGGGATGAGGAAGTCACAGGGTATCATCTTGGTACCTGTGAAGGGCGCAGCCGTCACCCACACAGCCCCAGGCCTCGGGAGCTGCCCACCGGAAGGCACCGCCCTGAGAGGGAGATTCCCCGCTGCCCCAGCCCCACCCTGCCAGGCACCGCACCCGCTCGCCCAGGACAAACGGGCCCTACCTTGGTGGATGAGCTGGTAGAATGCGTGTTGGCCGTTGGTCCCCGGCTCCCCCCCACACGATCGGGCCCGTCTGGTGGTCCACCCGGGCACCCGACTTGGTGACGTATTTGCCATTGGATTCCATGTCGCCCTGGAGTTGAGGACACAAAGTCACCCCTCTTTCTGAGCATTTCTCCCTTGCACGAACTGAACTGGGCCTGCATCCTTCCCGGGGTGCCCCAGCTTCATGCGAGGCTCCTGCAATGGTCCTCAGGCTCCTGAACCTTCTGGCTCAACTACCATGACCAGGAGGAGATGGATCTGGAGGCGGGGGTGGGGGAGGTGGGGGGGGTGGGAGTCTATTTATAAACAAGATCAGTTCTGCCTTTAGGTGGTTTGAGGTGACTGCTCCCTTGATCCAGGAAACCTTTCAAAGTCATGCAAACTGAGGTTCAAACCTTGTTCAGTTTTTTTTTTTGGGCAGGGGGATTTCGAGACAGGGTTTCTCTGTATTGTTTTGGAGGCTGTCCTGGAACTCGCTCTGTAGACCAGGCTGGCCTCGAACTCACAGAGATCCGCCCGCCTCTGCCTCCCGAGTGCCCAAACCTTAAGAACAATGATGAAGGGAGTTGGGAGACTGCTCAGTCGAGTGCTTCCTGCTCTTCCAGAGGACCCAGGTTCAATTCCCAGCACCCACACCAAGTAGCTCACAACCACCTTAACTTCGGGCGCCCCTGGGCACCAGGCACACACGTGTCACAAACACGTGCATACAAATACACATGAAAAGAAACGGGGAGGGGCTGGAGAGGCGGCTCAGAGGTTAAGAACACTGGCTGCTCTTCCAGAGGACCTGAGTTCAATTCCCAGCAACCACATGGTGGCTCAAAGCCATCTGTAATGAGATCTGGCGCCCTCTTCTGGCCTGCAGGGACACACGCAGGCAGAATACTGTGTACATAATACATAAAAATAAATGAATAAATAAATAAAAGAAACGGGGAGAGAGGAGACTGTGGGATTTTTGCTGCATGTGCTTACAAGTTCAGAGGTCAGCTGTTTAAATTCTCCGGTCACCGGACACGTCCAGGTGAACCAAGCACCCAAGATGGGCCCCGGTATAGGTCACACGGGGTCCCCAGCTACCACCACCACCCACCCAGGGCAGCAACAAATGAGAGCCCAAGAGGGAAGGCACGCCCACAACCAATCCAGGGCAAGCGTGGCCAGGGCACCCCTCACAAGGGTGGTGACATTCGGCCGCCGACAGCAAGGACGGGATAGGTCTCGGTTACCAAGACGTGCCGCAGCCGCAGCCGGTGCCTACCTGCTGGAAGTAAGCAGCAAAGCGGTGCATGTACTGGTCATAGGGCAGCATGGCGTGGGTCTCGCAGCCGAAGCAGTTGATGTACCAGACCCCCAGGAGGGCCAGCAGCACGGGGGCGTTCTTCTCCAGGGGCGCCTTGCGGAAGTGCTGGTCCTACGGGAACGAGGCGGGTGGGCGCTGGGGGGGGGAGGGAGCTGGGGGAGAGGAAGGAGGGAGGGGACGGGACCCAGGCCCCGCGTCACTCACCATCCAGTGAGCCCCGGAGAGCAGCTGCTCGAAGTTGTCAAAACCTGCGACACAAAAGCAGCATCAACAAGCGGCCGCCGCCCACAGTGTCTCCCTGGCAGCTGGTCAGTTTTTGTTTGGCGTTTCTCCGCGGCTAGGGAGTGTTGTATGTGGAGGAGGAGCCAAGCAGAAAACCTCGCTCCTCAGAGCTGGCCCGGGGACGCACAAAGCCAACCCTGGGTTCGTTCCTCCCCTGAACCAAAGGAATACACGTTTCTGTGCAGGAGCAGAGAGGCCGGAAGCCCGCAGGACGAGCCGGGCAGCCAGGGGTGCAAGCCTCAACGTCACGCTGCGACACGGCCTCCCCGGGGTGACTCAGAAACACACTCACCCACGTGCAGAGCAATGGAGAGTCCAATGGCTGACCACAGCGAGTAGCGGCCACCTACCCACTAGGAGAGAAGGAAACGGCGTTGAAGGAGGGCAGGCACACCCTACCCCCCTCCCTCCTGCCACACCCGCCCCCCAAAAGCCAATCTTCCACAGGTGCAGCCTGCAGGGTGGGACCCAACCCTACTTGGCCCAGTCAGACAGCACACCAGGCGCTAGGGACGCTCCACGCTGGCCAGCAAGGCAGACGACACGAGGGACACGTCCAGTCAACTACAGATGTTACCGTGGCATGGCGTGGCTGGCCTTTCCTTCCCGGCAGACCCAAAGGCCTCAAACCTCTCTCCGCTCCTGTCTCCTCAGCATTGGCAGACAGACAGCCTCCTACCTGTGCCAGCCTTTGCCTGCGCGGTGTTGGCAGAAGCAGGGCTAAACCCACCTCACCCATGACCCCGCCAGTCCCTGCTCTCTCAGCGCTGACAGAAAGGGCCCCCGATGTGCGCTAAACCTCGGATGGTGACATGCATACCCCTTCCCAACCCAATCTCCTCAGATGCTGGCGGACCAAGCCCTCGTACCTGCGCATACCTGCCTCAGACATGACGGGAGCCCCACACCTGGGCCTCCCTTACTCCTCAGGCACAGGTGGATTTAGAGCCTCATACCTGGGTCATGCCAATCTCTTCAGATACTGGCAGACCAAGCACTCCCGCCTGCGCTGAGCTTACCTGTCCAGACACCGAGAGACCCGGGTCCTGTCTCCTCAGAAGCTGATAGACAAGAACCTCATACCTGCACCTACCCTGTCTCCTCAGAAATTGATAAACCAGAGCCTCATACCTGCACCTACCCCGTCTCCTCAGAAATCGGTAGACCAGAACCTTGTACCTTCTCCTACCCTTTCTCCTCAGAAATTGGTAGACCAGACCCTCATACCTGCTCCTACCCTGTCTCCTCAAATTTGGTAGACCAGACCCTCATACCTGCTCCTACCCTGTCTCCTCAAATTTGGTAGACCAGACTCTCATACCTGCACCTACCCCGTCTCCTCAGAAATCGGTAGACCAGAACCTTATACCTGCTCCTACCCTGTCTCCTCAGACACTGACAGACCCTCATACCTGGGCCTACCCTGTCTCCTCAGAAATCGGTAGACCAGACCCTCATACCTGGGCCTACCCTATGTCCTCAGAAATCGGTAGACCAGACCCTCATACCTGGGCCTACCCTGTGTCCTCAGAAATCAGTAGACCAGACCCTCATACCTGGGCCTACCCTGTGTCCTCAGATCAGTAGACCAGACCCTCATACCTGGGCCTACCCTGTGTCCTCAGAAATCGGTAGACCAGACCCTCATACCTGGGCCTACCCTGTGTCCTCAGAAATCGGTAGACCAGACCCTCATACCTGGGCCTACCCTGTCTCCTCAGACACTGACAGACCCAGGGCCTCATTCAGACCCGTACCCACACTGTCCCCTTGACCAAGGACAGACCTATTAATTCATACCTGTGTCTACCTGTCTCCTAGATTACTGACAGACCCAGGGCCGCATCGTCATACTTACGATGTCTCTTTGGTCACCAGCAGACCCAAAACCTCACACCTGTACGCCCCATCTCCTCAGACACCGACAGGCCAACACCTCTACCCACCCTGTCTCCTCATAAACTGGCAGACTCGGAATCTCGGGCCGGTACCTACCACGACTTCTTGGTCACCGACACCCAGGGACTTGTCCCACCTGTCCCCTTGGTCCAGCTCGGACACAGCGGCTAAATACTCGCACCTACCGTGTCTCCTCACACACGGACAGGCTCAGAGCCCCAGGCCTGCACCCCCTTCTGTCTCCTCAGGCACCGACAGAACCACAGCCTCGTAACTGTACTCGCCCGGCCTCCTCAGACACAGAAAGGCAGAGCCTCCGACCCCCGTCTTGGACCAATTGTAAACAGAGTCGGATCTGAAGAACAAGCACCTGGCAGGCGGAGAAGCATTCCAGAGTCGCCCATGCCAGAGTGGCGTGGCGGGAGCAGCCATTCACAAGAGGACTGGCTCCCGGGAATACGACAGGAGCAAACGTCCCCTCTCGGAGTGTCTCGGGCTGACCCCCGGGACTAGAACCCCATTAGCTGCCCAGGGGAGGAAAGGCGCCAGCCCACACACGCACTAGCTGTCCTGTGGCGTTTGGGTGTCCTCTGGAAGCCTGAGGTACAGTCTGCAAGGTGGGGTGGGGGAAGGAGGGGAGCGGCGAGACTGGCTGGAGAGCGAGGCAGGAATGAAGACAGAGCCCACGGAAGCTGAGGTTTATCCCGAAATGACGACGCCCTGGACTGAGGGGCTGAGGAGGACCCACACAGGAGGCTCCCACAGGTGGCGCGGGAAGCATGAGAGATACCGCCAAGGTCCCTTGACAAGAATGACTCATCTGGGAGGACCCAGGTTTGGCAAGAGCCTGGCAACAGCGGCCATCTCCCAGGCCCCGTTAGGCGAGACGCGGACTCTCGGATCTTGCCTAGCAGACTCAAGTTTCCAGACTCGGTGGGCTGGGTGGG
Source organism: Mesocricetus auratus (assembly GCF_017639785.1). NCBI lineage: Eukaryota > Metazoa > Chordata > Mammalia > Rodentia > Cricetidae > Mesocricetus > Mesocricetus auratus. Next base: position 2,977,706 of record NW_024429223.1, read on the forward strand.
CGGCAGCCCTCACGCTGATGAGTTTAGCGTCAGACCCGGGCCGAGAGGAACAAGGTCAGATTTCACGCCCCGGGGAGCCTCGCCACCACCGAGCCCTCATAATGGTCCCGCCGAGTCCCTAGGGCGAGTCAGACTACACGCCAGCGAGCACGCGAACCCAGAGACACAGACACAGACACACGCACGCACGCACGGGCCCGGCTACAGATCCCCCTGCCCCTGCGACAGCCTCAATGAACGTAGCCACGGTTCCTGGAGCTTCTCCAGGTATACCCTACCTTTGCCTGAATCCCCTGCGAAGAGCTCAATCCTACCCACCCACATTCAACTCGTCGCCACCACAGCAGGCAGGACCAGCTCCCACACAGGCAATGCCGCGCCAACCTGCCCACCTGCGCTGGACGACGGCTCCTCAGGCCGCAATCAGTGGACGCCCCCCCCCCCACTTAAAGATTAATTCATTACATATGTGTGCATGTGTGCCTGCGGGCCAGGAGAGGGCGCCAGATCTCGTCACAGACGGCTGGGAGCCACCAAGTGGTTGCTGGGAATTGAACTCAGGTCCTCTGGAAGAGCAGCCGGGGCTCGTAACGGCCGAGTCACCTGTCCAGCTCCTCTTAGATTGACCTTGGCTCTCCTGATCCCAGGCCGCGGCTACGTACCTGTGCTGGACCCCTGGGTCTTCAGAGCACACCTGGGCAAGCTCTACCTACCAGCATTTGAGCCTGCCTCTCCAGAGTACATCTGGCAGGTCACCTGAGCCTAGCCCTGGCTCCTCACCCGCATGGCCGCTACCCCAAGCCCTGACCACGCTTCTCCAGGCTTCGCCCACAGAGACCCGGATATAACTCCTACCTTTGAGCAATTCCAGCTTTTGGAGAAGGCCAAACTCTACCTTACCAGCGTTGACCCTTCAGGCCCACGTTGGGCAGATGACAGTCTGCCTCTGACCCTGGCTCTCCAGGACCACCTAACTTCACCCACCGGCAAGTCTCACACTTCCAAACCTGGATCTGACAGGCCGGGTGTGGCGGCGGCGCGCGCCTGTAATCCCGGCACTCGGGAGGCAGAGGCAGGCGGATCTCTGTGAGTTCGAGGCCAGCCTGGTCTACAGAGCGAGTTCCAGGAGACCAGCTCTGCCTCTGGGTACAGCGGGCACCCTGGCTTCTTCTCGGTGAGTCACCGCTATCTACCGGGATGCTGACCTTGGCTCTTCGGACCACACCCGGAAGGCCAGCAAGACTCACGCCCGCTCGCTGGACCACACGCCGGATGGGTCAGGTAGCTCCACTTACCTATGAGACATTCTGGGCAGTCCAGACCATGCCCCACAGATCGCCCCGCATCTCCATCTACCTGACGACGCCGCCGAGTCCTCGCCCCCTATTCCTATCTGACGGGTCAGCTCCCTGCGTCTCACGATGGCTCCTTAGGCCTCAGCGACCCAGCCAGTTTTACGGCCCGGGTCCTCCACAGACGCGCACCGACAAACCCCGCATGACCACACGCTAGCGTGGCTCTCACCGAACCGGCAGAGCCAAGACTCCACGGGCCTCGCCCCAAGTCACAGTCCTCCTCCACATCCCCGCTCGGGCATGGACACACCCAACCTTACCAAGCGAGGCCGCACCCAGGAAGCCCAGAGACTCCGGCTCACGACACAGCTTCAGACGCGCCTTCACCCACCTTGCCTTACTGGGTTTCCTTAGACAACACCTCAGACGTCCAACCCTCCTTCGCCTCTGAGGCCTTCGCCGGTCGTGACTGACCCGAGGGAAAACCGCAGTACCGTCACATCAGCCTACCCCCGCTGGCTCTGCAGACTAACTCACCCGGTAAACCCGCACCGTGCGGGGCCAGGGCTGGCACACCGGGCCTTCCAGGCTCTTCCGTACCTTACCTGGGACATGAGGGCGGGCAAATCTGTCTCTTAGCAACCTCCCCCTGCCAGTCTTACCCCACTCACACCCGGAAGGGCCTGACGTCGGTGCCTTCTGGAAGCCTTAGGAGACCTCGGGCCACCTACCTGGGCGCCACCTGAGTGTTCCCGATGTCACCTAACGACACGGCCAGGCTTGGTTTCAATCGCTATGCTTTCACACACTTCCTGTGATGGGGGGGCACTTCCTGCGATGCCGGGGGGTGGTGGGGGGGTTGAAGCAGGGGCCAGGACCCTGCTGGGAGCTCCACCTCCAAGCCCAGCACCATCAGGCTCAATGTCCATACCAGACCAAGCCAGTTCCATACACGCGTGCCCAGCCTGGCTCCTCCTGCCCCAGGGGAAAACCAGTCACACACTGTGGTCCCGACTCCCGCTCCCGAGACCTGAGCCGCAAGACCCCGCCTAGCAGATGTCAGCACACCACGCATCAACAGACGTTACCTACCGGCCAATCTCAGGGTTTCCTACTGGAGCATTCAACGCAGGCCTTAGCTAACAATTCTCTCCCAGCCTTTATCTTCCACGAGTCTCTCAAACTGCACCCTAAAGACACAGGCCCTCTGCCGCAGAATGTTCTTTTTTTAATATTTTATTTATTTATTTACTTGTTATGTAATCTTCTGCCTGCACGCCAGAAGAGGGCGCCAGATCTCATCACAGATGGTCGTGAGCCACCATGTGGTTGCCGGGAACTGAACTCAGGACCTCTGGGAGAGCAGTCAGTGCTCTTAACCTCTGAGCCGTCTCTCCAGCCCCAGAATGCTCTTGTACACCGTGTGAATATACGTCACCGCGATTGGTTTAACAGAAGGGCGGGGTCAGAGGAATCGCCAGCCAGATGCAGAACGATGCGCAAAATGGGACGGAGATATAAGCCCCAACCAAGCCTCAGGGCGGCACACAGATTAGCAGAAACGGTTTCATCCTAAGAGTCAGGCGGTAACAAGCCCCGGCTATCGGCAGAGCCCTTGTAACTGACATGAAGTCTCTGGGCCCGTCATTTAAGTCACAGCGGCTGCAGGGAGGGGAAACTACCCCCTACGGCCCTCAGCGTCCCTGCTTGTGTTTGACCTGGGCACTGGCCCCACCCCCTTACGATGCCGCCGCCGCCGCCGCCCCATGACCTCAGAAGGGCTGGCCAGGATGCTGAGAGCCTGGGTTCACCTCATCTACTCCACCAGCTAACTACAGCCCAACCTCCATTTCCAGAAGGCACCGGAGGTCCTGATCTGTACACGCCTGGGACCATCTAGTTCTCTTCCTGCACAGCCGGCCTAGGTCACATGACCCTGACTTCAGACCTCAACTGTTACAACCTTTTTTTTTTTCCAGACAGGGTTCCTCTGTGGCTTTGGAGCCTGTCCTGGAACTCGCTCTGTAGACCAGGCTGGTCTCGAACTCACAGAGATCCGCCTGCCTCTGCCTCCCGAGGGCTGGGATTAAAGGCGTGCGCCACCACCGCCTGGCCAATTGTTAGAACTCTTTTTTTTTTTTTTGGTTGTTTACAAACAAGGTCTCACTACATAGCTCAGGCTGGCTCAGAACTCAGCATATAGCCCAGGCTGGCCTTGAACTTATGACCCGCCTGTCTCGGCCTCATGGGATTACAGAGGTGTGCCACCGTACCTGGATGACGTCATAGCTGCACTTACACTTTTCTTTGTCCTGGCAAGTCCTCTGATCACACTTGTACCTGTCCTCATTCCCTTTCAGTCCCGATTCTGGCTCCAGAGACCTCCGCCACGACCACACACACACACACACACACACACACACACACACACACACACACACACACACACACCACAGACTCCGTCCCACATACCTGAGGAGAGACAGCTTACACGTGTCGAGTCTCAGATGCCAAAATTAGCCGTGTGGAGCTGGACTCATGCTGGGACCCAGAGAGACTGCACACTCGCTAGCTTACCTCTGCTGGGTCCAGATGTCAGACCCGCCAGGCAGCCAATGTCAGACCGCAGGGGACGGAGCCCCCTCACTCACACATGCCTGCACCGGACAGACTCGAGGAATGGCCTCCCAGGCAGTGCTGGACACCTGAGAGACTAACTCCAGGATCTCCACACACCCCTGCTCCCGGGCCCTCAGACATTGCCTCCATCAGCAGTACCCACCCACATGCCTCCTCAGGCTGCTGGTGTGTGCGTGTGCGCGTGTGTGTGCGTGCGTGTGTGCGTGCATGTGCGCGTGGCCCGACCCGCCAGGCCTCCACTGCCGTCGCTGCCAGTCCTGTACCTAACCGAAACTCTTTGACCTCGCCTGCAAGGCTCAGCCCTGTCACAGTCCATCAACCTTCTGCACACTGGGCAGAGACGATGAGTGCCCCACCGCGCGGGGCTCTATGGCGCAGCAGGGGATGCCCACTCCTCCCTTGCCACCACTGGCTCAGGTGCCAAAGCTTGAGGACGCAGGGGAAAGGCCTGCACTGGTCGGAAGCCGCAGTCTCCCCCACGGGGATCCCTCCTCCGAGCCACTGGCTGTGTGCCAAGGACGGCGTACAGCCGGCCCCCCTAGACTCGAGCTGACTCATGCCCAGCGGACGGTCTGGGGCTCGGGGCTTCATTCTCCGTTGGAGATGGGTAGAGAAAAAAAGCTCCCAGGCCAAGTGCGGTCACGCGCGTGCCTGTAATCTAAGCACTTTAGGCCAAGCAGGTCACAAAGTCAAGCCCGGCCTAAGGGACACGGTGAGCTACGGGTCAGCCTGGGCTACACAGAGATCCTGCCTCAGAAATTCTTTAAGGGGGGACAGGAGCAGCCCAGTGGCAGAGTTTGGTATAGATCCTAGGCACCAACAACAAACTTTCCCTTATTCGTTTGATTTAAAGAAGAGGGCATTTTAGAGCTCCCACGCAAGGTTGCCCACTGGCCAATGACGCCACCAAGAAAAGCGCCTCCAGCCCAATGGCTGAGCGGAAGTGTCTAGTCCGGTGGACCCCAGGCAGTTGTTAGAGAGAGCACCTCGGCCCGGCCACAGCACCCCCAGAGCACACACCACGCCCACAGGAGCCCACACTCTGGCCTTCACAGTCCCCCCTCAGGCCAGCTGCGAGGCCAGCGCCCAGTCAAGGCTTCCTCCCGGCGAGCCCACCCATCTGTCTGTCCCACTGGGTGTCCTCCGTGCGGCGGCCCTACCACGTGGAGCGGGGCTCTGCTGTGCAAGCTAGCGTGCCCTAGACTTGGGGTCTCCTGCCTCCTCCCTGCGTGCCAGCCACCCACCCCACCCACCCCCGAAGTCTCCGGCCCTGCCGTCCCCTGTGGGTCTGTTCCCAAGACCCGCCTCGCCCTGCCCTTTGGCCTTTACGGACTGTGGCCGCCGACTGGAGAAAGGTCACGCCTGAGAATAACTCACCTCAGCTAGTGGCTCTGGTTACCTCACAGTGGGAGCGGCTGGAAGGCACCCAGGGGAGTGTCGCGCGTCTCCCCGCAAGCCGGAAGCGCTCCCCACAGACTGAGCCCCTGTCTTTCCCAAAGTCAGACAGACATGCAGCAAGCGCTCGAAAAAACGCTGACCTGACCTCAAAGGCCCCTCCTGTCGGCTCAAGGGCCATGACTTGGCTAAGGACACGCCAAGCACAGGAAATGCCTTACTTACATCCCAGAACTCGAACATGTTTTGAGGGTCAATCCCGAACTCCTTCACTTTGGTCTGGAAAGTACAAAGGGAGAGAGAGAGCATATGTTAGAGACGAGCGTAAGGGGTGACAATCGCCGCCCAGAAAGTGGCACTTCCCAACCCCATGAGGGGCGGGCGGGCGGGGTAGAGCAGGTTCTGAGCTGAGGGGGACACTCACTCCAGACCGGACACCAAGCCACCTCTTGGCCACCCCCCGCCACAACACACCAGGGGCCCCGCGCCTGGAGCGCCTCCTCTTGGTGGGTAAGAACCAGAGACACCAGGAGAGCCATCCCATCCCCCCCACACCCTGCTCGACTCTGGAGCTCAACACCAGAGGTCGTTCCCCCAGTCTGGGAAACAAAGCCTGGACCGCCACGCAGCCATCCCCCTTGGAAGGTGACACCACCCGAGGGTTCCCTGAGGAGACCAGTCTTGTTCTCAGGCGCCGAGGCCCTCAGGCAGGCAAAGCCAGCTGCCCCGCATCCAACCTCAGGGATGGCCACCGACAGCCTGAGCCCGGCCGGCTGAAATCGGACAAGGTGCTGGTTAGCCGCCTTGAGACACCTGGCTGGTGGTGGCGGTTGGAACGGGAAGGAGGGCGGCCAAGGGCCTGGCTGCAGGCACTGAGGGACACAGCAAGACCAGGAGGCCGTGCTCGAGTCTGTAGGTGAGTCTCCCCTACAGCACGCAGGCCAGACCAACCGTGAGCTGGCCACCACGGCTGCACCACCAAACATGATCCTTAGCCGGAATAAAAGGCCACATCTGGGGACGCTGGGGACACTGCTCTAGCGTTAGACCCAAGCTTGGCTCCTGTGAGACATCGGGCAGCTCATAACCAAGTCCTCATGCGTGTACGTACCCATGCCCCCCAATACACCCGCATACACATAAATAAACATAAAATGAGTCATAATAAAAGTCACTGGGAGCCGGGCGTTGGTGGTGCACGCCTTTAATACCAGCACTCGGGAGGCAGAGGCAGGCGGATCTCTGTGAGTTCGAGGCCAGCCTGGTCTACAGAGTGAGTGTCAGAACAGCCTCCAAAACAATACAGAGAAACCCTGTCTCTAAAACCAAAAGTCACTGGGGCTGGAGAGATGGCTCAGTGGTTAAGAGCACTGGCTGCTCTTCCAGGGGTCCAGAGTTCAATTCCCAGCAACCACACGGTGGCTCACAACCATCTGTAATGAGATCTGGCGCCCTCTTCTGGCCTGCAGACAGACATGCAAACAGAACACTGCACACAAAAATAAATCTCTAAAAAAAGCCACGCCAGGCGATGTAGCAATGCCTTAATCCCAGCTCTCAGGCAGCACAGGTGGAGCTCTGTGAGCTTGAGGCCATCCAGGACAGCCCGGGCTACACAGACAAGTCCTGTCAAAAGTTAGGGTTCATGACAACAGCACTTGCTATATAAGCCTGGAGATCTGAGTTTGACCCCAAGAACCCAGACAAAGGAGGCAGGACACACAGAAGTCGTGCTCTCACCTGCACTGTGACTAACACACACACACACACACACACACACACACACACACATGCACACACACAGCAAAACAATAAAAAAAGTTAATTAAAAAAAGGAGTTACATGCAGGGCTGGTGAGATGACTCAGTAGGTAGTTTGAAACCATTCCTAACTACAGTCCCAGGGATCTAATGCCCCTTTCTGACCTCCGTGAGCACCTGACATTCCTGTAGGGTACAGACACACATGCAAAACACTCTTACACATGAAATTTTAAAAAAAAGCAAGCACATCCATTTACCAGGTCTAAACAGCTTTAGTGAGAAACAAGATCTACCCGGCACCTCCCACATGGGGACGGGCATGTGACACAAGTGTGTCAGGCTGGCCTGGGGGACGGGGGACATCATGACCCTACTGACTCCGTGTCGTCCCTTAGCATCTTACAGACATTGGCGATGTAGGAAGCTCAGCCGGCTCTCGGTGAGCGCCTACGCCAGCCACCCAGCCACGATGCGGCCCTCCGTCAGGGATCGGGCTTTCCCTCGGGGGCACGCAGGCCGCCACTCTGGCACTTACCGTGTTCGTAGACAGCGCGACAAAGTGCTTTGCAACCGCAGATGGCTACGGGAGACAGAAGCAGATGATAGCAAACCTGATCCCAGAGGGGCCACCCAAGGGTGGGGATGCCCCCCCCACCCTACCCAGAGAAAACCAGATCCTACAGAGGATTGACTGTTCTCTCGCTTAGGCCCTGGGGCTGCTGTCAGAGGAGCCCGCAAAAGGTCAAGGACAAGAGGATGTGACGACAACCCTCACGCTCACGGGAGTTCAGGAGGGGCCCGGACTCCACAGCGAGTCCCTGTCACAAACCAGCAAACCACAAAAGAGGTGTGCACGGTCCACGAGTCAACCTGCCCATCCACACCCAAAGGCAAACACGGCCAAGGAGCAACCAGACTCCCCCAACGTAAAACGGGTGTGGTCCCCAGGGAGCAGAGGTGATCCCAAGGGCCAAGGGGACTTAAAGAAAGGGTTCCGTCCAACCCAGTATGGAAACTATTGAAAAATGACGGAAAGAAAGGGAGGCCCCTCGCCGCTCAGAGCGGGTTCTGCTTATGCCTGGGGGGGAGCCAAAGGTATAAAGAAAGGAGCCAAAAAGCCGACTCCTGCTCCCACCTTTGGGAGGGTGGGAACACAGGACTAGCACCACATGCCCCACCAACGTCATGGAGGGGGGGTAGAACTTGGTAAGCACACCGAACCCCCCCACCGGCAGGAGACCCACCCCACGCCCACTCACATCCTTGGCCGACGCGAGGAACCACTCCTTCGCCGTCTCCGCATTGGTGATGGTCTCCTGGGTGGTGAAGGTCTGCGACACAGGATGGGGCACTCAGTCCAGCCCCGGGGGTGGGGGGAGCGCGACGCCGGGGCGGGGCCGACACACCCACGCACGCACGCCTGCACACGCGCGCGCGCACACACACACACCAGGAAGGTTGCAGGCATCCATCAACATACCATCCGGGCACGGCCGGGCGGCAGCAGCCGTTCACATGGGGGGGGGGGAGGACCCCGCCCAAAACCCCACCCAAAACCCAAATCCTGCAGGTCAGGCATCTCCCAGGAAGAGAGGGGCTGAGCATATTCTGAGTTCTTCTCCAGTTCAGCCTAGGCTGGATTTCACAATTCAGTTGGAATTCTATTTTTCAATTTTATTGCATTTAGAGAGAGAGAGACAGACAAGACAGACAAGACAGACAAGACAGACAGACAGACAGACAGACAGAGAGAACGTGTGCACGAGAGTGCCATGGCACATGTGTTGGTGACAGGACAACCTTTGGGAGTAATTCTCCCCTACCGAACCCAGGTTGTCAGGCTTGGTGGCAAGCCCCGTTACCTGCTGAACCATCTTGCTGACTCCCCCCCGGAGGACTTTTTACTATCCTGTGTGTGTTGAGGTACATAGGGCACAAACGACAATAAAGAAACCGTTATGGGGGGGCTGGAGAGATGGCTCAGAGCTTAAGAGCACTGGCTGCCCTTCCAGAGGTCCTGAGTTCAATTCCCAGCAACCACATGGTGGCTCACAACCATCTGTCATGAGATCTGGCGCCCTCTCCTGGGGTGCAGACATACATGGAGGCAGGGTGTTATATTCATAATAAATAAATAAATAAATCTTTAAAAAAAAAACCGTTATGTTCTCGGATCAGCGCTCTGGAATCAAAAAGGTACAGCAACACGCCAGGCACGGTGCCTGCATTCCCAGTGCTCAGCTACAAAAGACCCTGTCTCAGAACTCTGGAAGGGGGGCTGGAGAGATGGCTCAGAGGTTAACAGCGCTGCATGTTCTTCCAGGGGACCGGAGTTCAGTTCTCAGCCACCACACGGTGGCTCGAAACCATCTATAATGAGGTCTGATGCCTTCTCCTGGGGTATAAGCATGTACACAGATAAGAAACTATGCTTAATAAATAAATAATTAAAAAAAAGAAAAAAAGAAGCCTTAGTCATTGGCTAACAGTTTAAAAAAAACTCAAGCCGGGCGTTGGTGGCGCATGCCTTTAATCCCAGCACTCGGGAGGCAGAGGCAGGCGAATCTCTGTGAGTTCGAGGCCAGCCTGGTCTACAGAGTGAGGTCCAGGACAGCCTCCAAAGCCACAGAGAAACCCTGTCTCGAAAAACCAAAAAAAAACCAAAAAAAAAAAAACCACCTCTGGACGGGGAGGGTGGTAAGGAAAGTGGGGAAAGAGAGAGAGAGAGAGAGAGAGAGAGAGAGAGAGAGAGAGAGAGAGAGAGAGAGAGAGAGAGAGAGAGAGAGAGAGAAGGTAACTGATGGATCTGCAAAGAAAGAAATATCTCCTGGCACTCCGGATGCCGAGGTAGGCAGATCAACGTAGCCTGCTCTACGGAGAGAATTCAAGGACAGCTACGGCAACAGAGACACCCTGTCTCAACTAAAACTAATAATAAATAATAAAGGAAGTATTAGAGCCTTATTATGTGAGGACGAGGACCTGTCTGTTATCTACTCTACAGCTCAGGGTGTGCGTGGCTACAGAGTGAATTCAAGGCTAGCTGGGTACGGAGTTCAGCGGTAGATTAGTTGGCTAGCATGTGTGAGACTGAGTTCAGTCAGCAGACACACACACACACACACAGTCAGCAGACAGACAGACAGACAGACAGACAGACAGACAGACACACACACACACACACACACACACAGTCAGCAGACACACGGCCCAGTCAGCAGACACAGGCACAGACAGACAGACAGACAGACAGACAGACACACACACACACACACACACACACACACACACACACAGTCAGCAGACACACGGCCCAGTCAGCAGACACAGGCACAGACAGACAGACAGACAGACAGACAGACAGACACACACACACACACACACACACACACACACGGCACAGAGCACATAAATTAAGTAGGTATGGCCTATGACAAGAGCCCAAACTGAACAGGCTCAGCCTTTTATTAGATAAAGCTCTTCTGCCGCCAGACACGGAACCACCTTAGGGCAGCCGCGTTGACGGGACTCACAGAGCACCATTCACTCAGAACCGGTCCTGGCAGCCCACAGCCCGGGGCAATCCACCCAGCCTCCCCACCCTCTCCAGCGCCAATACCTTGGAGGCGATTATAAACAGGGAAGACTCGGGGGTCAGGTTGGCCAGTGTTTTGGCAATGTGGGTTCCATCGATGTTAGACACGAACCAGATGCGGGGACCTCCTGCAGAGTAGGGCTTGAGAGCTTCAGTCACCATGAGGGGCCCCTGCGGGAAGAGAGGACAGGCTCTAGGGACTGACTGTCCCCTCCCTTCACCCCACCATCCCCAGGCGCGTTCCTCACCAGGTCAGAGCCTCCGATGCCGATGTTGACGATGTCCGTGATGGATCTGCCTGTGTAACCCTTCCACTCGCCACTCCGGACCCGCTGGCACAGAACCAGAGATATGATTAGCCCAATGCCCGCGGAGAGGCCGCGGCTCAAAAGCCCCGTGTGAGCCCTTCCGCCTCAGTGAAACTACTCAGGAGCCTCTGGAGGTCGCACTCTGTGACATACGCTATCCTGGTACACTATGCTGCTTTTATTGCTTTTTTTTTTCTCGAGACAGGGTTTCTCTGTATTGTTTTGGAGGCTGTCCTGGAATTCGCTCTGTAGACCAGGCTGGCCTCGAACTCACAGAGATCCGCCTGCCTCTGCCTCCCGAGTGCTGGGATTAAAGGCGTGTGCCACCAACACCCGGCTTACTATGCTGTTTAAACAGGGCAAACGGGGCTTGCTTGTCCCTGACTCCTTCCTAACTCTGTGACAGGGAGAAAGGAGAGTGGAGTCACTTGTTGTCTCGTGGTATAAAAATGTCTGCCCAGAGCTAGAGAGGTAACTCAGTGGTTTAAGAGCGTGGGCTGCTCTTGCAGAGGCCCCAAGTTCGGTACCCAGCACCCACACGGTGGCTCACAGCCCTCTCCAGTTCCAGGGGATCTGACGCCCTCTTCTGACCTCCACAGGCACCAGGCAAGCACACGGTGCACAATAACAGACACAGGCCCGAGCGCACACACACACACACACACACACACACACACAGGAAACTACAGCCAGCAGAGCTGCTTTCACAGGGCTTCCGCTCTCACTCTGGCTGGATATCGTAAGTGCACGCTTTGATGATGACCATACCCTGCCTGCTCAGCCAATCGGACGACCCCAGCTGTTCTGCGGGATGCCGTAAGCACCCATTGTGATGACTGGCTATCTGCTCGCCGTTTTTTAACTTCTGCTTGCTGCATACCTAATAGACTCACTTGTTCAAAGACCAAAAGCGTGTCTACAGCCGGACGTTGGTGGCGCACACCTTTAATCCCAGCACTCGGGAGGCAGAGGCAGGTGGATCTCTGTGAGTTCGAGGCTAGCCTGGTCTACAGAGCGAGTTCCAGGTCAGCCTCCAAAGCCACAGAGAAACCCTGTCTCGAGAAACCAAAAAAAAAAAAAAAAAGCATGTCTACTGTAGGCCATTCCCTGTATGAACACATTCTCCAGCAGATGGCCTGTATGTCCTCACTGACAAAGTGGGACTAGGAAGGCTCTCACAGGGAGGCTGGCGAAACTCTAAAACCGAACCTGGGTCCTCTGTCAAGCAGCCACGTCTACTCTCTGGGAGTCAGGTTCTGGTGCGACTCCTCAGCAACGCTCTGTCACTGAACTGCTGCAAGCCGTAGGATATGATTTCAGCTACAACTTTAACAAGGGGCTGGAGAGATGGCTCGGCAGTGGAGAGCACTGACTGCTCTTCCAGAGGACCCAGGTTCAGCGCCCGGCACCCACATGTGAAGGCAGCTTCGTAAGCATCTGCAGCTCCGGCCCATGGGATCTAACACTGTCCTCTAGCCTCTGGGCACTGTATGAATGCATACACACAGACACACAGAATAAAATATTGGAAACCTAGACAAACTGGATGTGGTAGCTTACGCTGGTAATCCCAGCATGTGCGAAGCTGGACTGTCATGAGTCCGAGATGACTCTGTCCCTAAACAAAAATAAACCTAACGCTTGGACTGAATGCTCTAAGAGTTAAGTGAAACCCCAGAACCGATTGTACGACCCTGAGGTGGCTGCTGGTATGGGTTTAAGGAAAGGGCTGGAAAGTGTTACTGGAAATCGTAGGGAAAGGATGTTTGCGGGTCAGGCTTGGTGGTCCACGCCTGTAACCCCAGCGCCCACAGCTGCACTCACATGCACATACCCACAGAGACACGCAAACATACACAACAAAAAGAAAACCTGCTTTTAAAATAATTTATTTTCATTTATGTGCATTGGTGTTTTGCCTGCAGGTAGTTTGCATGAGGGCGTCAGATCCCCCTGGAAGAGAAGCTACACACAGCCGTGAGCCGCCATGTGGGTGCTGGGAATCGAACTCAGGACCTCTGGAAGAGCAGCCAGTGCTCTTAGCCCTTGAGCCATCTCTCCAGTCCCTCAAATAAACCTTTTAAAACCCCTTTGTTTCCAGGCGAGGTGGTGCACTCGTGGGAGGCAGGGGCAGGTAGATCTCTATGAGCCTGACCTACAAAAACTGAATTCCAGGATAGCCGGGGCTACGTAGGGAAACCCTGGCTGGGGATGCAGCTTGTCTAGGTTTGTGACAACCGAGGGAACGGATTCCCCTGACCTCCGCCTGCACCGTGGCCTGTGTGCCCGAGCACAAGCAAGTGCGTGCAAGAACAGCGAGTTTTATAGTAGCTTTAGGATCTCACCTAGAAGAATTCTGTGCACACAGCTATGTCTAGCAGACTGACACCCCCCCACAGAAGCTTCTTAAGGAGTCTTTTAAGACTGTAACCACCTGAACTGAATGGAGCTAAGTGAGGCACATAAGAGACACTCGGAGACCTATTACTGTTCATGTCCAATCTCAGTCCAAGGTTCACTAAAACAAAGTACTTCCCCTTCCACACAAATTATGAGACACGCCGTTAACATAATCTTCCCCTGGGGCTTTAGAACATACACTACTTTTTTTGGGGGGGGGGCTTTTTCGAGACAATAGTTTCTCTGTGTATCCTAGGCTGTCCTGGCATTCACTCTGTACACCAGGCTGGCCTCGAACTCACAGACATCCGCCTGCCTCTGCCTCCCGAGTGCTGGGATTAAAGGCGTGCGCCACCCCTGCCCAGCACGCCGTTTCTTTTCTGTTGCTGTATTGTTGTTTTGTGCTTGGGAAGTAGTGCCATTACCGGATGCCAGGCAGCCATAGCTACCAGCAGTATGGATAAATGATAAGTTTTTCCTTTTGCTTGTTGCTTGATTATTGTAAATTTTCAACTGACGGCACATTTATGAGGCATGCTGTGATATTTTGATATATGGGTATAAGTAACAATTGGGTCAGACTGATTGGTAGATTCATCACCTCAAACATTATCTCTTTTCAAGCGCTTGCCCGTCACACGCCAGACTCTGAATTCAACTCCCAGGATCAGAAAGACAGACCAACAGGGTTATAACGTCTTTTCTGTCGTGTTGGCTGGTTTGAGGGATTCACTATCCAGCCTAGAACGGCAAGGACCTGTTGACTCTCCTGCCTCACCTTCCCCACTGCTGGGATCATCGGCATGAACCTCTGTGCCTGTTTACTTTTGAGAGAACTAGGGAAGTAGAATTTCTCACCGGGAGTGCGTTGGTGAGCAGGGTTTCTGTTTTGTTTTGAGAAAGTCTGGCCAGGGACTGTCAATCCTACTTCAGCCTTCTAAGTGCTGGGATTATGGGCATGGTCCACCAGAACCAAGCCTCATATTTTGAACTAAGAATACCCAGTCAGCCTGAGTCAGCCAAGCGGACAGCCAGCTGTAAGGGAATATCATCCTGCATCAGCTCTGGAGAGACCGATAGCACCCAGCATGCCTGAGCTTACACAGGATGAACAAGGGACCGGGGTCCACTCTGCCCCACACAGCAGAGGGCTGAGGATGTCCTTCCTCACACACAGGGCTCCTAGCCTCCCTCATCCCAAGAAGCCCGGCTTCCAGGTGGCTGCCGGTGTCATTTTCAAGTCTGGAAGTGGCTCTTGGCCAAGGCACGCAGACTTTGACCAGCCACACACGGGAGCTCCTGTGAGCTGCTGCTTTCAGGCACAAACCCAGAGCAGTCACAGCTGACCAGACGATCAGGATCTGAGCATGCCCATCCCATGCAGATACACAAATGCACGTACCCACACGCAGGATGGTGACCCAGAGGTGTCTTTTACGTTTTCCTAGCGTACATAAGCTGCAGGCAGCGGAAGCAGATCATAGCCCAGTTGCTAGAGTACGTTCCTATTATGTGAAGCCTCAAGCTGACACTCCCTACCCCTGCCACCCCCACACCACACAACAGGCTGAGGTCCCAGACCTTGGAAGATGGAGAGAGAGAGCCCGCTCACTCTGAAAAGAGCTGAGGGAAATTCCGGACTCAGCGGAGATGCCAGGGTCGGCAATCACACAGGTCACCCCCACCTGAGGCTGCAGCAGGGCCTACACCCTGCCTCTAGGGAAAGCAGTAGGGCCAGATTCCTGAACACACACACACACACACACACACTCACACACACCTTCTAGGCTAGCATTAGCTCACACACACACACACACACACACACACACACGCATGCACGCATACACACACTGCCTAGGCTAGCATCGGCTAGCTCACACACAGTCACACACGCATGCACACACACACGCATGCACGCACACACACGCATGCACGCACGGTCTAGGCCAGCATCGGCTTACCTGGCAGAAAGACTTCATCTTCTCCAGAACCCTGTTGACCTCTGGCATCACGTCCTTGCCATCCACCACAATGGGGGTGTTGGACCGGTTCCGGAGGGCCACGTGCAGCACTGCCCGGTCCTAGAGCCGAAGGTTGGAGAATGAGGAACTACTTACTACACACCCTAGTGGTCCCAGCGGGGCACGGAACAGCGTGGCTCGGCCCCCGTGCACCAGCCGAGCGGGTCCCCGGACACCCGTTACCACCACAGTCTAGTACAGAGAACCCACCTCATGCTTTGGGAGTGACTGAGGACAGGGAGCTTTGCAAGCCGTGGACAGTCTGAAGCAGAGCGGGACCTGAACACGCCTAAAAGGCTTCCCATGCCTGAAGGACCCCGGGGGCATTAAAGCCAGAAGAGAGCAGACTGGCCAAAGGCTTAGTGATGACAAGCAGAGATAAGCAATGAACCCCTTCGGCGGACCAGCCACCGGAAAGCCTAGCGCAGCCTCAGCCCTCCTGATGCGAGGACCTCGCGTCTGTTGCACCTTCTCAAACCGTCCAGAGGCCCCAGGATGTGTGTGAAGCAAGACCAGCAACCCAACGGCCTCACGGCCACAACTGCCACTAACCAAAACTTCACTTGTCACTGAAGCCGGTGACAAGCGCCAAGCAGAGAGCAATGGTGCATCTAGCTGAAGGCAACGGCAGTCTTGGGGAGGAAACGGGTGAAAACGTCCCAGACCGCCAGGAAAGCGATGGCCATTCATGCAGGTTCCTTCTGAGTGGCAGGGCCCGATGCCAGCCCCCCCACCCTGTCTAGCCCCACAACTCCCCCATGTGCCTTCAGCAAAGGCACCCCTGCAGGAAGCCCTCCCTCCTTGACTGTGGCCCGCCCTCAGTGCAAGATCAGCTGCTTCTAATGGCCTCTCTGAGCTCCGAGCCTCAGACCCCTCGCACGTAAAAAGACCCAGGGCTGGACACAAGGCAGTCAAGAGCACTGGCTCGGTCCTCTGCCAAAGGGCCGGAGAGTGATCCGCGGCCCACACGACGGCGGCAACTCGCCACCGGTGCCAGGAGAAACCGACACCCACACCATCAAAATAAATAGATTAAAAATTCCCGGACGAGCAAGTGTGGGGCGCCGATTGTGCCTGCTGGCTCCTGCTTGCCTCAACCCCGCTTGTTACTCACGCCCGCTGCCAGAGAGACTACAGGCTCTTGTCACTAGTGTCAACTTGCAGCAAGGACCCACCAAGAGTAGCAAGGCTGAAATTCTCCAAGAAAACGCCTGAGCAAGCCTTAAGTTAATCCCTCCCTGGACGGACACCAGGAACTGTTCCAATCGGCCGGCCAAGTGCAGCCGCCAGTCTTGGGGGGAAGACACACCCCAAAGCTCTGCAAACACACACACACACCTGCCAAACGAGAAGCCTTTTAGCACCTTCCTGAGGCAAAAGCATTGCTTAAGAATAACGGTGAAGAGCCAGGCATTGGTGGCGCATTCCTTTAATCCCAGCACTCGGGAGGCAGAGGCAGGCGGATCTCTGAGTTCGAGGCCAGCCTGGTCTACAGAGCGAGTTCCAGGACAGCCTCCAAAGCAATACAGAGAAACCCTTTCTCGAAACCCCCCCCAAAAAAGAGTAACGGAGAAGTCGTGGGGCGGTGGATGGTGACAGTCTTGACGAGAGCAAAAGGGAAGGAATTGGCCTGCGCTGGGTAGGTGGATGATACCCACTCTCACTGCTCACCTCGGTGTAGTTGATCTTCACGCCGTTGAACATGTTGTCCCGTGCAGCCTCCACGCCCCTGGACTTAGCCTAGGAGGAGAAGACACTGAGGCCTCGTGTCCCGGACCCACTGGCCAAAGTCCAAAACCCCCGGAGAGGCTGCCTTGGATGGTCAGGGCCTGTTTCCATCTCCATTGCCTTCCAAGAGTCTGCTCAAAGAGCAGGCCCTGGAGACCCCTGGGAGCCCGGAACCCAAGCAACCCCCACACCCGAGCCAGAGATCACGGTTCCCCGAAGTGATCATTACCAGGTCCACCAGCATCTGCATCACCTCCTTGTTCACCAGGTTCTTGGAGTAATCCACCAGAATATGTCCGTGGTTGGTGTTGAGGTTCAGGCTGCGGGAAGACACAGCAGCTGCTGGCCACGCCCCAGCCCACCCCCCATGTCTACCGCGCTGGCCGCAGGCGCAGCGCCTGTTGCCTAGGACGCACAGCGGGAGAAGCCATGCCACAGAACCAAGGCGCGGGCAGATCCCGGGCTAGGAGCACGGTCTAGACGGAGGAAGGTGCTGACCCACGCCCCACCCACTCAGGGCCTCCCCTCCGCGCTCCCGTGTTTCAAACTTGCTAGGGAACACCAATGCAGAAGCGTGGGGGCTTCCATGTAGCCAGGAGCCACAGGTGGTCATCTCAAGTCCCCCGCCTTCCAGCATCAGGAGACAAGGAATACCCGGATGCATCACATGCAAGCTTCCCTCCACCCTCCCTTCTTCCATTTAGCGGTCGCTCACGGATGCCTCTTGCGTCGCAGTCTCCTCCACGGCTCTATTTTTACACCGTGGCTCCCAGCAAACCTCAGCCTACCCACCCTTCCCGACCCAAGCCCTCGAGAAACAGGTGGGAGGCGACAGCTCTCTCGCGCCTGTCGCAGCAGCAAGGAAGGGCTCCTCCTCCTCCTCCTCCCCCTCCCGGGTGGCTAGAAATCCCTTCTCCAGTGGCTGGGACTGGAAGGCGAGGGCGAAGGGACAGGGGTGTCCTCGTGGAGGGGCGCGGCGCCCCTCCTCATGACTAAGCAGCCCCGGCCCTGCAGCGAGCACGCGGGCCCCAAGTGCCCTCTCCAAGGAGGGGTCAAGGACAACGTGCGACCCCGATCTGGGCCCCCGTGGGGCGGCTGGGGGGTGGGGTGGTGGATCCCGGGAGCCCCCGTGGCCCCATCCCTGCGCGCGCACCTGAAGTGGTTGAAGCGCTCCGGGTCCGCCTCAAAAAGGCTCCGCAGGTTGAGGTCGCCGAGGTTCGCGCGGTGCCATTCGTGCAGCTTCTGGAACTGCGGGTTCCGGGTGAGCGCGGCCATGGCGGGACCGGAGAAGTACACGGAGCGGGACGTGCGCGGAAGAGGAAGGAAGAAGGAGCGGCAGCGCGCAGCGAGCTCGGGGACCGTGCGCGCAGCGCTCTTTATGGCGCAGGCGTCCGGCCCCGCCCCTCCTGGCCACACCTCCCTCCGGAGCCCCGGCCCCGCCCCGCCGCTGCCCTCCGCGCCCGCTATGCGACCTTGCCAGCGGCTGCAGATCTGGGGACCTCTGCTGGTCATTGGCGATGTCCCTTGCCTGGCTTCTGCCCGGAAGTGACTTGAGGAAGGGCAGAGGCGGAGTTTCCCATGCCTGGTCGGCTTCCTTCTTTCATTCATTTATTCAATTAAGGAAAAAAAGAAAACCTCTATAGAACAAAACTACAGAACTCTCCCTCTAACTCTCGATTATGGTGCTGCAAGTATTGTGGATACATAAACCAGATAAGCAAATAGGATTTATGGAATTCCAGAGCTGGCAAGTGCTCCCGAGAAGAGGCAAACTGGACTGGGCAGGAGACAGGGGTCGGTGTGGCTAAGAGCACATATTGCATAGATCTCTTGCAGGGGACCTGAACTGGGTTCCCAGAAGCCACACAGGGCAGCTGACAACAGCCTGTAACTCCTGCTGCAGGTGCCTTTGAATTCCAAAGGCACTCGCATTCTCCTGCACACATAGTTAGTAATAAACTTATACGCATGTACTTAAAGGTATATTGGAAATGAGCAATGTTAAATAGACGATTAAAAGGAAAAGACTCGTCCTTTATTATGACAGCAAAATATTGAAAGGGAAGCAACGGGCCAGTTGGCCACCTGGAAGGAAAGTGTTCTGTCAAAGGATACAGGAACTGCAAGATCAGAGAAGATCACCTGTAGCAGCCCCCGAGAACAGAAGGCTCACATGGCCAGAGCCAAGCAGATGAGGAGAAAGCCATAGAGGGTGACATTAGATAAAGAGTCCACCCAGTGGCTTGCAAATCATTGCGAGGGTGTTGATTATTGTTTAGATAGGACAAGTCCCTGAAAGACTGAACAGAGCAGGGACTTCATGTGACACACAGTATAAAGGGTCAGCGTGACACCGGAGGTCAGTGAAATAAACTGGGTCCGGAGGGAGGGAGGCAGCTTCCGGCAAGGCAGGAGGAGGAGGGCACGGAGGACTGAATAAGTGAAAAATCCACAATTGCCTGTCGAGAAAGGTCACGATACCCAGTTTGGGGATCCAGCTTCCTGGGGGGAAAATGGGATTCTCACCCACAATTCCGGTGAGGAGCAAGGAAGACTTGCCATGGGAAAGCGTGGGTGAGGTGTAGGGGACCATTTTTCTAGATGGGGTGGCAGTATCATCCCAACACATGGGTGGGAAGAGAGGCAGAAAGATCAGGAGTTCAAAGCCAGTATCAGCAGTGTTTGAAGCCAGTCAGAATGTCTGAAAGACAAAACAAAACAAAAAAAACCCAAACAAACAAACAAAAAAGGAAACGGAGGAGAGAGTTCAGGGAAGCACTTGCCCTGGAGATGAGGACACATTTGCTCTCCTTGTAAAAAGTCGTGCAGGGTGGCCTCTTGCAATCTCAATGCTAGGGAGGCAGAGGCAGGAGGATCCTAGGGTTCAATGGCCAGCGAGCTTCAGCGGTAAGCCCCAGGTCTCACCAAGAGACCCTGCCTCAAAAAAAGAAGCCGAAAAATATATTAATAAGCCTGGCAGTGGTGGTACACACCTTTGTTCCAGTACTCCGGAGGCAGAGGCAGGAGGAGGCCAGCCTGGTCTACATTCTGAGTTCCAGGACAGCAAGATAGATAGATAATAAATAGCTCATCAGCCAATCAGCCAAAGGCACTTGCTGCCAAGGTTATCAATCTAACTTTGATCCCTGGAATCCACATAACAGAAAGGAAGGAACTCCCATAAATTGTACTTTGACCACAGGCACACCGTGGCACACCCCCTTCAAATAAGTAAGTGTAATTAAAAATAAAGTGGCAGACAGCAGTCCTAAGGGACAGTGCTCTAAGCTGTTCTCTGGACTCCATGTGAACTTGCACGAGTATACACACACACACACACACACACACACACACACACACACACACACACACCACAGCAATAATAAAAATCACTCCCACCCGGAACCTCCACTAACAAGAATGCCAGTCTTAGCTGCAACTGCACCAGGGATCCACAGACTCTGGCCCAGCAGGGTCCAAAGATTTTGTAACAGGTGCTTTTGATGATGACCGATGAGGCTTTCTCCTGCCCTTAGTCTTCCTGTTCCGAGGAATTATCAGAGACAATGGACTCAGGACCAACCAACTTCCCTGCTCAGCCGTCTTTGCTGAATGACCCCTAGAGATAGGGCTCCCCTTGGTCTTTGTGGTGCTTTGAGCCGTCGTTTCTTTTTCTTTCTTTTTTTTTTTTTTTTAATGTAATC
Organism: Mesocricetus auratus; assembly: GCF_017639785.1. Classification (NCBI taxonomy): domain Eukaryota; kingdom Metazoa; phylum Chordata; class Mammalia; order Rodentia; family Cricetidae; genus Mesocricetus; species Mesocricetus auratus. The sequence goes on from NW_024429223.1 coordinate 2,998,555, forward strand.
TGGCCTGATGGTGGTAGTGGCTGATGCTTTTAATCCCAGCACTCGGGGGACAGAGGGCAGGTGGATCTCTGAGTTCCAGGCCAGCCTGGTCTATAGAGTGAGTTCCTAGCAGATCTTTTTAAAAAGGGCATGTGTGGTGATTGGCAGGTAGGTGACTTGCAGTTGTACCCAAGTATGGGAGTGCACACCTACAACCCCAGCACTCTGGAGGCTCAGGCTGCATCTTTTGTTGTTGTTGGTTTTTTGAGGCAGGGTTTCTCTGCGGTTTTGAAGGCTGTCCTGGAACTCTAAACCAGGCTGACCTCGAACTCACAGAGATCTGCCTGCCTCTACCTCCAGAGTGTTGGGATTAAAGGCATGCACCCGGCTTTTTTCTTTTTTATGTTTTTTGTTTTGTTTTTCTGTCTCAAAAAATTAAACAATTATTCTGGGGATCCAGAAATAATCACATATATGATTTTTTTTTTAAGGAAAACCTTATTTTTTATTCCCACCGTAACAACCAGGGCATTTTATGCCAAGCACTGCAAACCACAGAGTAAAGGCTTCGGTCAGGGAGGGGCAAAAGAACCCTGGGCCAGTGAACATTCTTGGGATCATTACAGACCGGGACGAAGCACCAACCTCTAGAAAACCTGGCCCAGAAAGTGCAGGAGAGCCTGCTCAAGTCAGTCAGCTGCCTTCAGCAGGATGACCTAGCCCACGCACCGGATCACAGGAGGATTTGACAGTAGAGACAGATTTAGAAAATCCCGTTAAGGACCGACATTCTCTACAACGCAGCCCTGATAAAGCCCTTGAGTTTTGTGAAGCTGGCACCTCCCAGCCTTTGGCGGGAAGCAAAGAAGAGCTGCGTGCTAAAGATGGGGAAGCTGAGGCCAGGGGATCTGGCCAGATCCTGCCTTGATTATAAAGTCTGCCCAGCTGTGGGGTTGTAGACCGCGAAGAGGGGATGCGCCGGGCCGGGCCGGGCGGGGGGAAGATGGGAAGCCGGGGCGAGCGGCTCCGAGGCTGCCAAGCCGCCGGAGATGCTGAGTCACAGGGCCGCGAAGGCTGGGGAGCGCGCCCCTCTGGGCGGGGCGGAGCCCCGGGCACGCGCACGCATTGCACCGGGCGAGGCCACGCGCAGGGCGGTCGCGAGCACACGCCGTACCTGGGCGAGCCGCGTGTAGTCCGGCACGTCCGGGGAGGGGGCGGGGCAGGGCGAGGGCCCGTGCGCATGTGCGGGCGCAGGGTCGGAGCTGCGTGGTGAGAGGACTTAGAAGACGCCTGCGTTTGCACGTCTGGCATGGTTGGGGAAAAAAAAAAAAAACCAAACCACTGCGGTGCGCATGCCCCGGGTGCGGAGGACGCACGCTTGCGCTCTCCGGGGATAGTGCACGAGGCAGGGGGGCGCGTGTCGATGCCCCCGCCGGGCTGCGTGGTGTCTAGCCTTGGCTACAATGGAACCCCCCCCCCCACACACACACTGAAAGCACAGAACAGGGCACATAATTCCGACGGCAATTCCCCTTCCAGTGCCGATGGAATTCAGCCCAGTCGAGAGCCTTACGTCAGGCCTGATTTTTTTTTTCCCCTCCGAGTTAGAATCTGCAAATCCTGGCCCCGGTAACCCCTTTCTGCCGCCAGCTGCCCGAGGAGGGTCTGGGAATCGTGCCCTTTCTGCCGGGAGAACTCATGCAACCGTCAGATTCCTGGGCACCACGGAGTGTGCTGCAGGGGCAAGCCGAGGCAGAGAGAGAGAGAGGATTTCCTGAGAGCCAAGCTGGAGCTTTAGAGCGGCGGCTCTCCGCCTTCCTACTGCTGCGACCCCCTAACGTTAGTTTCCTCATGCTGTGGCGACCCCCCGGACCATAGCACCATTTTCTCTGCTACTTCGTTAACTGTGGTTTTGTTACTGCTATGAATTCTAAAGTCAAATTATGTGTTTTCCGAGGGTCTTAAGCGACCCCCAGAGGGGTCGGGACCCACAGTGTGAGAACCACTGCTTTAGAGCCACAGGGTAAGCAGCTGGAGGGAGGGGGTTAAGGAAGTGTGGGGAGGGGTGGGGGCCTGGGGAGAGCGCCTAGCGGCAGTGATGTAAAGGATATGCTCTTGCGGAGACTGTTCACAGGACCCCATGATTTACTTAAGGACGTTTCTAGAATGGCTGTTGGCACTCCTACCAAGGATGGGGAAAACGGGGTTGTCTCCGCTGTAGGACAGGAACAAGGACTGCAGGAATCTTTGCATGCTAGCGCGTGGCCCCGTGGGAAGTGAGCTTGGCATTAGTCCTTCCTGCCACCTAGGCCCACATTCCCAACTGGGTAACCAACCCAAGAACAGCAGTAAGGGCAAATCCAGGATCCAGTCAGATAGGCTCTTTCCCTGGACTCCTCCGCCATGCTGCCCACCCGCATGGCCTCTTGACAATCATGGAGCTGGACCCCGTTATCTCTCTGTTTCAGATCAGGTGGATGGCGGGAGTGGCCTACCCAGCAGAGCAGGCTAAACCCACGGTGACGGTGACGAGGTACAGAGTTCCCATGGAGGGAAAGGAAGGTCCCTAGCTCCCCAGGACCACAACTGCGGGGGTGCGCCTCCATTTCTCAGACTGGCTGAGGCCTCCCAAGCCCTCCAGGGGCACGGGGAGTAACATCTCTACTTCCATTCAGTCCCATCAGGAGACGGTGGAGCTATGATGCTCCTTTCATTACCACTGATGGAGTCAGAAGCAGATAGCACGTTAGTCCACCAGGAACACGGTTGGTTTACTTACTGGCACTGGGGACAAAACTCGGGGCCTTGGGCTGGTTACTGAGCTCATGGTCTACCACCGAAGTACAACCCGATCGCCCGCATGCTGTGTTCGAGACAGGGTCTTACATAACCCAGGCTGGCTTTGCACTGACGCTCTTCTACCTGCCAACGGCTGGGATTGCCGTTTACTGAGAAACAGGGCAGAAAAACCCCAGCATTCCTGGGTTTGCTCCTTGGAAAGGCTGTTAGGGCCGGTCACAGCCCACATCCCTCAAGGGACAGGCTTCGCCTGCCCATGCATCCCCTGATTGAGTGGTCCTTCCCTTTGACGGGTCTGAGACTCAGAGGGCAAGCTGACCTGGAAGCCGGCTCCTGCACAGCCTTGCCAAGTGAGGTACGGCTTCTGACTGACGTGTGTCTGCTGCGGTTAATTTTAAATAAGATACGGAGTATTATTAAATGTATATTTTAATAAAGCCAATAGTTATTTTACTTATAGGAGCTTTAAAAGGAAGATACAAAATGTAGAGTTCCAGTTTGGAAGGTCACAACTATTCACATGATGTCCTGCTGATGCCGAGCAAGGCAGCCATGCTTTGGCCGTGCTGAGGACACGCTCACACGCACATACATGCGCTCTGGCGAGAAGAAGCCTCTGCCAAGCGCAGCACCTGGGGTTACCAGTGTTCAGGGCAAGTCGGTGCTACAGGCGGCAGCACCCACGTGGACACTATACAAACCGCTTCACACGGTCTCACGGCCATGGAGATGCAGTGTCTTCCTTAACAGAGAAGAGCAGACCGGGGATGACAGTTAGTGTCATCTGGGCCGGGGCACAGGGAGAGACCTTGGCCCAGGGTGAGGTCTTCGGGAGGCACTATGAAAATGAGAGAACTGCAGTGGACTAGAACTCAACACACAGGGCGCTGTGGACACGTTACCCAAGGAGATAGAAACTTTTCACAAGTAAAACAGCCACAAGGAACTCGGAACAGATTGGTGCGCACAGTGTGACAGTTAACACAGACAGCAGCCACACAGGGCTGCTGTAAAGTACGTGCCTGGAAAACTCTATGTACAAAATAGTTCTCTGTAAACATGGTGAGGTGAAATCTGAACCCTCGGAGAAGGCTCGTCAGCACAGGCAGACGTGGCACCCGCCCCCACACAGCACAAATGACAACAGCCGAGGCCTCCAACAGCCTGGACACAGTACTAAGACGCAGGTGGCTGGGCTCGGACACCCGACAGGTCCTCTATAATATTCTTGTGTGTGAATGTGTGTGTGCATATGTGTGGTGTGTAGACATAGATTCTTTTTGGTATTTTTAAATATAAATTTATCTGTAGAAAATGAGAACATAAATGTGCTATTACAATCTTTGCTGGAAAAGCTTACATGGTGTTAGAAAGAATAAACCATTTATTAGTAGTTAACATATATTAAAATGGTTTAATGATTTAAGAAAATATAAAAAAAATTAATACTGTCAAACTTTCATACCAGAAAATATCATGGATTTTTCTCAATTAGACATTTTCAAAGATGAAATATGAAAATTTTAAATAAGTTTTATATAAAGAACTTTCTGCAACCTCAATTAATATATAGTGGGAAGTGTCTACTCTATATAGATATATTTATTATTATTTCTCAATTTAAGCACCATTCAATTCTTCTGGATCCATTCTGGCTGGAAAATATCCCCAAATCTGTTTAATGGCACATGTTAACTAAAAGTGAGGTGGTTTTTTTTGTTGCTGTTGACTAAACGAAGACTTTGAACTCCTGTCTACATCATAATTCTTTTGTCTTTTCAGCCCCCTTGCCAATGTCACTGCGGTTCTGAGTGCGGGGTCATGGTGCAACCCCTCCCCACAGTTGCTTCCTTCGAGGAGTGCGGTACTGCCTCGGTCACGGTGGGAGGATCCGAGGGCAGCAGGGCAGCTCCCCAGTCCTGCCCCTGCAAACCCCGTGAGCCCGCACCCCTGGCTGCGTCTGACCAGAGGGGCTGCCCACGCGCGGGAAGCCAGGTGGCTGTTCCTGATCACGATGTCTGGTATAAGCTCAAACGAAGGCAGTGCTGGGCTAACCTCAGCCAGGGTACCTGGGCTTGTACAACAGTCAATGTGTTTTAGGCAGGAGGCGTGTTTAACTGAGAATCTACATGAGAAGTATCTATAACCAGTGACAGGAGTGATCCCACTCATGTGTTAAAGAGGAGGAGAGTGTCAGAGAATGGTCGGTTTTGTTCTCAGCCTGCCGGCCTCATGCCGTTCCCAAGAGCAGGACCGACAACCTTCCGACTGCGTCCCCAGAGTGGCCTCTGGCCGCCTGCACCAGGGTTACCTGCGGTGCTTATTAAGCGTGCAGACTGCCAGCATCCCCTGAGTGTCAGAGATCTCCATCTTCAACTGTCTCCCAAGGGTCCGCTACCTTCAAAGTTTGAGAAATCAGGCTTTAAAGACTTGGAGCTGCCAATCACCTCTGACCCAAGGAACATTTCTGTCCCTGCGACAGGGGTGCACTGGTCCTTCTGGGGGCTAGTGTCAGCCCTGCAGCCCTGGGGACAGTTGCCCCAACAGCCTTGACGGGCAGGAGGGCAGCTGTGCTCAGTACTGGGGCAGATAGGCTGTCCTGCGCTCAGCCTTCCCAGGGAAGGCCTTGAAGCCCTTGGGTGCCACCGCCTTATGTGCTGGTGGAGGCGGGGGCTGGGGAGCCGGCTGCACATAGGGGAAGGAGGCAGCGCTGCAGTCGCTGGCTGCGGCCCACACGGGGGACTGCAGCATCTGCATGGTGTCGTTCCACTGGCTGCCGGGGCTGGCGACTGTGAAGAGCGGCGCGGCGGGGCTGGGCGTCGTGCTGGGCAGTGGGGAGGGGTGCTGCCACGGTGCTTTGGGGGGCCACGTTTTTGTTTTGTTATCCTGGGAAACAGAAGAGAGTTCTCAGTGACACAGCTAGCAGGTTGTCATGGTGTCCCTCCCACCCTTCTTTCCACGTAGGGGACATAGGGGACGGGTGCGGGCGCCAGCCTCCACAGTTCTTCCAGCCACGGCAGCACTCGGTGCCTGCACAATGCCCGCACTGAGTCCGTGTCTGATACAGGTATGCGAGCAACTTTCCCAGCGCGGGGACAGTTAGGGGTCTCCCACCACCACTCCTTCCTTATGTTTAACTGATCTGAACAGCGGGTGTGGCGAGTGCCTCTCACACTGATGAACGGCCCCAGAGCTTCCTCTCAGCTGAGGTGATCCTATCTCATCATTTAGACAAGAAGCACAGAAGCTAATCCCCCACAAAGATGGCCCAGGTCTTTTCCACAGCCGGCTCCCAGTACCTGGTTCCCGTCCTCCACGGCGGTGAGGAGAGGTGGGGAGGGCAGGGTGCTGGTCTCCTGCTCTCCACTGCTGTGTTTCCTGCAAGAGTCAAGAGCTCAGAGCAATGGCCACTTGGCTTCACTGTAAGTGACTGGCTGTGGTGAGGAGGACTTGTCCACCAAGGTCGTGTGGCCTGGGAGCCTGCATGCCTATGGGGCCCTTGGAGGAAGTGGGCACGAGTTGTGGCCAGCATGGAGATGGCGCTGGCTGTCCCCACAACTTTCTGAGTTAACCCCCTTTGGCTTCTCATTAATTTACTCAATAGTTACTTGAAATGTTTAACATGCACTAGGTATGTTTGGGACTTGAATAAAACATTCTAGAAAAACAAAAAGCATGCTAGCTTTACGCTGCTGATCAAAGGGGCAAGAAGCAGCAGATCTGAACCAGAACTCCTCTCCACAGGGACAGACCTCACGGGCGACTTCTGCCAGCGTCCCACCGGCCCATCACAGATCTTGCAACCCCAGGCCAACCTCTTCCTCGTGGAAGACACATCTTGAAAGTGTCTCCAAAAGACTGTGTCTTCCACCTGTCATGGGGCAAGCTGGCAGGCGCAATGCTTCTGGCTTTCCCAGAGGCAGAGCTGGTTTGGCAATCTCCTTACCTTCTCTGTTTGACAGCAGCAACAAGGTCAGGCCCTGAAAACATGGAGAACAGGCTGTCCCCATTGGCTGAAGAGGTCTCATCGCTGGAGCTGGCCGAGTCTCCCTGAGCACCTGACCAGCCGCTGTGCAGGCTGTCCCTGAGAGTGGAGAGAAATTGGTCAAGGATCCCACAGTCTTCCCACTGTCACTCCCGGCCAAAACTTGGCATGTCTTGTCTTCCCTTTCTCTTCAAAAGTAATGGTGTCATTACTCCCTTTCTCGGAAGCCTGTGGCTGGTATGCAATTGGCTTTAGAGAAAAGTAAAGTGGGGATTATCAACAGGAAGCGATGAGACACGAATTCACAATCCTCTTAAACGTTTATCTATCTGTGCCCGTATAAGTGTATGGGGGCCACCCGTGTGCAGGTGCCCTCAGAGGCCAGAAGAAGAGGGGTCAGTTCCCTTGAACTGAAGTTATCAATGGTTGTGAGCCACCACATGCATGCTAGGAACCGTCTGGGTCCTCTGCAAAACCAGTAAGTGCTCTCCAGTCACTGAGCCATCTCTCCAGTCCCTATTAGTTTTACGCCCTCTGAAGTAAGGTTTCTCTAGGTACTATGCAGCCCATGCTGCCTTCAACTCTGACCGTTGCTGTGTGAGCACAGACCACGGCGTGTCCCACCGCGCCCCACCTCCAGGACTGTCCATGCACTGGAACCGGAGCTGTGCTGGGGTGGAGCTCAGGCGCTGCGCTTGCTGGGTACGCACGCTGCCGCAGAGCCACACCCCAGGCCTCCTGTGCCCTCTGTGGGCTGTAATAACCGCATTCTAACCTCCCGGGTTTCACACCCAGACTCCTTTCACCAGAGACCACACGAAACACCGTTAACTGAGGTCCCTGCTCTAGGAGGGGAAAGGCTCGTTTGCTTTCTCTTGCTTGACTCCTAGGTTAGTATTTACAAGTCTCAAGAGGTAAAACATTTTAATGTAAAAATATTTACAAATCTCACATGTGCGCTGCTTTGCAAGAGGCCGGCTATGTTTAGGCAGTCATGCGTAGCTGAGGTGCATTGTGTGGGGACATCATACCCCCTGGCACCGTGTATTAGGGTCTGACCACACCACACTTTCACTGCCCGGTGACACTAATGAAAACCAGTGAGCCCCCCACCCCCCCCCAACAGGCCGCAAGGGCATCCAGATCCCAAACTGGCTTCCTTACGGTAGGCAGAACTCACCCTTCCGTGAAGAACTCTGGCAAAGGCCAGGTCCGGTGGGCATCATCCATGGGTGGCCAGTGGCCCCGGGGGTGGCCCGGCCGGCGGCCATGCTGGGCTTGCCTCTTCTGCTGCATTGCCTGGCTCACTCCTGCCACGTAGCGAGCAAACTCTGGGTCTGAGCCCACTGTGTTGAAGCAAAGGGGAAATCAGGAGTTAAGGCCCGATCGGCCTCGTCCTTTCTTCCCCCCGAGAATGAGCTGGCGGACACACGGTAAGGTGCAGAGATCCTGCCCATTATTTGGTTGCAGGCTACAGCCACTCCCTGCAGCAAGATGGCGCTCAGGGCATGCAGCTCTGAGCCTGGGGTTGGCACGTGGGGCTGTCAGCAGGACTTATGCCTGGGCTGGGTGTGACGAGGACAGAGGAGGAAACTCCAAACTGTCCACAGCCACTTTGTTTTTGCTTCTTGAGAAAAGTTTTACCGGGTATCTACAAATAGACTATATAGCAGGCTGGGCAGAACGCTCAGTGAACCCCCTACTCACTCCCCTAAAGCTGTTTTTTTGTTGTTTGTTTGTTTGTTTTTCGAGACAGGGTTTCTCTGTGTAAACAGTCCTGGCTGTCTTAGAACTCTCTCTATAGACCAGGCTGGCCTCGAACTCGAAGAGATCCTCCTGTATCTGTCTCCTGAGTGCTAGGATTAAAGGCATGCACCACTTGGTCCCAGCTCCAAAGCTAAATTTTTAATTTATTTTTATTTTATTTGCATTGGTGCTTTTCCTGCATGTATATCTGTGTGAGAGTATCAGACTTGTAGATACAGACAGTTGTGAGCTGCCATGTGGGTGCTGGGAATTGAACCTAGGTCCTCTGGAAGAGCAGTCAGTGCTCTTAATCATTAAGCATCTCTCCAGCCCCCAAAGCTAAAATTTTAACACAAGTAGGAATTATCTTTAAAAAAATGTTAAGGGGCTGGAAAGATGGCTGAGCAATTAAGAGTACTTGTTGCTTTTGTGGAAGGCCTGGGTTCAATTCCTAGCGCCCACAGGATGGCTCACACCCAGCCATAATTCCAGGCACTTATGTGGTGCACATTCATACACATAACAATCTAAACTTTAGTTTTCAAAAATTTGTGTGTATGGGACTGGAGAAATAGCTCCTGGTTAAGAACATTTGTTGCTTTTTGTAGAGGGTCGATTTGATTCCAAGCACCCACACGGTGGCTCCCAGCCCCCCACAACTCCAATTCCAGAAGGCATCTTCTGACTTTCACAGGTACCAAGCATGCATGTGGTGCGCACACATATGCACAGGCAAACCATTCATACACATAACATTTAAAAAGGCTTCTCAGTGTGTGTGCGTGTGCGTGTGTGTGTGCGTGTGCGTGTGTGCGTGTGTGTGTGTGCGTGCGTGCGTGTGTGCGTGCGTGTGTGCGCGTGTGTGCGTGCGTGCGTGTGTGTGTGTGTGTGTGTGTGTGTGTGTGTATGCCCTGGTCTGACAGCTAGCCAATGGCACTAATCCCCCGGAGCTGGAGTTACGGAGGTTCAGAGGTGTAGAACTGCCAGGCATGAGTTTTGGGAACTAAACTCAGGTCCTCTGGAAGAGCAGCGGGTGCTCATAATAGCTGAGCCACCTTTACAGACTGACTTAAAATTTCCAATGTCTTGCTACTATGAATTTAGAGTATTTAACAACTTAAGAGAATCACATGATGATTTTTGACCAACTACATGATGGGATTTGGCTAAGCCAGATAGTGGTTCCGTGTCACTGCCACTCAAGCTGAACTTGGGGCCAGTTGTTTCCTTGGGCACTGGGCAACAGACTGGCTTGTTCAGTGTGAAGACAACTGTGACAAAGACCAAATTTCAGAATGCAGTAAGATGTGGCTGGACACACTCTTCACAGGGCTGAACAACGCTGTGCAGGGCAGCAAACACCCCAAACCAGAGGAGAAGCATTTGGAGATGTGTCAACAAGAAGGGGACAGGTGGGCCAGGGATACGGTCCAGCTGTAGAGGGTCTGCCTAACATGCACGAGGACCAAAGACGGAACTCTAAGTGGAAGTGAGCCCACCCTGCACACCGTGACCCTTCAGGCTGGCAGAGACTGCAGCGTGACCCTATGAAGATGCCTATTCGGAAGGGAAGGGCCAGCGAGGGGAGGGCCAAGCGAGGCAGCTATGAGCAAAACGCTCAAGGACACAGCTTTGAAAGTGTCACGAGCCCAGTGGATGTGGTGCAGGCCTTTGACCCCAGCAATCAGGAGGCAGAAGCAGGTGATCTCTGTGAGCTCGAGGCCAGCCTGGTTAGTCTACAGAGCGAGTTCCACGACAACCAAAACTACACCAAGAAACTCTGCTTTAAAGAGAAAGAAAGGAACGAAAGGCAAAGGATCGGGGCTCTCGATGGATAAGGTGCCCCTTACCTCCTCCGTCACTTCCCTCTCCCCGGCACCCGCCTCCAGACGGCGGGAGGACCCCAAGGGCGGCTGTGGGCCGGGGTGGGTGCTCCCAAGGAGAGCATACGAGTATATGCACGCATGAACCTTCACAAGGCTGTGGCAGACAAGCCTCTGAGAGTTCATCAGCAGCTGCGCTGCACTCTTAAGCGGGGTGAGCAGTGGGAAGGCCGCAGGCCCTACCTGCAGGATCAAAAGGCAGAATCTCCCCCAGCATTCCGAAGACCCCGTCAGTTTGGTCACGGTTTGGCCAGGTGTTATTCCTAGGTCCCTGCGGCTTCTGTCCCAAGACTTCTGACATCATGTTGTCCATATAGCTGCTCACGAGGCCCAAGCTGTACAAGTCAGAGCTGAGATCAGACACGCCGGGCCACTGGCCAAGAGGAGACAGAGCCGCTGCCACTGGCGGCGCTGGCTGCTGAGATGAACCATGGACCCACTTGCCAGGCGCCCGAGGCTGGGGTGGAGTCTGCTGCGATCCGATGGGTTGCAGCAGGTGCTGGTAGTACTGGACCTGGGGCTGCTGTTGCTTTGGAGACTGCTGCTGAGGAGCCAGGCCCTGCTGGGGGGCCAGAGGTGTGTGCGCTCCAGCCTGGGGTGTCCGCAGTGGAGGGGCCAGTGGCAGTGACGGCTGCTGTGGTTGAATGGCTCCTGCCTTCTGGTCAGTCGCCATGGCAGTGGCAGCAGAATTACGCCTTGTCACTAGTGGGGACCCCTGATGTGACTGGCCCATGTTAAAGCCTGAGAGAAAATCTATCACTTCCTGCATTTCCTGGTCAGTGGGTAAGTTCATGCCCTTCTCGTCCTTGCCATCATCCCCGTGCAGGAAGGTGTCATGTCTCTCCAGGAGAAAACCGTTGGCCATTGGGTTACTGGAGCTCTGGGCCGACTGGGAAGGGTCTGTAGTCCTGGGGAAGTTGCCAATGTTCAAAATGCTCTGCAGCCGGGTATCCACGCTGCCCGGCATCTTGGCCTTCTCCTCTGAGCACCCGGCTGCGAAGACGGTTTTGGAATAGTGGGCGCTGCCGGAGCTGCTGCACGACACCTTCTTGGTGAACCGAGACGTCAGTTTGGAGAAGGTCTTCTGCAGGCCTGAGGATTTGCTCCCATTTCCAGGCGGCAGGTCAGCCTGGTTCCCAAAGTCACAGATGTCCCTTTGTAGCTGGATCTGTATACAGGGTAAAGCTTGTTCCCTATTTGAATGGGAGAAACAGAAAAGAGAAAGGCCGTCACCAGCTGAGAACGAGAGCCTGTTACTCCTGACTGCTGGCATGTGATATTTTAAGTTCCAGACTGAGCAATGAGTTAAGGGAGTCAGGGAGGGGAGTGGAGAAGGGACAAGGACGTGCCTGACTTTGAGAAAAAGACCTTCAGCCTGACATCAACCAGTCATGGGGGAACTGGAGCCTCCACCAACAGCAATGCTATAGGTAGGTAAGACTGGGCACTTTCTGGATCACTGACTGATGGGGAGGGCCCAGCACACTACGGGCAGCGCTACCCCTGGCAAGTGGTCCTGGTTTGCACAAGAGAGCAGACTCTGCAAGCCATAGAGCAAGTCAATCAACAGCAGTCCTAGGTCTCCAGTTCACCTCCGCCTCCGGGCTCCTGCCGTGGCTTCCCTAGATGACGGACAGTGTACTGTGAGCCCAAGGAGCCGTATTCTCCCCTAGCTGCTTTGGTCATGGTCTTTACCACAGCAGCAGAAGGGAAACTAGGTCAGGTGGATGCTGGGTCCATCTGCTTCATACACAAGTAGATGAATACCCGGGTCTACACAAGGCCGTGAGGCGGTAGCGTCTGCAGTTGGAGTGAAGCCTACGTGAGGCACATGAGAGCAGGGCTGGCTAGCGTGGAGGTGTAACGGGCTGATTCCACAGGAAAACAGAGGGCAAATGCAAACAGCAGGAGGCCGGGCTGTGTCAGGACCACCATGTTGATGTGCTGATGCTGTTACTTCCAAGAAGTTCAGGGCTCTCCCTCCCTCCCTCCCTCCCTCCCTCCCTCCCTCCCTCCCTCCCTCCCTCCCTCCCTCCCTCCCTCCCTCCCTCCCTCCCTCCCTCCCTCCCTCCCTCCCTCTCTCTCTCTCTCAGACCAGGCCAGGCTGGCTTCGCACTCAGAGATCTACCCGCCTCTGCCTCCCAAATTCAACTGCTAGGATTGAAGACGTGTGACAGGGCCTGACCCTGAGTACTTCTTTTTTCTTTTCTTTTCTTTTGGTTTTGCGAGACAGGGTTTCTCTGAGTAGTTTGGGAACCTGTCCTGGAACTCCCTCTGGGCACTTTTTCTACTGCAGGAGAATACTACAGATAAGCATCACACGAGGCTGACGAGGCTGCTATGGCCCTTGACAAGACAGTTCACTGAACTCATGTGTTAGGAGGACAAAGCTGGGTGTGCTGGTTTCTCATCCCTAGGAGTCAAGGTAAGTGGCTTGCAGAAGTTCAAGGCCAATTTGGACTACACAGTAAGTTTGAGGCCAGCCTGAGGTACAATGGCATCTGTCGGGAGAGAAGAGGGCACTGAAAAGACGCAGTCAGCACAGGGCACACCAAGACCAAGTTCTCAGCACAAAAGTTAATTTGCCTCAGAGAGACGGCTGGGAGGAAAGGGGCACAGGAGAGGGAGAAGGGTTTTTTCCCCAAGGGGCAAAGGACTGCCCTGCATAGAGAGGAGACAGACCCACAGACAAATGGCAGGAAAAAGGGAGGGGAACCCCGTGCTAGGATGCTGGTTTGTTTTGATTGGGCATGTAAATTAGGGCAGCCCAAAGGAGGCTCTTTTTTCTTATTTTGGTTTTTCAAGACAGTTCTGTGTGTAGCTCGGCTGTCCCTCTATGTAGACCAGGCTGGCCTCGAACTCACAGAGATCCACCTGCCTCTGTCTCCCATGCGCTGGGACTAAAGGCGTGTGCCTTCTTGCTTTAGTTACCATACATTCTGTGGCTGAGCACACATGGATTGTATGGTTGTGTATGGCTATATTGCTCCTGCCTGTGGATCTCAGACGCAAATCATTTGTACAGCTAGTTCAAGTGACTGGAGGGGACACCAACCTCCCCGCCCTCCAGCGGTTTAGGTCCAACACTGCTGTGTAAAGCACATCCACCAGACCCAGGGTCTTCTCAGGATCCAGGCTCCTCTGCAGCAGGGACATTGTGGCAGGGTCTTCCTTCAGGCACCTAGGCACAAACCAGGTGACATTAGTCTTGGTACTCAGAGAAAGCATTGTCGAAAAGACTACAACTTAGGAACTTTTAGCATAAAAAAAAAAACAAAACCCCAGCCGGGCGTTGGTGGCACACGCCTTTAGTCCCAGCACTCGGGAGGCAGAGGCAGGAGGATCTCTGTGAGTTCGAGGCCAGCCTGGTCTACAGAGCAAGTTCTAGGACAGCCTGCAAAACAATACAGAGAAACCCTGTCTCAAAAAAACAAAAACAAAAACAAAACCCTAATACAAAAAACAGGGAGTGCCAGGTTTGGTAGTGCAGGACTTTGAGTCCCAGCAGGCGGATGTCTGTGAGTTTAAGGCCAGTCTGGTGTACACAGGAACTTCCAGGACAGCCAAGAGAGAAAGGTGTCACACACGCTCCCAGGAAAAACCCCATCCGCCCCAGGGAGTACAGGAACAAAGTGCAACACTAGAATCCCTGTGTGAAGAGAAAGTACCGGCACACGGGCCTCTCCACGGGAGCATGCCCCAAAGAGCAGACTCAGACAAGGCCTGACACAAACGGGCAGCGTGGCTGTAGAAAGAAGAGCACATTTAGGTAAGCCAAACTTTCCACTGTAAGAGGAGAACGTTGTATGTCAAGACGCTTTCAGAGCACGTAGTGCACATCTAACTAAAGAAAACCTTAGCTGAATCCGGTTTCCTATTTATTTCATGTAACTTCTTGGATGGCAGCAAAAGTAGATACGGGCTCTCTCAGCGGCTGAGACCTTCTGCACGCGGCTGGGCTCTGCCTCCAGCTCCGACACTGACCTTCTCAACTCTGACAACCCCACAATGACAGGGATGCTAGAAGTACCATTTGTTCTAGTTTGATCCAAATAAGGAGCTTTATTTATTTTATTTTATTTTTGCTTGGTTATCGAGACTGGGTTTCTCTGTGTATCCCTGGCATCCTGGAACTCACTCTGTAGATCAGGCTGGCCTCAAACTCAGGGATCCACCTGTTTCTGCCTCCCGAGGGCTGGGACTAAAGGTGGCACCACCCCCTCCCAGTGACACAGAGTATTTAAATCCCTTGGAATTCCTTGGTGATGTGGGTGTTTTGGTGGTGTCAGGGATGGAACCAAGAGGAACCCAGATGTTGGACACAGCTCGGCTCCAGCCTGCTTTCACCCTACTGACACTGTCTGCGGATGGACGCCGGGGCAGCAGCAGGATGGGGTCTGATCACTAGATAGACCAGACCACCCCGCTAGACGCTTGGGAAGAGCTTAACACCACTTTCCCAGTGTGTGGAGGTGGCGGGAGAGCTTGAGACCAGGTGCTAATCCACCGCGCCTGCATGGCACTAAGACTGGAGACCTTCCACTCACGGTGCTAGTAGTGGATATGCTTGGAGAGGATGGGGCTTCATGACCTTCCCATATAGCTTTCCATGGAGCCTCCTTTTGGCTCATCTGTCCCCACTGAGGTATCCTTTGTAATCAGCCCATACTCCATGTTCCTGGGTTCCAGGAGCCATTACAACAAATTATCAAACTTGAGGAACAGATTATGGGAACTCCACAATTACAGTTGCTTGGTTAGAAAGGACAGGTAACATCCTGGGCTTGGGTATGACGTGGGAAGGAGATTTGTGGGGCGGAGCCATTAACCTAACTGGGCTTCATGTTAACTTTGGGTGGTTTACATCGAATTCAAGTGTAGGTTACCAGTGTCTGCAGAAAAATCAGAGAATTGCGTGGTGTGGGAAGACCAGTGTTTGCTAAGTGTCTGTGAATATGGGACTTTGTAGGTCCCCACGGATTTCTCTGTCTAGACTGTCTAGCGGGAAGAGGTTAATGTGATGGTTGTTTTTTTCTTTCTTTCTTTTTTTTTTAAGAATTATTTTATGAGCCAGGCATTGGTGGTGCATGCCTTTAATCTCAGCACTCAGGAGACAGAGGCAGGTGGATCTCTGTGAGTTCCAGGCCAGCCTCCAAAACAATACAGAGAAACCCTGTCTCGAAAAAAAAGAAAAGACTTATTTTATGTATGAGTGCTGCCCCCATTTCTATGTAGCGTGTCCATGCTTGTTGTCCATGGAGGTCAGAGACACTATTAGAACCCCTGAAATAGGGTCACAGATGGCTGGGAACCACAATGTGGGTGCTGGGAACCAAACCCAGGTCTTCTGCAAGAGCAGCTTTTAACTGCTGAGCTAACACTCCAGTCTCCTCCTACCCAACCTCCATTTTAAACTCTTGAAATAAGAGTCTTGCTGTCGCCTTCTGAGTGCTAGGATAGGAAGTGTGGGCTACACCACCTGGCATTTTATCAAACTTAGACACAGCCCAAGCCAAGGGCCTTTATGTCCGAATTACTCTCCCTCTCACTAGGCTTTCAAGGGCCTCTGTCGCCTGGCCCCTAAGGTCTTCCCTCTTCTGACTAGGTTTGCCACACCTGAGGGCTTTTGCTCTGCACAGCTCCCGAAACAGCCAATCACCGCTAACCCATCTCCACTGTCCACAGCAAGCCTCTCCGAGTTGGAGAGCCAGCTAACTAACGGAGAAACAGGCTTCCTGCCAGTTCCTGGGCCTTTTGCAGCCACTGAGAGGGGGCAGCAGTACTCCCAACATGACTTGGCTAGGGACGAAACTTAAGTATGGGGATGAGAACCGGCCTGATGCTGGACTCTTAGGAGATCTTGCTTACCCAAACAGACCAAGATTTGGACACCCAGTTCCCTCAGCGGAACAACTGACTACCGGGACATACCTGTTCCAGGTCCCTCAGCCCACTTCTAATTGAGCCTGGGCTCACCACTGTGGTTTTACAAACTAAGAGATCATTTGCTGCTCAGACAAAAGGAGTGCTATAGTTCCTTGTAATTTATTTTCTGAGAAATTAACAAATTAAGGTTATGCATTAGCTTCGAATGCTGACCAATAAAACCCTGTAAGGTTGCCCAGGAGTCTAGATGACAAACCTCTGAGACTCACTTAAGCCTTGTACCTGTATTTTAAATCAAAACCCCGGTTTTCCCAAGGCTCTGGAACTCTTGGCTGCCACAATTCCCCACCACCATCTCTGACTGAGTCAGTCTGCTCCCCAAACTTTCACGATGGGTGTGCCTTCTGTATGGCTTCCTCCAAATGCTCTCAGCATGGCCTCTCATCTCCAGTTAAACATTACAGCCTCAAAGGGATGCTTCCTGACTGACCTCTCTCCAAAATAGGCCCCTGCCTTCTCTGTGACACTCGTCACCCCCTTGTCCTTCCCAAGTCACCTCTTATATGTGCCTTTCCTGCCTTCTCCCTTACAAAGACATTGAACACAAGGAAGGCCCTCTGTCTTACCTGCGATCAGCTTCAAAGAGTGTCTGTTACATAGCAAGTAATCAGTAAGTACATATCGAAAGAAACAACAACAGCTTAAATATACAGAAAGTAGCAGCTTTAAATGTTTTCCTTTTCCTTCGCTCTCTAGACAGGGATTCCCTCTGCGTTCCAGGCTGGCCTGGAACTTGCTGTGGAGTTCTATCATCAAATAATGCTAGTCTATCAACGAATTCACGGTAATGCAGCCTTCTTCTTAGTGTGAACCATCGTGCCTGGCTACAAGGGGCTATTTTGTTGGAAGAAAAAAACTACCTAGCAACTAGATACTAAAAAGCATAGAACATAGTATCATATTTTTACCACTGCCCCCCCAAATAAGATTTATTTCTTTCTGTTTGATGTGTATGAGTTTTTGCCTAAATGGATGAGCATGCCGAGTACTCAAAGGGCGGTAGAGGGTGTAGGCTTGCCTGCAGCTGGGATTATGGACAACTGCAAGTTGCTATAAGGGTGTGAACTGACTGGTCTGTGTGTCAACTTGACACAGGCTGGAGTCATCAGAGGAAGGAGCCTAGCTAAGGAAACACCTCCATGAGATGCAGCTGTAAGGCATTTTCTCATTTAGTGATCAATGGGAGAGGACCCAGGCCACAGTGAGTGGTGCCGTCCCTGGGCGGCTGGTCCTGGGCTCTATAAGAAAGAAGGCTGAGAGAGCCATGGGGAAGCAAGCCATGAGCAGCTCCCCTGCATGGCCTCTGCATCAGCTCCTGCCTTCGGGATCCTGCCCTGCTTGAGTTCCTGTCCTGACTTCCTTCAGTGATGAACAGCAATGCTGAAGTGTAAACCAAATAAACCCTTCCCTCCCCAACTTGCCTTTTGGTCATGGGGTTTGGTTGCAGCAACAGAAACACAAACTAAGACAAGATACTAGGAAACAAACCCCATGACGGGGCTTCACCCCTCCCCCTCAACGACAGGGTTTCTCTGTGTAGCCCTGGCTCTCCTGGAACTAACTCTAGACCAGGCTAGCCTTGAACTCAGAGATTTGCCAACTTCTGCCTTCCTGAGTGCTGGGTTAAAGGTGTGCTCCACCATGCCTGGCTTTAGGATAAACTTTGAGTTTATATTACTTATTGTGTGTATGTGGGTGCATGTGTCCAAAGGGAGAGGGCAGATGACAACTTTCAGGAGCTGGCTCTTCCCTTCTCCCATCGGCTCCCGGGACTGAATGAGGATGTCAGGATTGTAGGCTTATACAATGAGCTGTCGTGCCGGCGCTCAGTTGTTTGTGTTTTTATCACTATATTTATTTAGTTACTTAAGGCGCACGTGCGTGTGAGCGTGCGTGCGTGCGTGCGTCCAGGAGTACAAAGGGGCACGAGGGGACAGTGTGGGAGCTGGTTCTCTCCCCCCACCATGTGGGTCCAGGAGTTACACTCAGGTTACCAGGCTTGGTGGCAAGAGCCTGCTGAGCCGTCTTGCAGGCCTCGTTTGTTTCTTCTGTTAGAAGCTCATGTGGCCCAGGTGGGCCTTAAATTTGCCATGCAGCTGCCTCTGATTCCTGAGTACTGGAATCCACTTTCACACGAAATAATGTATTTAAGATTTGTATTATTATAATTTGAGGTAAGATCTTATTACATAATTCTGGCTGGCCTGAACTTGCTATGCAAAGCAGGCTGACTTTAAATTCGCAAGGTCCTCCTGTGCCTGCCTCCTGAGTGCTAAGATTAGGTGTGAACCACTATGTCTGGCTTTATCACTTTTAATTATGAGTATGTGTGTGAGACTGCAGGTGACTCAGTGTCTAAAGAGGTGGGAGGCACTGACTCCTGTGGAACTGGAATTTTGACAAATGGTTGTGAGCTACTAAGACGGGTGCTGCAAACTGAACTCAGGTCCTCTGCGGAAAGTGCTGTTAATAGCTGAGCCATCTTTGCCAGCCATGCTTGCTTTAAAAAACTGTTTTCTGTTTTTACCAGTGTGTGTGTGTGTGTGTGCGCGTGCGTGCGTGCGTGCACGTGTGCTCACGTGTGTTCATGTGCGCCATGCACTCTCGTGGAGGTAACAACTTTGGAGCTGCTCCGTGGGCGGGCAGGCCTTCACCGTCGCTCTTTAAGCGCTCAGCCCCGGGTCTAGTTTGCTGGCCCCGCTTCATTAAGAGGCTTCTCCACTCGGATCACTGCACTCTGTTTACTGTATCTGCCTCCTCAGCCCCACCCTCACCACCCTGACAGTCATCCTCCTTCCGTTATATAATGTATCGATGTGTGGGGAACGTGATAAGATATTTGTGTGAGAGAGGCAGGCAGGGAAGGCTGTGCTGTGCATGCAGCCCGTAGTGTTTAAGTGGCGATCCTTCTGTCGGCCTCCTAGCTGGCAGGAAGACGGGCACGTACCACTATGGCTGGTTGAATATATTCTTGACTAGTTTGCTGACAAGTATTTTCCCAAGAATGAAGTAACGTGGTCCAGCTTCAGCCTTTCCAATGAGCACAGACTTGTATTGTAAAATGCTCAAAATCCAAACCTTTTTGATGCTAGTAATGACAATACAAGTGGAAAATTACACAGTTGCTCTCATGTGCAAGGTCATAGTGGAAATGCAGGAAAATTACAAATACTGTATAAAACCAGTGCTGGCCTAGAGGCATAGCTGTCTGAGACACAGATGAATTGTGTGCTTACATTTCAGTTTCATCCTCAAATTACCTCATCATATCTACATGCAAGCACTTTAAAAACAGAACCACAGCAAATGACAGTTACAATCTGAAATACTGCTGGTCTCCAGCAGGTCATATAGGAGATACTTGATCTTAGCTTCCAAGAGAAAAACCAAAACCCCAAACTAAAAAAAAAAACAAAAAACAAAAAAACCCCCGTATACTTTTTCATCATTACCAAAATTAAACAGCAGAGGGCGCCTTTGCAAGGAATTACAGCCTACAAGACCATTTCAAGAGGTACAATGAATTGCAAAGGAAATGAACCACACAGCAGTGTTTTGGTAGAAAACTAAAAAGTTTAGTGGTACCTGCTGACAGTCACCCAACTGTATAAAAGTTATGTCTGTTTTTCTCAAGGATCCTTATAAAGTTTAATTTTTTCAGTGAGCCAGGCATGGTGACATACTTGAACCTGAGTTCAAGAGGTAGAGGCAAGGGGATTGGGAGTTCACAGTCACTCAGTGAGTTTCAGGCCACCTGTGTTATGAGAGAACCTGTCTTGAAAAACGAAAACTTTACAATGAGAACTTAAATTGGGCATTTTAATTAAGAATTCGGGAATTACAAAACTCTTACAGAAAAGTGAGTGTTTTAAGTACTGAGCCTTTGGAGGCTGTCCTGGAACTCGCTCTGTAGACCAGGCAGGCTTCGAACTCAGAGATCCTCCTGCCTCTGCCTCCCGAGTGCTGGGATTAAAGGCGTGCGCCACCAACGCCTGGCAAGTGAATCTTTTTTTAAAAGATCTTTGTTACCTATCTATGTATCTATGTGTCTATGTATCCATCCATCCATCCATCCACCCACCCACCCACCCACCCACCCACCCGTCCATCCACCCACCCATCCATCCATCATCCATCCATCCATCCATCCACCCATCCATCCACCCACCCACCCATCCATCCATCCACCCATCCATCCATCATCCATCCATCCACCCACCCATCCACCCATCATCCATCCATCCATCCACCCATCCATCCATCATCCATCCATCCATCCACCCACCCATCCATCCACCCACCCATCCATCATCCATCCATCCACCCACCCATCCATCCATCATCCATCCATCCACCCACCCACCCATCCATCATCCATCCATCCACCCACCCACCCATCCACCCACCCATCCATCCATCATCCATCCATCCATCCATCATCCATCCACCCACCCACCCACCCATCCATCATCCATCCATCCACCCACCCATCCATCCATCATCCATCCATCCATCCACCCATCCATCCATCCATCATCCATCCATCCACCCACCCACCCGTCCATCCACCCACCCATCCATCCACCCACCCATCCATCATCCATCCATCCACCCACCCATCCATCCATCATCCATCCATCCACCCACCCACCCATCCATCCATCATCCATCCATCCATCCACCCATCCATCCATCATCCATCCATCCACCCACCCACCCATCCATCATCCATCCATCCATCCATCCACCCACCCATCCATCATCCATCCATCCACCCATCCATCCATCCATCCATCATCCATCCATCCATCCACCCATCCACCCATCCATCATCCATCCATCCATGCATCCATCCATCCATCCACCGACCCACCCCCGAGCACCACTATTTCAGTCACTATTCCACTTCAATAGTCATACTAATGCTTTTGTCTTTCTGAGCTGGAATCACTGAAAGTTGTGAGCCGCCTGATGTGAGTACTGGGTAGTGACCCTGGACCCTCTGCAAGAGCAGACAGTGCCCTTAACCACAGAGCCCCTCTGCAGTCCCCCACACTACTTTATTAATATGTATTTATGTGGAGGTCAGTGGTAACTCGCAGGAGGAGTCCATTTTCTCCTTCCACATTACTTTATTAATATGTATTTATGTGGAGGTCAGTGGTAACTCGCAGGAGGAGTCCATTCTCTCCTTCCACATTA